>NW_022681470.1:78460073-79060073 GCF_009764315.1 Trachypithecus francoisi
CACCAAGCGGACCTAATAGACATCTATAGAACTCTCCACCCCAAATCAACAGAATATACATTCTTCTCAGCACCACATCGCACTTATTCCAAAATTGACCACATAATTGGAAGTAAAGCACTCCTCAGCAAATGTACAAGAACAGAAATTATAACAAACTGTCTCTCAGACCACAGTGCAATCAAACTAGAACTCAGGACTAAGAAACTCAATCAAAACCGCTCAACTACATGGAAACTGAACAACCTGCTCCTGAATGACTACTGGTACATAACGAAATGAAAGCAGAAATAAAGATGTTCTTTGAAACCAATGAGAACAAAGATACAACATACCAGAATCTCTGGGACACATTTAAAGCAGTGTGTAGAGGGAAATTTATAGCACTAAATGCCCACAAGAGAAAGCAGGAGAGATCTAAAATGGACACTCTAACATCACAATTAAAAGAACTAGAGAAGCAAGAGCAAACACATTCAAAAGCTAGCAGAAGGCAAGAAATAACTAAGATCAGAGCAGAACTGAAGGAGATAGAATCACAAAAACCCTTCAAAAAATCAATGAATCCAGGAGTTGGTTTTTTGAAAAGATCAACAAAATTGACAGACCGCTAGCAAGACTAATAAAGAAGAAAAGAGAGAGGAATCAAATAGACGCAATAAAAAATGATAAAGGGGATATCACCACCGACCCCACAGAAATGCAAACAACCATCAGAGAATACTAAAAATGCCTCTATGCAAATCAACTAGAAAATCTAGAAGAAATGGATAATTTCCTGGACACTTACACTCTCCCAAGACTGAACCAGGAAGAAGTTGAATCCCTGAATAGACCAATAGCAGGCTCTGAAATTGAGGCAACAATTAATAGCCTACCCACGAAAAAAAGTCCAGGACCAGATGGATTCACAGCTGAATTCTACCAGAGGTACAAGAAGGAGCTGGTACCATTCCTTCTGAAACTATTCCAATCAATAGAAAAAGAGGGAATCCTCCCTAACTCATTTTATGAGGCCAACATCATCCTGATACCAAAGCCTGGCAGAGACACAACAAAAAAAGAGAATTTTAGACCAATATCCCTGATGAACATCGATGCAAAAATTCTCAATAAAATACTGGCAAACCGGATTCAGCAGCACATCAAAAGGCTTATCCACCATGATCAAGTGGGCTTCATCCCTGGGATGCAAGGCTGGTTCAACATTCGCAAATCAATAAACGTAATCCAGCATATAAACAGAACCAAACACAAGAACCACATGATTATCTCAATAGAGGCAGAAAAGGCTTTTGACAAAATTCAACAGCCCTTCATGCTAAAAACGCTCAATAAATTCGGTATTGATGGAACGTACCTCAAAATAATAAGAGCTATTTACGACAAACCCACAGCTAATATCATACTGAATGGGCAAAAACTGGAAAAATTCCCTTTGAAAACTGGCACAAGACAGGGATGCCCTCTCTCACCACTCCTATTCAACATAGTGTTGGAAGTTCTGGCTAGGGCAATCAGGCAAGAGAAAGAAATCAAGGGTATCCAGTTAGGAAAAGAAGAAGTCAATTGTCCCTGTTTGCAGATGACATGATTGTATATTTAGAAAACCCCATTGTCTCAGCCCAAAATCTCCTTAAGCTGATAAGCAACTTCAGCAAAGTCTCAGGATACAAAATTAATGTGCAAAAATCACAAGCATTCTTATACACCAGTAACAGACAAGCAGAGAGCCAAATCAGGAATGAACTTCCATTCACAATTGCTTCAAAGAGAATAAAATACCTAGGAATCCAGCTTACAAGGGATGTAAAGGACCTCTTCAAGGAGAACTACAAACCACTGCTCAGTGAAATAAAAGAGGACACAAACAAATGGAAGAACATACCATGCTCATGGATAGGAAGAATTAATATCGTGAAAATGGCCATACTGCCCAAGGTTATTTATAGATTCAATGCCATCCCCATCAAGCTACCAATGACTTTCTTCACAGAATTGGAAAAAACTGCTTTAAAGTTCATATGGAACCAAAAAAGAGCCCGCATTGCCAAGACAATCCTAGGTCAAAAGGACAAAGCTGGAGGCGTCACGCTACCTGACTTCAAACTATACTACAAGGCTACAGTAACCAAAACAGCATGGTACTGGTACCACAACAGAGATATAGACCAATGGAACAGAACAGAGTCCTCAGAAATAATACCACACATCTACAGCCATCTGATCTTTGACAAACCTGAGAGAAACAAGAAATGGGGAAAGGATTCCCTATTTAATAAATGGTGCTGGGAAAATTGGCTAGCCATAAGTAGAAAGCTGAAACTGGATCCTTTCCTTACCCCTTATACGAAAATTAATTCAAGATGGATTAGAGACTTAAATGTTAGACCTAATACCATAAAAACCCTAGAAGAAAATCTAGGTAGTACCATTCAGGACATAGGCATGGGCAAGGACTTCATGTCTAAAACACCAAAAGCAACGGCAGCAAAAGCCAAAATTGACAAATGGGATATGATTAAACTAAAGAGCTTTTGCACAGCAAAAGAAACTACCATCAGAGTGAACAGGCAACCTACAGAATGGGAGAAAATTTTTGCAATCTACTCATCTGACAAAGGGCTAATATCCAGAATCTACAAAGAACTCAAACAAATATACAAGAAAAAAACAAACAACCCCATCAAAAAGTGGGGAAAGGATATGAACAGACATTTCTCAAAAGAAGACATCCATACAGCCAACAGACACATGAAAAAATGCTCATCATCACTCGCCATCAGAGAAATGCAAATCAAAACCACAATGAGATACCATCTCACACCAGTTAGAATGGCAATCATTAAGAAGTCAGGAAACAATAGATGTTGGAGAGGATGTGGAGAAATAGGAACACTTTTACACTGTTGGTGGGATTGTAAACTAGTTCAACCATTATGGAAAACAGTATGGCGATTCCTCAAGGATCTAGAACTAGATGTACCATATGACCCAGCCATCCCACTACTGGGTATATACCCAAAGGATTATAAATTACTCTACTACAAGACACATGCACACGTATGTTTATTGCGGCACTATTCACAATAGCAAAGACTTGGAATCAACCCAAATGTCCATCTGTGACAGACTGGATTAAGAAAATGTGGCACATATACACCATGGAATACTATGCAGCCATAAAAAAGGATGAGTTTGCGTCCTTTGTAGGGACATGGATGCAGCTGGAAACCATCATTCTTAGCAAACTATCACAAGAAGAGAAACCAAACACCGCATGTTCTCACTCATAGGTGGGAACTGAACAATGAGATCACTTGGACTCGGAAGGGGAACATCACACACTGGGGCCTATCAGGGGAGGGGGGAGGAGGGAGGGATTGCATTGGGGAGTTATACATGATATAAACGTTATGCACATGTACCCTAGAACTTAAAGTATAATTAAAAAAAAAAAAAATAAAATAAAATAAAATAAAATAAAATAAAAAAAGCATATGGATACTCCTCTACCTTACAAAGTAAAAGCAAGCATTTTCTATTAATTTTTTTTTATTTCTGTGTAAAACAAATAACTCCTAGAGGTCAAATAAGAAAATTATACTAAACTCAAAGCACCATTAAGTCATGAAACAAAGAAGAATCTGAGGTACAAGTCAAGCAGTATACTTCGCAATTTTAGATATTTCCAGCAACAATCACATCTCACAAGTAAGATCTATTAAAAAAAAAAAATCTCAAGTTCCAAAAAATCAATAATCTAGTCTCTAAAATCAGATGTAAGGCTATGACCAACAGAAGACACCCAAACTTCTGTCATAGTAGCAAAGTAAATGGTTTTACTAAAAGCTGCTGACATTTCTATCAGTAGCAACCATAAGGAGGCTGTTGGTTGTAACCATAGTGTCCATATTGGTGGAGATAGTAAGGTTCTGGTCTGTGTTATGGGTAATGTTAACCCAGCATCATCCACGCCACTGATTAGATCAATTGTCACTTGGCCATCCCTGGCTGCTATCCCTGCTTCTGAACTGTTATCTTGAAACTGATTGCCTCTATTTATTTGGTTCCAACCAGCTCTGCTATTCCACTCCTCAACAATTAGAGGGTACTCAGGAGGGCGTTTCAGGTATTGCTGATACTCCCTGTCACCTTCTGTGAATCTACTAGCCAATATCTCTTCAAAAGTTGGAACAGCTTTGGAAGTGTCAGTCATTCTGAAATTCCCAAAGATTTGAGGAAGGTGTATTGCTTAATGTTTAGGTTGTTTAAAATCCACAAAAGTCTGTGTCAATCCACCTTGGGCCGAACCCCACCAGAGAGACAATGGGAGGTTGCAGGAGAGGTGCCTCTGGCCCACCACACCTGGAGGTCCAGACCACTCCAGCTCTCTAAGGTAATGGAGTCCCTCCCACTAGCATCTGACAACCACCTCCCATACTTTTTCTCTTTACATTTTGCTTTGGGAAACTTCTACTAACATGTCTTCAAGCTCAGTGGTGTTTTGTTTTTGTTTTTTCTTTTCTTGGCCTTGATACTTTGATAGTCTTCTGATAAGCCTATCAAAGGCTTTCTTTATTTCTGTTACGTCAAAAAAGAAAAAAATGAGCAAACATCTCAGGAGCCACCCCCAATTAATGAGGGACAGAATTTCTAGCATTTTCTTTTGATTCATTAGAATTTTTGTCTATCTGCTTGTGTTACTTGATTACTTGATTGTGTTTTTGCACATTGTATACATTTTGCATTAAAGCCTTATTAATCATAGGTATTAATTAATATATTAATCATAGGTATTTTAAATTCCCTCCTATTCCACTCTCTGTGTCTATTTGTACACATTATTTAGCTCCCACTTATAAAGGAGAACATGCAATATTTGACTTTCTGCTTTGGGTTATTTCATTTTAGATTATGACCTTCAGTTCCATCCATGTTACTATAAAAGACACGATTTTATTCTTTTTTATGGTTGAGTGGCATTCCATGGAGACCTAGAAAGACAGGAGGGTGGTGAGGGATGAGAAAATACCTAATAGGTAAAATGTATACTATTTAGGTGATGGTTACACTAAAAACTCAAAACCTATCCACTATGCAATATATCCATGTAACACATCTGCACCTGTACTCCCTAAATCTATATTAAAAATTCCCTCTCTGATAATTCCAGTGGCTGTATCATATCTGAGTTTTATTCTGATACTTGTCTCCTCAGATTGTGCTTTATGTTAGTTTTTGGATTCCCTCCCTTCCTTCTTTCCTTCCTTCCTTCCTTCCTTCCTTCCTTCCTTCCTTCCTTCCTTCCTTTTCTTTCTTTTACTTTTAGCGTGTCTTATAATTTTTATTAAGAGCAGGTACGATGTATCAGAGAATAGGAACTGAGGAAATAAGCCTTTATTAATGTGAGACTTTATGTCAATATGGTTAGGAGTTGGGCTATGTATAATGTTTGCTGTAGTTGTAGATATCAAAGACTTCAACTTCCTCAAGTGTTTGTCTCCTCTGTTGTCTTTGAGCTTCCCTAAGAACTCTTTCTTAAATAAAGCTTGTGCCTTGCAGTTCTTTAAGCTGTAATCTATTATACTAGAATCCTGCTGATATGTTGATAAACAAAGGGGGAGGGGAAGCATTCTATGATCTTATGATTAAATCATATTTTTTGTGTACGGGCCTGTGTCCCTGGGCTATTATCTTCACAAGTGTTTCTTGATCTCTTCTCCTCCCGTCCCCTCCACCCTCTCCAGTTGGATGAGACAGAAAAGCTAAAGAGGTAGAATTGGGTAAATGCCCTTCTGCCTAAGTTACATAAGGCTCTGATAATTTCTTTTTTCTTGGAGAGTAGACCTCTGTTTGAGAATGCTCTGGATGTATTTAAATATGTTGACTTTTAACGAGCCCCTCCATCCCACACCCACCCACAAGTCACAGGGGATATTTCTTGGCCCTTCACCTTGAGCACTTGGGAGGATTCCTGGAGGTAAAATTCACAAAAGTGAAGGGGGCTCCCTGAGACTTTGGTCCCCATGCATTTCTAACTCTAATGCTACTCCACATTCAGGCTATGATAGTTCCTCAAAATTACCACCTACAGCTTTCTAGCAGTATATGAATTCAGCAGCTTTTGCTCCCGGTAAGCCGATATCGGCTGTAATTCTTTGTGTTACCTGTCTCTCCAGATCTTGGGTGGTGGTTTGCCCTGCAACCGAAATTCTTGGATGGATTCAAGAAAAGTGCTACGTTTTCAGTTTGTTCAGCTTCCTCCTCCTCCTCCTCCCCTTCCTCTCCATCCTCCCTCTTCTCCTTCTCCTTCTTCTCCTTCTCCTTCTTCTTCTTCTTCCTCTGTTTCCTAGGCTGGAGTGCAACGGCACAATCTCGGCTCACTGCAACGTCTACCTTCCAGGTTCAAGTCATTCTCCTGCTTCAGCCTCCCGAGTAGCTTGGACTACAGGTGTGCACCAACACACTCAGCTAATTTTCATATTTTTAATAGAGACAGAGTTTTGCCACGTTGGCCAGGCTGGTCTTCAATGCCTGACCTCAGGTGATCCACCCACCTAGGTCTCCCAAACTGCTGGGATTATAGGCGTAAGCCACTGCGCCCGGCCTGTTCAGCTTTTTTTCTTGTGGTAAGGATGGGAGTGATTGTTTCTAAGATCTTTGCAATGGAAATCTCCATGCTACTTTATTTTTAGAAATTCATATCATTTTAAACCCTTACCTAAATAATACTCAAAATCTCTAGCGTATAAAATGAAATTATACCTGTTTACTGTATTTCACTATATTCTGTATAAAACTTGGTTCAGAGGCATAAAAAGTTACTTGCTCAAGCATCTCATGGTTGGCCAGCTATTATTTTGGAAGCAGAGATTTCTAGTCTGGTGCTATTTCACAACAATATGGTGTCTACTTAGCTGGAACTCAATAGAATGCAACTAATTTAAAACAGAAATGTATATGTCAGACTTTTCAAGGCCAGATGAGTCAAAGATCAAGATTATTGTCTGAGGTAGGAATAGCATGACCATAACATCTTTTCCTTCTTCATGCCGATTTTAGGCTTTCCCCTCTTGCTTAGCCACTGCATTGACCTTTAGATAAGAGACCACGTGGACCAAAAAGGAAGAGTAAAGGAAAGAGAAGATTAGAGAGGAAAGGTCTGTACGAGGTGGGTTTTTTTTTCTTCTTTCTTCTTTCTTTTTTAATATACTCATAAAGAAGGAGAAAAAATAGCTTGGATAACCAGCTCTCCCTACTCCTGAATCCATTTTGATGATGTCTTTGAGTACCTTTGCCAAAAAAAACAAAAAAAAAGTGCTATCTAAATAAGTAAGTCTATCAAAAGTCTATCACTTAGATATCATTCTTAGTTCCTACAGTCAGGAAACAACCATTTCTGGTGTTAGATTTTCTGAGTTTAATCCAGACTTTCCAATCTATCTGCTGTGCAACTTTGGGCAAGTTACTTAAACTCTCTGTGTCTCAGTTTCCTCATTGATAAAATGTCCCTTGAAGTGTTCTTATATGGTTTAGATAAATGTATCTCTCTGTGTATATATCTATTTGTTACAATAGTGCTTGGCATACAGTAAGCACTGGTTAAACATTAGCTGTTATTGTAACCAGTCCTTCTTCCCCATTTTGCACACATCAGCCCTATCTTTATGTAATGAGTCTGGTGGCTTTCTCTCCAGGACTCCATTTTGGCTTTCTTGAGCATAGATATATAGCCACAGATTAGGGGAGAGGGATAGTTTTTTGGCCAGCTTTATACTCCACTTCATACTGCTGGCATCTAAATTTAAATCCAACCTCAGGTTTTTAACGGTTTTGCTAATGTACTGAGTCCAGCATATAATTCCTCATGCCTAGTGCCTACAGGGTGTGGTACAAGATGTACCTTTCTGGTTTGGCATTGGCTTCCCTGATGAACTCCTTCCACTCCCAACCCACCCATCTACCCTTCTCTTATGTGAAATTATGTTCTTTGGCCATTGCATTTCATGTAATTGTAGCATTTAATTTTGAACTTGTGCCCAGAGGCCTGTGGGCAGTGGGTGTGTTTAAAGAAATCTAATAAATGAAGAGAAATAAACCTACAGGGTAAAAAGTAAATGGGCCAATACTCTTCAGAGAAAAACCCCAAAGTGACTGCCTGCTTGCAGGAACAGAAATAATTTTAGAACAAGTCAGTAATGTAAACAAGGTGAAAGAAAACATTTTGCTTATTAAATATACTAGGTCCATGTTTTCTACCTTACTCCCGGGGTCTTTGCTTCATAAGAGGAGCCTTTTGACCCTCTTCTAGTGAATGAAGTGCCTTGACTAGAAGTCAAAGTAGGTCAGCCTTTCACTCAGTTCAGTTCGTGGGTGGCCAAGAATATATTCAGGCTGAGGAATAATTTAATTTTCTCTTGTTAGCTCCATTGAGAAAAGGATTGTATGCATTGAGTCTACCCCAGTGGGAAAGTTCTCAATCTCCCCATAAACCCTTCTTTCATTTGGTTGTTCACTTTGACCCTGCTTGTGCTTTGGTGGACTTAGTTCTATTCTGCTCCATCCTCAATGAAATGAAGTAGGTCCCAAAGCAGCTGCATACAAATGTGCAGATGGCCACACCAGGGTTAAGAGTCAGAAAGCACTCCTCTCTGTGCCTCTCTGTATGCATTTTGCTCTCTCTCTCTCTCTATATATATATGTGTGTGTGTGTCTGTGTCTGTGTATATATATATGTGTGTGTATATATAGTCAATTATATATAAAAATATAAATATAAAATTACATATTTATAAATATAAATATAAAATTATATATATTTATAAATATAAATATAAAATTATATGTATTTATAAATATAATATAAAATTATATATTTACAAATATAAATATAAAATTATATATATTTACAAATATAAATATAAAATTATATATATTTATAATATAAATATAAAATTTTATGTGTTTTTAAATATATATGTAATTTTTTTGAGATGGAGTTTTGCTCTTATTGCCCAGGCTGGAGTGCAGTGACATGGTCTCAGTTCACTGCAACCTCCACCTCCTGGGTTCAAAGAATTCTCCTGCCTCAGCCTCCCGAGTAGTTGGGGTTACAGGTGCCCACCACCACGCCCAGCTAATTTTTTGTATTTTTAGTAGAGATGTGGTTTCACCATGTTGGCCAGGCTGGTCTCGAACTCCTGGTCTCAGGCAGTCCACCCATCTTGGCCTCCCAAAGTGCTGGGATTACAGGCAAGAGCCACCACACCCAGCACTATTCGATATATTTTTAAAACTACATATACACACTCTTGATAAATAGGAAGAATTTTTGTTTATGCATTTGTTTTGTTAATGTGATCCCTCTCGAGGAGTAACTATGCCTTACATACATAGAATGCTTTATACTTGAAAGAGTACATGCACATATACGGTGGTGGAAAAAGCCTGGGAATGACAGTTAGGATACTTGGTTCAAATCCTGCCTTTGCTAATTGTCAGTTCTGTGATATGAAGCAAATGATTTAATCTTTCTGAGCCTCAGATTTTCATGGGTTGAATGGAGACTGTCATTATAGATATATATACCATTCTTGTGTGAGGAATGTGGTTTTTTTTTTGTTTGTTTTTTGAGGTGGAGTTTCGCTCTTGTTGCCCAGGCTGGAATGCAGTGGCACGATCTTGGCTCACTGCAACCTCTGCCTCCCGGGTTCAAGCAATTCTCCTGCTTCAGCCTCCTGAGTAGCTGGGATTATAGGCACCCACCACCATGCTCAGCTAATTTTTGTACTTTTAGTAGAGACAGGGTTTTGCCATATTGGCCAGGCTGGTCTTGAACTCCTGACCTCAGGTGATTCACCTGCTTTGGCCTCCCAAAGTGTTGGGATTATAGGCGTGAGCCAGTGCGCCTCGCCGGAATGCGTTTTAAAATGTCTGTGAAGATATTTTGTGAATTCTAAAGCAGTACATAAATATTAGTAGTGATTAATCTTTTAATACATCACATGAAGTAACTGAGGCAAATATTTTTATCCTCATCTAAAAGTAAGAAGTCTTAGTGTAGCAAGTGCTGTGTGTGCCCAGCCCATATACCTTTATCTCATGTGGGAAGTCACCAGCAGATGCTTCTCCTGCATTTGGCCAGCTTACTGGGTCTGTCTGCGTGAGGGTGCCCTTTGAACTTTGGGGCAGGCCAAAAATGCTGGAGAGATAATACCTCAAGAGCTACCCCCATTAATGCTGAATAGGAGTAGGTGGGTAAATTCCCAGCTTCTTTCCCCAATGTGGTGGGACAACTTTGAGCTATGTCCTACACAGTGGCTCAGGGAGTTGTGGGTGTGGTTTGGGGGTGAATTAAGCATCAGCTGTCCTGAGCAATACACTGTTCACCAACACTCCCTTCCCTGCCCCACTCTCCACTAGCTGATAGTGTTTTCTCAAATAGCATCACCACCACAAATAAGCTACATGCACCAAAATCCTTGGGGTCTGATTTCGGGAGGAGTCTCCAATAAGACAAGAGTCAGAGGTTTAGAAATTCGCACAAGGTCACATTTCTGTTGAAACACACTACGATTGTGTCATAGGATTACACATGCAGGGACCTGAAAAACAATGGTATTTGATTTTTAAATGAAAAATACAGTGGTTATTGAGGAAAAAAATATAAGCTTTTCCTCCTTTGTCCATAGTTATTAATATATAGCATATTTTAAAAAGATATGGGCAGAATTATAAATCTTAGAGTGAATAGATAAAAGTTGTACAGCCAATAAAAATGAGATCTGGGTAACAAGGATGATGAATGTGCTGAGGTTTAAAAAAAATTCCAAAACCCTAGAAACAGTTATCTTTATGATAAGAATTGTTAAATATTTACCTTTATAGTAATAAGAACAATAAAGGAAGGACATTTTTACTTGGAGATGGTCGCATAAAGTTAACCAAAGCCGAAAAGGCAAAAACATTTGAATTTTTTTCTCTTACCTTTTTTTTCTTCATGGAGACAATCTTCAAATGATATAATTTGGTACTTACTTGCTTAAGATTGAATTGTGACTCAAAGTTTGCAGAGGAACTATTATGCGATCATTTAGCTGCTTTCAATGAGTTCCTAAGCCTAGACACTGTTCAATATCATATACTGGAAAAGACAGAAGATATAATAAAATAATCACTTCAATAATTGTCAACTTACTGTGAAGGCTTGAAAATATGCCAAAACACATAAATCTGTAATGCAGAAACTACAAATACATCTGAAATTTCTTCTAAACAAAAACTTGTAAAGTGAATTCTTAGAATATAGTTATTTAATATTTAGAAAATGAAATTGATCATCACTAGGGAGCAGGAAAGGCCTACTAAATAGTCTATTAGAATCAACCTTATTTAAAAATCTGAATTGCATTATCAGATGTATACCAGGAGAGTGCTTTGTGTACTGAATATTGTATATACACAATAACATACTGATTTATAGTTTTTCATGGCAACGTTGTGTATTAAATGAAGAAATGCTGACTGACTCAAATTTTCACTTGGATTCAGAACTTATTGGCCAATTGTTCAAAGAATGACTGCTAATTTTGCTGTTAGTATTTGGTTTTGGAACAGTGAAGTTGGTATGGTTTTGGTATCAGATCTGGATTCAAATCCCTGCTGTTACTAAGTGAACAATTCAACTTAGTTTTATGTAGTTTCCTAAGCTACAAAAAGGAAAGAAAAAATAATACTTATTTAATAGAGTTGTGATGACTAGATTAAATAAAGTATATCAAAGAGCTTTATAAATTATTAAGCTTTGGATAAATTCTAGTTATTATTGTATTTTAGCCAAACTGTGTTTAAATTTCCAATTATGAGAAAGTCTAAATCTGGACTATGTTTCTGCTTATATATGTCAGAATAAAAATACAAAATAGTCTCTATCTTTAGAGAAAGTTCAATACTTTGCTAAATTAAAAACTCAATACATTTTGAGTACAAAATTATTTGAGCTGATTATTAAGGTGGCTTTGACAAGGGCACAACAAACTTGGATGATGGGCTAAACCTAGTTCACCATCTACTTTGTAAAGTTTTATTGGAGCACAGCCATGTCCATTCACTGATGGATTGTCTGTCATTGCTTCTGAGCTACAATGCAGAGTTGAGTGGTTGTGACAGAGACTGTACAACCCACAACATGCAAAAGATCTGATGCTTTATAGGAAAAGTTTGCTGACACCCTGACCTACACATAAATGTCTATAGTGTGTAGCCATACATAATCATACGTGGGGAGGATATGATTAAGCAAAGATAAGGCAGTTCTGGAGTTTACCAATTACAGTAATCAGAATGACAGTCCAAATACTGTAAAGACTGTGTGCATTTTGTCTAACAAAGTCACAAGGGAGTTATTAATTTTTGTAAGCTCATTGAGAGTATAACACAAAGAATAGGGCTTTGGAGTACAATTTTAAAAAGTCTTTGGTATTGGAATTCCAGGAGCTGGCCTGAAGAACTTCTTGGGAATAAAGACTCCAAAGTGAAGCTGAGTGTTGCTTTGGGACTGCCTGGCTGGGACTTCCCTGTTTTACTTTGATGTATGTACTGGACCACTGCTATCTTGAATCCAATCATTCCTGAGAGCTAAGGAAATTCTCTCTGAAGTTTCCAGAAGCTATAAGCATTATACTACTGAAAAACACATTATTTGCAGTAGTAGTTGCTTTGTGCTAAGAACCTGGCAGAAGGAACTTTGTGTAGTAGTTTGGCTCAGCCATTTTTCAAACAGGCAACTGCCTTTACTAAAATAGGAACCAATGTCATCCTTTGCCCCACATTTGTACTAAGTCAAAATTTTCTTAAAGACAAGCTCTTGCCCTGTTTCCCAGGCTGGAGTGCAGTAGTGCAATCATAGCTCCTTGGAGCCTCAAACTCCTGGGCTCAAGTGATCCTCTTGCCTCAGCCTCCTAAGTACCTGGGACTACAGACTTGTTGTGCTACCATGCTCAGCTTCTTTAAGAAGTTTCAAAATAATTCAATGCTTTTCCAAGAACATTTTCAAGCAAGAAAGAAATCAGAATAGTCTTATGCTGATTTCTTTTTAATCTTTTTATTTTTTAAATTTTATTTGTTTTAGATTTGGAGGTACTTGTGCATATTTGTTACATGGGTATACTGTGCACTGGTGAGGACTGGACCTCTAGTATATGCAGATTTCTGCTTCAGTGGTCAAGGTTAAATGAAGACATTAATAAGTGGTGTTTCCTAAGATTTCAGACTGACCAGAGATGGTGGTCTGGACTGCTAAGTTATGATAATAAAAACTCTAATATTGAACTTACTCTGTATTTGAGGGCTGAGTAAGTCTTTGATAAATGTTGTAAGTATATGATTTGGGCTGATGGAAATAAATTATGAGTAGGATATCTATCTATACTACTCTTCTAGAGGTGAGATGCACTGAATTGTATGAGGGGAAAAAGGACAGTTAGAAGGAGTCTTCAGAAAGCTACTGAAGCTTTGATATGGTTTGGCTGTGTCTCCACCCAAATCTCACCTTTAATTATAGCTCTCATAATTCCTAAGTGTCGTGGGAGGGACTGGTGGGCGGAAATTGAATCATGGGGATGGGTTTTTCCCCATGGTGTTCTCGTGATAGTGAGTAAGTCTCATGAGATCTGATGGTTTCATAAAGGGCAGTCCCCTTACACACGCTGTCCTGCCTATTGCCAGGTAAGATATGCCTTGCTCTTCCTTCACCTTCTGCCATGATTGTGAGGCCTTCCCAGACATGCTGAACTTTTAAGTCAATTAAACCTCTTTTCTTTATTAGCTACCCAGTCTCACATATGTCTTTATTAGCAGCATGATAATAGACTAATATAAGCTTTCTCTAGTAAGTTGAACTAGGTCTCTAGAAATATGTGCATATTTCTTAAGCTTAAGTAGAGGATGGATAACCTTAAACTAAATCATAGAATCATAGAGGTTTAGAGTTTGGAACATTTGCAATAATTTATTTCCATCTTTTCCAACTTTAACCCCATTTTGTAGATGATAAAAAACTGAAGAAGATGAAATGATTTGCTATTGTCATACATCCAGTTTCTGGAAGAACACAGATTAGAACTTGACCCTTTGGTGTAGTGCCATTTCCTCTATACAACATTCCAAAGCTAATTGAGAGGGAGTGTGCCTGTGAAGGAATTCGGCTAATGGGGTATGAACTGAGGGAACCAAGTTGTGTTAAGTGATCATGGCCAATACTGAGGATGCTTGAGGCTGAGTACTGAGGAAATGACAGTTTGAAATGGATCTGAGAGGAAAATTATTGCCATGGCAGAAACAATGTGGACAACTTTATGCTGGTGACTAACTGCAACTAAAATATTTTAAGAAGTCATTTTAATTAGCAAGTCCTTAACAGACTAATGAGAAAATTGAATGCTAATAAGCATGTCTGACACCCTAGACTCTGTCAAAATCCTGTCAGGAATGTGGTGAGTGGAACTCCTGACAAGGAGGCACAATATGAGGACTTTTGGAAGGACACAGGCTGATAGGGCTGGCCTCTTAAAGGGCCTGCACTTTTAGGGACAGATATTTGAATAGAAGAGAAGACACAGTATGATGACTTTTGGAATTTCTATGGGGGGATTGGAATGTAACCATCATTTAACTTAATAATTTATCTATGTTATTACATGTGAACAAACAATTTCACATGCGTTTATAAACTGTGGGAAGTCTATGTCTAACCTGTGTAGGAGGATTTCTGGTTCCAACAAGGATGATGCCCTCTTCCCTCAAATTAATCCTGGAGAAAAGAAAAAAAATAAACAGAAGTGAAACATGAATTCTAGGAATGAATAAAACTAACCAACAGACTTTGGGAACACCCTGAGGGTGCAGAAGACTATTTGCACTTGTGTGTGTCGGTTTCAGCCAGGGGAAGAAAGTGGCCCAAAGTGGTAGTGGAACTTTCTGGATTCTGCCATTGTCTTTCTCTGGCTTTACTTCAGGACAGCCATCACTCACCTCCTCACTACAGAGGTGACCTAGGATCATAGAGAGGCTGCATAAATATTGCTGAGGGAGGAGTTAATGAAAACAGGGGCTTCTGGACCCATTTGCCTTACCCCTACCCTTCAGACCCACAGGGCTCATGGATTAAAACCTAGGCAGACTGCCTTATCATAAGGCGTCTTCTCCTTAAGGTTTAAGGTCAAGACCTGAGCAATAGAGTTATATGATGCGTTCCTACAAATCAGGGTAATTAACAGTGGTTTGGTGATGTCCGGGATTTCCACAAGGAGGCTCATTCTCTCTTTATTAATTCATTTAAACTGGGCAGGGTAGCTGGTATCCTCATGGGAAGACTTCTGGACTAAAATGATCAGACATCTGAAGGGTGCATGCATTCTCTGGAATAGAAATATTAGAAGTGGACTAATAATTTTAAATAAATATGATAGAAACACTTAAGCTGATAAGGGAAAATATTAGCAATGTAAGAGAAAGCAATAATAGCAAGTGGAATAATAAAGTATGGCTTAAAAGGAAGAAAAATATATAAGAGGACAGATATAACTGAAAAAAATAAATTAATGAAGTAGAACAGTTAATTGAGAAATTCTTCCAGAAGGCAGCAGGAATTTATATAAAAAAGAAAATAAAGAGAGAAATAAAAAAGAGCTAACAGTCATGGCAGATAGAAGTGCCAATATCTAGTACTAGAACACTCAAAAGGAAAGTGGAGATATATGGAAGGAAATAATCTGGAGAAAGAATAGAGATAATTACTCCTACTTAAAAAAAGAGGGAAAACTTCAGTTAGAAAGGGCTAATGAATTGTTAAACATAAAAGAAAAGGAAAACTCACCCTACACATTATGATAATATCTAAGAACATTAAGTACAAAGAAAAACTTCTACAAGCTTCCAGAAAGTGAAGATCACCTAAAATAAACAAGAATCAGATAGGTATCAGATTCCTTAACAGCAACACGATGTGAGAATCCAGTGAAGCAGTGCTTTTAAAATACTGAAAGAAAATAACATTGAACATAAAGTTTTACATCTAATAAAATTGTCATTCGATATTGAGGGATAATAAAAATATTCTCGGCCGGGCGCGGTGGCTCAAGCCTGTAATCCCAGCACTTCGGGAGGCCGAGACGGGCGGATCACGAGATCAGGAGATCGAGACCATCCTGGCTAACACGGTGAAACCCCGTCTCTACTAAAAATACAAAAACTAGCCGGGCGAGGTGGCGGGCGCCTGTAGTCCCAGCTACTTGGGAGGCTGAGGCAGGAGAATGGCGTAAACCCAGGAGGCGGAGCTTGCAGTGAGCTGAGATCTGGCCACTGCACTCCAGTCCAGGCGACAGAGCAAGACTCAGCCTCAAAAAAAAAAAAAAATATATATATATATATATATGTGTGTGTGTGTATATATATATTCCCAGGTATGGAAATTCTCAAATTTTTGTCTTATGAAAGGATACATTGAAAATGTTTTGGAGAAAGTACTGTTTGGAAGTAAATATACTCAGGAGCTTGTGCAAGAGATATGTTGAAAGAGAGAAGGAGAAAACATTTTGGGATTCTAGACAATATCAACATGATGTAGGATGTGGATCATAGGACACTAAGGGACTACAGAAACTGTCAGACCACTTTTATGTTTAGGGAGAAGATAAAGATCTTGACAGACTGATTGTATTAGTTTGCTAGGGCTGCCATAACAAAGTACCACAGACTGAGTAGTTTAAATGACAGAAGTTTATTTTCTCACAATTCTGGAGGCCATAAATCCAGATCAAGGTCTGGGCAGGGTCGGTTTTCTCTGAGGCCTCCCTCATTGACTTGTAGATGGCTGTCTTTTTCCTATGTCTTCACAGACATGCATCTGTACCCTAATTTCTTCTTATAAAGACACCAGTTATGTTGGATCAGGACTCATCCTAACAACTTTATTGTAACTTAATAATCTCTATACAGACCCTATCTCCAAATAGTCACATTCTGAGGTACAGGGGTTAGGACTTCAGCATATGAATTTTGAGGGGACACCATGTAGCCTGTAACACTGATGTTCTCCAAGCCCATGCCCATAAGCATACTAACCAGTGATCGTTCTGATTTTCTCTTGATCAGTGTCCGTGACGTTTTCAATTGTTATATAGTACTTTGAATATCACATCTAGATATTGCTAAGTTTAAGAAACAAATAAGGACCAGTAATGATGCATATCTTATCACTATAAGAACAAAAATAGAACACATAGCTTTTAAACCAGAAGGGAAAAGAAGTTGGTCTATTCAATAGAAAGTAGGGAGGAGAAAAAGAAGCAAAACTTACAGTAAATGAAAAGTATAAAATGAAAGAACAGATAGCGATTCTAAAAATTACATTCAATATAATGAGTTAAACACTATTGTTGAAAGAAACAGATTAGATTTTTAAAGAAATGAAACAATATGTTGAGTCCCAAAGACAAATTAAGATAAAGAACATAGAAAGTTAAAAAAAAAAAAAAGATATTTGGAAAATGTAAATTGGAAGAAATTTGGGGTAGACATCTTAATAGCTGACAAAATAAAACTGAAAAACCAAAACATTTAATAGGGACAAAGCAGGATGCTATATACAGTAAAGGAGCAATAGAATAAAAAGTTACAACCATTTTAATCTGTTATGCACCTAATCACACAGCTGTAAATAATATCAAAGACCAACAAGCAGAATTTTAGGAAGAGATAGATAAATCAACAGATGTGGCTGGAAATTTCATACTCACCCCTCAAGAAACCATAAATCAAGCATGCACACATACATACACACAAATAAGCAGCAGGATCAAGATCTGAACAGTAAAATATAATAAATTAGCTCATGCTAATATATCTAAATATATATGCATACACTTATGTATCCAACAGAGAGTACACATCATTTTCAAGCACACATGGAACATTTATAACAATAAACTATAAATCAATTTCACCAAGTTCTTTGAGCATAATGCAATAAAATTAAACATAAATTACAAAAGAGTCACTAAAACATATCTCATATAGTTGAAAGCTAAATATTTCAAAATAATTCATATGTTAAAATCTGTGAATACAGTAAAGCAGAAAAAATTTATAGCCTCAAAAATAACATGAAATAATAAAGTTTTAAAAGAAATGAACTAACTTCAGCTCATGAAATGGGAAAAATAGCAGTGACAAACCCAAAGAAACAAGAAGGAAGGAAATGATAAAGATAAAACTGGAAATGATGAAGACAAAGGTAGACAAAGACAACCAAGAACAGAAGAGCAATACAGGAGATTAACAAAACCAAAAGCCGATTCTTTGAAAAGATTAACAAAGTAGACCTCTGATAAGATTAATCAAGATAAAAGAAGCAAATAAGACACATAATGAAAGAGTGATATCACTGCAGATACAACAAAGGTTTGAAACGATAACTTTAAAATTTTAAATGAAATACATTCCTAGAGAATATGAGATGTCAAAAATTGTCACAAGAAAACTTTAGTAAAAAAAAAAATTAAACTGAGATAGTTCTTAAATAATTATCCAACATCAATAGCAACAAACAAACAAAAGTCCCAGGTTCGATTTGTTCCAGCCTCTGTTGTTGAATAGTTTATCCTTAACCCAACTGAATTGCCTTGGCACTTTTATTGAAAATCAACAAACTATAGGCTGGCTGCAGTGGCTCATGGCTGTAATTCCAACATTTTTGGAGGCTGAGGCTGGCAGATCACTTGCGGCCGGGAGTTTGAGACCCGCCTAGTCAAAATAATGAAACCCCCATCTCTACTAAAAATACAACAATTAGCCAGCTGCGATGGCACACGCCTGTAATCCCAGCTACTCGGGAGGCTGAGGCACGAGAATCACTTGAACTCTGGAGGTGAAAATGACAGTGAGCCAAGATCATGCTGCTGCCCTTCAGCCTGGGTGACAGAGTAAGACTGTCTCAAAAAGGAAGAGAGAAAGAAGAAAGAAGAAAGAAAGGAAGGAAGGAAAGAAAGAGAGAGAAAGGAAGAAAAGAAAGAAAGAAAGAAAGAGAGAGAAGAGAGAGAGAGAGAGAGAAAGAAAGAAAGAAAGAAAGAAAGAAAGAAAGAAAGAAAGAAAGAAAGAAAGAAAGAAAGAAAGAAAAAGAAAGAAAGAAAGGGAAAGAGAAAAGGAAAAGAAAAAGGAAGGAAGGAAGAAAGGAAAGAAGGAAGGAAGGAGAAAATTAATTGACGAAGTTAAGGATTTATTTCTGTGTCATTGGTGTTTATTATCTCTCTTTATGGCAGTACTGTCTTGACTGTTGTAGCTTTATCATCTTCTGAGATATGAGTGATATACTGGGAGACTTCGGTGGTGGGTGAAAAAGTTATAAGTAGGAGAATGAAAGGGATGGCTGGGGTTGCTCTTCTGTTCTCCTTTTCTCTCTCCTTGGATCCCTGGATCTAGTCACAAAAGTTAGGTCTTGGATTGGCTCATGAGCTCTCCTGGGCTTCTGAGAAGCTGGCATAGGTCTCAGGGGAAGGAAAAGGGCAACTTTGGTAGCAATAAGGACAAAGAGTTATGAGGGAGGAGCATCTGGTATGGCAGGGGTGGTTCTCCCATATTAGAGAGAACCAGGAAGCCACATTTCCATAGAAACATCTCAGGTGAGTGATGGAGAGCACTGTTTGTGGTAGATGTAAGTAATATTTATCATCACATTTAAGCAAGTAAGCCAACGAGACCCAAGTCTTGGATTTTTTTTTTTTTTTTTTTTTTTGACAGAGCCTCACTCTGTCACCCAAGCTGGGGTACAGTGGTGTGATCTTGGCTCACTGCAACCTCCACCTCCCAGGCTCAAGCGTTTCTCCTGCGTCGGCCTCCCAAATAGCTGGGATTACTGGCATGTGCCACTATGCCTGGCTTTTTTTTGTATTTTTAGTATAAATGGGGTTTCACCATGTTGGTCAAGCTGGTCTTGAACTCCTGACATCAAGTGATCTGCCCGCCTCAGACTCCCAAAGTGCTGGGATTGCAGGTGCTAGGCACCATGCCCGGCCCCAAGTCTTGGATCTTATCTCCAACATGGCCCACAAAACTCGAAAAAAATCTCTTTTATAGATACCGACTATGTCATTTCTATCCCCAATATTAAAAAGGCAAGTCTATGTCCTACTGCTGCTAAAAGTCTCCAGGCTCCTTCTCTCTTCCACCTCCTTCCTCTGCTTTCCTTCCTTTCTGCCTGTCTACTTGCCTTATTCCCCAAAGGATCTGCATTAGTTATTGAAGGAAACACATACTTCTCATTCCCTGTTAGTAGCGATGGCCATAACTGAAGTTCTAACTCCTCTCTTGCTGGAGTCTTACACGTGACCTTTAAAAAGGTAGTGCCTTTTAAGAATGTTTTAAAATCTTTGTGTTGGGCTTTTCCCACTGGAGTCACTACCTGCTCTAGAAGCAGAGTGGTTATCTATTTTGTTTCCTAACAGTGATTCTCCAACTTGTTCCAGGGGCTCTGCCTTGGTGAAGGTCAGAACGTGGAAGCCTTGGTGTGACTCGTGCTTTTTGTAGAATAGTGTCAGATGACTGATATATTTGTTTCCATTCTGTGATTGAGGAAGAGCTTCAGCAAAAGACAATGTGACTGGCATATGTGTATGCAGGATAAAATCACAATCATAACCACAAATTTCCATCAACTGAACAAGCCATTGAACTGATTGAAATTATCTGCACACTTTTTGTGGCGGAACTCTTATTAATATTTAGTAAAATAAATAATAACAGATAACATTTATTGGTTGTTTTTTCTATGCTACACACTATGCTAAGTACTTTACATGTATTTTCTAATTTAATATTCACAAATATTTCGTGAAATAGATGTATTACCTCTATTTTACAAATGAAGCAACTGAGGCTTACAAAGTTTGTGTAATTTGTCCAAGGTTTTGGAGCTAATGCATGGCAGAGCTGAGGCTTGAAATCTGGTCTACCATCAATGAGGCCTACTCCTTAAGCAAAGTGGTTTGTGATGTTCTTGGATGAAGCAAAAACTCACATTTTCCTTAGCAGGAAACAAATAAACTGAAGTAGATTTTTCTGTGACGATTTTTATTCCTCACTTTTATTATTGGTCTTCATGGAGAGAATAAAGTACTAAGGATAGCTTGTGAAGCTATTGCCTGGAAAATTCTTTCAAGATTCTTGAAAATTTCTTTCAAGAATCCATCATCTTAAGCAAATCATTTTTAGAACATGTCTGGCTTTGGGGACTCTTTTATGGAAATACACTTTGCCTCTGACCATATAAGCTTTTAATTGCTGCGGGGCAGGACAAGACTGGTAAGCCAGGAAACCCATCATTTATCCCTTTGCTGAGTGTCCTTCCGTCTCTTGGTGGTTGCAGGAAGCCACTGGGGACTAGAGAGGCCTGTAGACAGCAACACCTCTAAATGAAGGCATTGCTGCCAGGATTTTGTCCTCTGGGGACAGACGATGATGCTGTGTTTGCCAAAGGAAGACAGCTCCAAGTGTCTCTGTTTTCAGGTTTCCCTCAGTTTTCAAATAAGTATAATTTTCAAACCTGCATTGCATTCCAAAGAACTTTTTTTTTTCAGGAATGCTTTTGTACTTAACACCTCTGTGAACTCTGTGACCATGCACCCTCATCTGGAAGGTCTATTTAGAGGTGGCTGAGCAGCCGGCCAAATTCAGCCTCTGAACCCTATCATTTCTGTATTATAAATGCTTTCCCCCACCCCATCTCCCGACAGCTGGAATTAAATGTTCAGAGGCATTTGGATTAGATTTGAATTGCTTGGTCAAATCTTAGTCACCTCTTCACAGACAGACAAAATTTCTAACCTGGGAAAGGGTATTAGTTTGAGCTCAGAGAATCAACTAAAGAGAGTTTAAGCACAATATTCCCAGTTAGAGTAAGGTTCAGCTAGCTGTCTTGAGGAAAGCATGAGCTCATCACAGTGTTGTCTAACAAAGGCTGTTATTTAGAGTGCTCCCAACAGATATTTCCCCATGAGGAAAGCTTTTCTTTTAGTATCACCCCAAGTAAAACGTTTTGAGGTTAATTGTCAAATTCAAACATACAATGATACTAATTCTCCATCGTGGCCGGAATATATGGTTTCTGGGCATATGTGGGAACACTCTCTTAAGGCATCGATTTATTTGTCCATCAATAAAAAATGTATTGAATTTCATGGTTGTTTTGTTATTTCTGTCTGCTCAGTACTTCTATTACTTATTGGAAAACTCCCCTCCCCAAATGTACATGGTCTTAGTGGCCTAGAGCAGTGTTTGTTACAGCTACTCCCCACTCCAGCCACAGAAATGAGTAATAATACAGATGGGGGCAATTGTGGAGGCTGACCAAGGATGAGACTGTGACTCAAGCAAGGCCAGTCTGGTAAAGAGAAGTCCATTTTCTGCTGGAAGGGTACAAATCTAGAGTTATGTATAGCCGTCTTCTCTACAACATTGTGCCTGTCTGCAGAAAGAAATCAACATACAGAAGAAAGAAGAGGAAATGATGTAGAGAGACAAAGCCTTGATTATTTCATTTGGGTCTCAGAAGCCATGCCTGATCTCTTCCCAGGTATGGAGGTCAAATTCTACTTTCTGCTTAATTGAGTTTAATTTTGCTTTCTGTTACTTTGAAGCAAAAATGTCATTATTAATATACTGTATCCACTTTGTACCAGGAACTGTGTTAGGCAGTGGGGAGACAAAGGTAGCTAAGAAACTTTAATATTTTTAAGTCACAAAACAGAAGTATAGATAGAGGGCTATGGGAAAATAGGAGAGAGACAGATTGTGCTTTAGAGTTATTGAGAGTTTTGAACGTACGAGTGAAGTGGTAAGATCTGTGTTTTCACTCTGGTTATCACATGAATAATGGCTTGGAAGAGATGACCAGGTGTGGATGGCAAATTTAGGGTGATAAAAGGGTTTTAAGGCTTTTGGACCAAAATAAGATTCTAGTCATTGATAGGTGGATCTACACAATATGGAAGGATCCCTCTGGTTTTAGTATCACTGGGATTATTAGAAGGTAATGTCATTTTGGCTAGTGACAGAGTCTCACTCTGTCTTCCAGGCTGGAGTGCAGTTGTGCCATCTCTGCTCACTGCAACCTTGACCTCCCAGGTTAAAACTATTTTCCTGCCTCAGCCTTCCAAATAGCTGGAATTATAGGCACGTGCCCCCACCTGCACCTGACTAATTTTTAATACTTTTAGTAGAGACAGGGTTTCACCATGTTGTCCAGGCTGGTCTTGAACTCCTGACCTCAAGCAGTCCACCCACTTTGGCCTCCCAAAGTGCTGGGATTACAGGCGTGATCCACTATGCCCAGCCATGGCTAGTTGTTTTAAATTCATGTTTCATTCCTATTCTTTAACATGGCAGTTATATAATTTGATAATAATCCTTTTAAGCTTTCATCTATACAGATCTGTATGTAAGAATTTAAATTCTACAATCAAGTCAAAACTGTTCTTCTCCCTGAGCATTTTCCTTGTTTTCCTCTAGTGATTTCAGGCCATGTGGTATATTTCTTGAGGTCTGATGATTGACACATACTAATTATCAAATGAAACTAACAAAAACATTGATAGCACAGGTTACATTGTACTAATTTTAGTGTCCCCAGTGCTGAGCATGTTGTCTAATTTGCAACAATTTCTGAATTGATGTATTAATTTTCTATTACTGCTGTAATAAGTTTCCACAAATTTAGTGCCTCAAAACCACAAAGGCTAAAGTCAAGGTGTCAGCAGGGATGACTCATTCTGGAGCTGCATAGGAGAAGACGCTTCATTGCCTTTTTCAGCTTCTAAAGACTGCCTGTGTTCCTTGGCTCTTGGCCCCTTCCTTTATTCTCAAAGCCAGCAGTGTAGCATTTTCAACCACTCTCTCTGACCTCTGCTCTCATTGCCACATGACCTTCTCTGACCCTGATCCTCCTGCCTCCCTCCTGTTAGGATACTTGTGATTACATTGGGCCCACTTTGATAATGTAGGATGATCTCATCTCAACATCCTTAACTGAATCACATTTGCCATGTCCCTTTTGCCATATAAGATCATATGTTCACAAGATTTAGGGGTTAAGATGTTGATGTCTTTGCAGGGAACATTATTCCGTCTACCGCAAAAAAATACTTGTTTTGTTGAACGAATTATTTTAATATGAGTTGATAGGTAGTTGATGGGTTATTAACTAGGAGTCACCACAATGAGACTCCCTGATCTTAGTGATCATTAAGATGTTTGCAGAAGTATTTTACTCTTTACTATAGTAAAGGAGGTGGCTTCGATGAGTGAAAATCATAACTTTGAGAAGAGGATATAATGGTACACTTGCTTTTAGCAAAGTAATCATATTAAAATTCATAACCTCTGGCTTTAAACAATTGTTAAGATTATAAAATATCTACTTCAAAATTTGTGAGCCTATATTGTTCCATGCATTAAGAAATCGTATAGTCTGGTCGTTGGAGCATAGTCCTGATTTTGATGAGATATTATTTGGTCACCCTCCTCATATCCTCATAGGTCAAATATTATAATGTAGTTTTAAAAATAGTGTGCAATAATCACGGACCTATGAAATTTAGTCATGGTAGGACCAACTGCATTGCCATTTTCTTCTATTCTTCCATTGCTTCTTTCAAATCCTGGGGAGGCTTTATAAGTTTTACACAGTGTCTATATCTCATTAAAATATATGTGGAGGCCGGGCGCGGTGGCTCAAGCCTATAATCCCAGCACTTTGGGAGGCCGAGACGGGTGGATCACGAAGTCAGGAGATCGAGACCATCCTGGCCTACACGGTGAAACCCCGTCTCAACTAAAAATTACAAAAAACTAGCCAGGCGAGGTGGCGGGTGCCTGCAGTCCCAGCTACTCCGGAGGTGAGGCAGGAGAATGGGGTAAACCGGGGAGGCGGAGCCTGCAGTGAGCTGAGATCCGGCCACTGCACTCCAGCCTGGGCAACAGAGCCAGACTCCGTCTCAAAAAAAAAAAAAAAAATGTGGAAATATATTGGAAGGAGAATTTGAATCCTGGCTACTTTCCTAAATTAGCATCAATAATTACCAAGGAGTCACTCATATTGATAGAGGGCAGAGCAGGTAATTGTGCCTCATGCACTAGGTGAACAATTAGCATGCAATTTGCATAGCTTAAAATCAGATATTTTAAAAACACAAGATTTTCATTGTAAAGGGATTAGTAAACATTATCTTTTATATATACTGGAATTTTTATAAACTAAGTATTGGATGCATCTTCCATTCATTCAAATACTTATTGAATGTCTACTTTCAATAAGTATTTGAGAGGGCCCATTCCGCTGGGCACTGAGAAAGAGCTCTGTTTTGCATGATGTAATATGTTACCTTCTTTTGGGATACTATTAGTATAACTGATAAAAATACTTCAGGCTGGGTGTGGGGGCTCAGGCCTGTAATCCCAGCACTTTGGAGGCCGAGGCAGGTGGATCACTTGAGGTCAGGAGTTCAAGACCAGCCTGCCAACATGGTGAAACCTCATCTCTACTAAAAATACAAAAATTAGTTGGGCATGGTGGCAGGCTCTTGTAATTCCAGCTACTTGGGAGGCTGAGGCAGGAGAATCACTTGAACCTGGGAAACGGAGGTTGTGGTGAGCTGAGATCACACCATTGCACTGTAGCTGGGGCGACAGAGTCAGACTCTGTCTCAACAACAACAATAACAAAATACTTCAGCATTGCTTTTTCTCCCAGCTGACCATTAGTTGGGAGCTAACTAGATATTATTTTAATTAAATAATCAGATATATATAGTTTTTTTTCCCCTCTCTCTATAAGAGAGACATATTTGAATTGGAGTTTTGGAAAAATTTCTTCCCTTGTGAAAAATTTGGGAAAATCTCTGTTGTATGCTTGTAGTCAGCTTGTTGGAGAAGTTGCTTTAACAACAGAAAGAGAATAATTTCAGTCCTTAAGGAACTCATGGTCTAGTTGTAAGGGACAGCCTGGTAAGCTTATTATGGAAGATCAGAGAAATGTAAGAACAATGATAAAATAGATACCTGTCCAGGGTGCGGAGGAGCACAGAGGCTTGCACTGAAATACGAGTTCCTCCAAGATTTTCTTTCTTTGTTTCTTTTTTGAGATAGGATCTTGCTCTGTTGCCCAGGCTGTAGTGCCGAAGTATGATCATAGCTCACTGTAACCTTGAACTCTTGGGCTCAAATGATCTTCCTGCCTCAGCCTCCGAGTAGCTGGGACCACAGGAACTCACCATCACACTTAGTCTTTTCTTATAGATGGGGTCTTGCTATGTTGCCCAAGCTGATCTTGAACTCCTGGGCTCAGGCAATCCTCTTACCTCAGCCTCCCAAAGTGCCTCCAAGTTTTTCTGTAGGAAACAGTGCCCTCCCTGAGTCTCAAAAGATCAGTGGCAGCTGGCCAGGTGAAGAAAGGGAGGGGCATCCCATGCAGAGACCATATATGTTAATTCAATGAACCAAGAAACAGTATGACTTTCATTTAGCAAGCTGCGGTTCTATGTGACTGAAGAAAAAGTGTGTAAATGAAGAGATGACGTGAGGACGCAGAGGTCTTGAAGGACTTCCTATCCCTGACTACAGAATTCAACTTTTCATCAGAGAATGTTGCACAGGGAAGTGATTTTATCACATTTGTATTGTAAAAGATTGTCACATGAGCTTTATGGATAATAGATCAGGGCATAAGGAAGCCTGGAGACCTTCAGAAGTTCAGCTGAGGGATCTGGCTGGGAAGTAAGGAAGGTCTAACTAAGGGCAGTGAAAAAGAAAGAAGGAGATTTCATGTTTACTGAAATACACAATCATAAAGTAATCTGATTTTTGAATGCTAGTAGAATGGTTGATATTTAGAAAGATGATCATTTCTAAAATCATCATTGATTATAAAAAATGGATTATTTTTAAAGTAAAAAAGTGCATTTGTCTTCTTATGTTGGGTATTAGTGGAATCTCTATGAAACTGGGCAGGAGATTGGACTCTATCTAGCACATTACCAGAAACATGGTGTGCGTTTCATAAATCTTTGCAGTTTTCAATTTGAGTAAATATTGTACAGTTTGGTTGTGTTTTGGTGAGTTCTCTGTATATGGCTGTCTATTGAGTTTCATCGTGACAAGGGGGATATATTGTCCTGGAAGGAGCCAGGCCTAGAAATGAGAAGATCCTGGAGGCAGTCCTTCCCCCTGCTTCAAGTTGGGACTGACCACAGACAAGGTTCTGTAACTTAACGAGCTTTCATTCCTCAACCATTTGAAAAGGAATTATAGTACCTGTCCAGAACACTACAAGGTTCCTGGGGGAGTGAAAATAAGCAACAAACAAGAAAAAACCTTTGAAAATTATCACAAACCAAATTGGGGGGCTGCGTGTTGTTAAGGAATAATTATGGGCTTTGGATTTAACTTTATCTGGGTTCAAATTGCAACTGGAAATAATTTGGGGCAAGCTACTTAATTCTTTCGAGTTTTAGTTTTTTCATTTCTATAATGGGTGTAATAGCAACCATTTCAGGGTAGATGGTGGGCTTGTGTGAGCTAGCAGAGGTAAAAGATGTTAGGTTTAGGTGAGTTCTCTCATTGTAAGAAAAAAGTGGCAGTTAAGAACTTCACTGCTTTCATACTGGACTAGAATCTAGCTTTGATCCTGCGGTGAGAATGACTGAAGGTGGGGAGTTGACTGTTCTGTTATTGCTGCTGTCCTTGGTGCCTGCAGGGCCCCGAGGCAGATAGAGTCTCTGGATGCTCCTGTATGCCATGTCTTCTAGGGTCTCCTAACTGCTTTGGTTCTTGAGGGAAAACATCTGCTGCTATTACTGAGGTTTTTTCCATTGTCATCTGTCTTCAAACTTGCTTGTGTTTATTTGTAATTTTCATGGATCATTTTAGTAGTCCCCCATTTGGTTTTATCTATATCTTCCCACTGCCACTTTGCTCTTTATTTCTCCTTTTTTTTTTTTCTTTATGCTTACATCATTTATCTCCTTATCAGGTGTTTTGTTTTGGTAGAGGTTTTGCCAAGTGTGTTATCTGCTGTTTCCATCTTAGATCCCACAGCTTTGCACAATGAAAATTCTTCATGTGGATATGGTTTCCTTTTATTTTATTTTTCTTTTCTTTACTCCAGTTTTTTCCTCTGGCCCTGCACCAAAATTTTCCTTCACCCCTGAGTTAAATGTTGTGTTCCCTTAATGCCATCTCCAGGACATACTTTGGCTTTCTCTTCCTAGGATGTCTTTGTTCTCCTGGGGTCTGCACTGCAGAGAGTCCCCAGGTTCTTCCTGTTCTTTATAAGCCATCTTCAGCTCACAATCATTGCAAGAGGCACATTTCCTAGTGACCATAGGGTAATATTGTAAGGAAGATTTCTTAGGGAGTGGTGCATAGGGAAGAGAAGTGGGTGGAAAAATTAGGATCTCTCACATTTAAATGTGATGATGTATACAAACCATTTTTCAGTGTCTGCGTATGTTATTGATTAATAATTAGTACTATCCAGGACTGGTTTATTATGGGATGGTATTTTGGGAGGTTGGGATAGGAATTCTTTGCCACATTTGGAGATGGTGAAACGTAACCTCATGTTGATCTAGTCACAGGACATTTTAAGCTTAACTCCAGGAAGAAAGAAAAAAATATGACTTTGATGTTGGAAATAGAAAAAGGAACACTTGTCTCACTATGCTTATCAAGCAGTTTGGGGCAATATTGCCACCTCATCTTTTGAAAAATTTGGTTAAAAGTTTCATGACTATTTGTAAACCCTCATTTTTCCTTATTTTAACTCAAAGTATGTACAAATGCTCTGCTTCATTTAAAAATTAATCACTCACCAGCTTGAACTTAATGTAAAAACTGTTAGAAAGAGAATAATCTTCCTCTGCTATGTTTACATGGTATTTCTTCCTTTCCTATTTGTTTGTGCTTTTATTTTAGCACTCCTCATGGTCATATTTTTATTATAGCTTCTTATATATTCTCTGCTTCCTGAGGGGCTGTGAGTTTTTGGAAATCAGGAGTCATCTTTGGATCAGTGCACTTCCCACAGAACTAGGAAGCACCTCATATTTAGCAGGAATTCCTTACTACCGTGTATGATGAGAAACTACTCAGTGGGCACAATAAACATTATTTGGATGACAGATATCCTAAAGGCCCTGACTTTACTACCACACGATCTATGCCTATAACAAAATTACACCCATGTCTCATACATTTATACAAATAAAAATAAAATAAACTCTCTGTGCTATGCTTAAGAACCAAATGTTAACTGATATCCAATGTTAAGTCAATAATTCACAAATTCCCAGATTATCTGTAGACACATTATTGACAAAAGTCTTTGCTGATTTTTTACAGCTAGTTTGTATGGATTTAAGAGACTATTCAGGGTTTTTGCCAGCCAGTTGTTAAATCATTTGTAACTTAAAGTTGGCTTTGCTGGGAATATTTATACCTTGGAAATAAACAAAGGATACAAATTAGGATTTTTTTTTTCCTTTGGAGTGCCAGTTTGCCAGCCCTCCGTGAATGATACTGCCATTGGTGAACTGGAACCCTAGTGAAAAACACAAACCTTGACACATTGACATAAGTTAATTTACTATTGGCTTTAGTCAAAATTTTCTTTAACAATCAAAGATGGCAATAGAAGACTAAACAGAAGTCAATCTGAATTGTCAGTGGGGCAGGTAGATAGATTTATGAATAGTGAGAAGGAGGGAGAATGAGGACCGCACGTTTAGAGTGTCTTCATAAAGACCTGCTTAGGTCTTCCTCAAAAATAAAAACAAAACCAGACCATAGCTGAAGAAAGCAAGATAGATAGCTTCTCACAAGCAATTTCTCCAAACGGCAAAGGTAGTTCAAGGTAATTGGGGAATGCCTCAGATCTGTATTGTGACCTGTTCCAATGGTTTTTAATATTTAAAAATATTTTGTTTTCCTGGCATAGACATTAAGTCCATGACAGTATTAGAGTGTTATTTTAAAGAATATTATATTAAAAGAAAATGTTAGAAGATGTATTTGGAATTACGAAAAACAGTTACAGTACATATTAAAATAAAATGCAGAAATTGTAAACCACTTCTCACTTCCTAATTTCTAGCAGTTAATGATGCAACATATGAGTGACTCCTCAGTCAGTCATATCTGCAAAGACTGTGTAAACATCATTCTTGTTATTGTATCTGCTAGTACATTAACAACATTTGCATAAAAGTTTGTATTCACTAAATGCATCAAACAATGGTAGTTTAGAGAAATACTAATGAGGTTCACGCACTATTGCGAGGCAGATCTAAAAGAATGATTAGAAAGCAATTTTAAGACATTTTAAAAAACTAATCAAAATATCATTCATCTTAGGCAGAAGATATCAGAGTTGTATACTCTGATATGGTAAAACATTTCTGGGGTTCATTTTACTTTTAAAAAAATTAAGATGTTGAAACCCTAAAAACATTACACAAGGCAGTTGAAAAATATTGCATTGTGTATCGATACAGCCTTATTGGATAAAAATCTTCTGGTATCTTTAAACTGGTTTATGAGGTATACTAAAGAATTATGAGAAAGCTGGAGCTACTAAGTTGATTCAAAAGGTTAAAGTAGTGTGTAGCATGTAGCTCGCATATCAAACTAGTCCTGACTGCTGAAAAGCACCAGGCATGGACACTCAATCACCTAGTAGAGCGATCTCGGGAGATATTTTTCTGGCTCCCCACAAGTGCTCCTTGCTTTTCAACAGTCCACCATGTGCATAAAATTAACAACATGCTACAATGGCTTCTTATATCATAAATGGAGCCTCTTAAAGTGATATTCCTTCCCACACTTTTGCAGTCTTCCGGTGAGAATTACTACTGGACTCTGCTTATTTGAACAGAAGGTGTGAATTGAAAGGCATGAACAAATACGCCAGCCATATATTAGCCATTCTTAGTAATGTACAGATGCTTGAGTTACTTGTGGGCTGTATCTGGCTTCAGAAACCTATTTCAGTAAAGACTAAATCTTAACCAAAACATCTTGTGGGAGATTGAAGGTGTTCCAAACAGCTATCTCTACTGAATTTGCCAGTTCATTTTTCATTTTTTACCTGATTATTTTAGCACCATGTAGACCTAACATAATCACCTACTTCTGTGAGGACTTTCAGATCAAACTTCTGTAACTAACCACCAGTTGAATAATCAGCAATTCTTTACCAATCAGATGTTTAAAATGAGAAAACATAGAGACATCTAAAGGAAAAGTTGAAGCCAGTTGAACAGTTAGTTAAAAAGCAATTTGTCTGTGGGAGTGAGAATGATGGTGATGATGATGATGATGATGATGATGATGATATTGGTGGGAGTGAAATAAACATTTTCTTGAATGCTTGCTAATGCCACTATAGTAACTCTTTTAATCCTCACAAAATCCTGTGAGATAGGTACTTTTTGTATCTCCATTTTACACATCAGGAAACTGAGGCAAAATGAAAGTAACATGCTTAAGGTCACATAGCTAGAATCTGATGGAGGCTGAATTTCAATCCCAGCAGTATGTCTCCAGGGTCCACCTCTTAACTACTATGCTTAAATACCATAAATGACCTTTCACTATGGTGCATCCAAGAATGACAGGGACAACCTCTGGGGCAATATGTCTGTGTCCTTGAAAAGACAGACTTAATAGATAGACCTAATGGAAGACCTCATCTTCCATTCTTTGACTTCCATATCTTACTCAAGTCCATATAGGCAAGGTCAATCACATAAAGAAGATTTTCATTTGCTTCTATTGATTTTTGTAATAATCCTAAGGTTTCCACACCTAAAAAATAAAAATACAGGATACTCAGATAACGTTGAATTTCAGGTAAGCAACAAATACTTTTTAAAAGTACAAGTGTACCCCAAATATTGCACGGTATATACTTACATGAAAAATAATTTGTTTTTTAAATGAGATTCCAATTTAACTGGGTCTCCTGTATTTTATCTAGCACTCCTAAATAAGCTAAGCTTCAACCTGAACGCCAGCACCATAAAAATCACTCTTTCATCTCTTGGAGGTGTTAGGAAAAAAAAAACAAAAAACTTGCTTTAAGTTTGTCAGGTTGGAGACTGGGTTAAACAGATCAGACATGGCGTTTCTATCAATCACATCTATATTCCTTGGGGTTCTCCAAATTGTGTTGAGAGCTGGGGAGGTGTGTTTAGCACACAGGTTATTATACTTTGATAGCTACACAGCACTGGAAACCCATCATTTAGATTAAAATGAAATTTCTAAATGTTGTTTTAATGATGTGAGCACCACTTGCAAATGGGCCTCTTTGCTGTGGCCTCTAAAATAAAGTAATTGACCCTGACGCCATTCAACTTGGGACACATAACTTACGTCATGGTCAATTATCTCTTGGTGACTTCAACACAGTAGGAGCCATTGTCCACATAATGACTGTGGGGCTTGCAGAACCTACATAACTGCAAGGGACCGCTTGAGTGCCTCACTGGCAATATAAGGGCTAACCAGTATTCATCTTTGTACCCCAGTACTTAGCACTGTACCTGACACATTTATATTTGCAACAAGTGCTTACTGAGCACCTACTCTGTACTAGGTGAAGGGGGTCACAGGAGCTAACGAGTTAGGTCCTGCCCTTGTTATTATAGGGCTTACAGTCTGGAGAAGGTGTTCAATAAATAAGAGTAGTAGAGAGACCAATTCTTTGAGAACTGGAGGATTTCTTAGCTACTTTGCACATAGATGAGGATATTGAGGCCCAATGATAGGCACCATATTGGGAGTCAGAAGACTGGGGCTCAGAAACCAACTTTTCCATTTAGCCTTTGAACAAGTCACTAAACTTCTCCTAGCCTCAGTTTCCTTATCTATAGAATGGAGATATTATATTCTATGTAATAGAATATTGCCACCTAATTGTTAAGGCAAAAATGAGATAATGGCCTAGAAAGTTAAAAGCATTATATAATTGCAAAAATGATGTTCAAAAACATAGAATTGAGATTGCCCAGTTGAACACTTAAATCTAGAGAGACAGCTTAGTGTAATGGTTAAAAGTAGAGATGCTGGAGACAGGTTTCCCAGGTTTATATTCAGCCTCTGCCATTTACAGACCATGTAACCTTTAGCAAGTTATTTAACTTTATTTTATTTTATTTTATTTCAAAACAAAGTCTCACTCTGTCACCCAGGCTGGAGTGCAGTGGTGCAATCTCGGCTCACTGCAACCTTCACCTTCCAGGTTCAAGCAATTCTCCTGTCTCAGCCTCCTGAGTAGCTGGGATTACAGGCGTGCACCACCACGTCTGGCTAATTTTTGTATTTTTTTTTTAGTAGAGATGGGGTTTCACCATGTTGGTCAGGGTGATCTTGAACTGTTGATCTTGTGATCCACCCACCTCAGCCTTCCAAAGTGCTGGGATTACAGGTGTGAACCACTGCACCCAGCAAAGTTATTTAACTTTCTATGCCCAAGTTTCCTCATCTGTAAAATGAAGACAATTATGATACTTACCACAAAAGATTATTGTGAGCGTTAACTGGTTTGAAACATGCAAACATAATAAGCACCCAATAAATGTTATTTACAATCTAAATCTATTGCACCATTGGGGTATGGGAAAATGCATGTGATGTTTTTAGGCCATCAAGGCAAACTTCCCATTTAGTAATCATCCTTCCATTCCAACATAGAGAGATTCATTTTGAGAATGTAGCAAAAAGAGATGTAAATTACACTGTCTATGTCTTAGAAATTTTTAGGTCGAGAGATGTTTTTATAATCATGTACTATGATCAGAAACTTCTAAACAGCTCCCACATCAAAATATCAGCAATGGAGAATGAAGAGAAATGGAAAACTGATTTATTCATTCCTAGTCAATAAAGAAAGCATGCAGTAGCTGGATTGTAAATACTCCTGCAAAGTGAGATTTACAAGACATAATATTGGAAGACAGATTTATCCCAGTTGAAAGTGGACTGCTGTTGAAGAAAGTTCCAGTGGAATTTATAAGACGAAGCCCTTGAATGAGAAGGACTCAGAAGCCTTGGGGAGTCATGAGGTTTGCTCATGAGGCTTGCTAGGCACAAGCTGATTTGCATTTTTAAGAAGGCCCCAAAGTGTTTTCTGAAGATATTGCTGGGAAGAGAGAAAAACAACTCAGGGCAAGGGCATCAGCTTTGTTTAAAACTTCCTTTTACTCAGGACTGTTGGGTTGATAAATCAAAATTATGTGTCCAGTGAGGAAATGGGAAGTAAAACTGTTTCCAAAAGAAAAAAGAAAAGAAAGCAAGTGATTCATTTTGGCCTAAATAATTGAAAATGCAGAAAGTCCAAGTGTTCCTGGCTGCTTCTCAGCACTGTGCTTACTTGTCACTTTTGCTGTTGTGTAGCAAATTCGATGATAAAGATTTGGAAGATGAGCTATCAGCCTCTGCAAATCTTTAAACTATTTGGTAAAACCAGCTGGAGCCCAGCCCACAGCTGCTTACAGGATTTGACTTCCTCTTTGCATGGAGTAGGATTCAGAATAAAGCAGTAGAACCCTGATTGTGTTAACTCTGTGGAAAAAAAAAAAAAAAAAAAAGGAAAGAAAGAAATGAAGGAAACAAGAAAGGAAGGAAAGAGGGAGGGGAGGAAAAAAAGAAAACAATAACTTAGCCTTTCTGAGACATCAAGTCAGAATTCTAATTCTTACACCATAATGTCTGCTGGGCATTTGGTTCATCTTTGTGGCCCAAGTCACATCTGAGTATAGCCCTCTAAGTGACTAAGACTCAACAAAATGCAGAAGGTGAGCTTGTTAATGGCTCTGAAATGTGATAGCTTTGAGTAGTACCACCAATCAGAGAAAGTCACTGCACATTTTATTGGTGTCTAAGTAGAACATCAGCAACAACCCAGGGAATAGGATTTCATGGTTTCTCAGGGTTTTCCTGCCAGGAAGCCCAAGAACATTGGAAAATATCCATTCCCGTTATACAACACAATAGAAAGAGTTAAATGACATAAGTTGTGCTACCTTGTACAATCAGTGAAAAATGCAAAGGAGGGAGAATTCTTTTTTCCGGCTAAGACAATTGAGGAAGGCTTCCTGGGGACAGTGGCTTTGGAGCTGATCCCTGGTATATGGTGAGAGTCAACAGAAATTGGTCAGCAGGAGGGGTTATGGAGTGAAAAAGTGACAGAGAGGAGCAACTCAGGACTCTCTGGTCAGTAAGAGTATTTATAAAAATGGAGGGTGGTTCTGAAAAGTTAGACAAGAGTAGTAAATCTAATTACCTGTCTATTTCCAATATGAATGGAGATTAAAATTCCCTTTCCAATTTGTCAACACTTAATATACTACCATGGAGAGTGGAATATTTACTCGTTGCCCTAAAGATATAATTGGCTTTCAAATATACGAATATTGGACTCACAGGATGGAAAGGGAGTAAAAGGATTGCCTAATGTAACCCATTAGTCTATGAGTAAAGTAACTGAGTGAAGTGGTTGGTTAAAAGGTCACAAAGCTAGTCAGCAACAGGGCTGGGACTGGAATCTTAGCCTCTCGGTTCCAAATGCAGGGCTTCCCCCAGGACATTATCCTCAAGCAGCTGGTAGAGATCGCTTGGTGAATATATGGGAGGAGCCATTTATATGCTTATGGACCAAATAAAGAAATTGAAAAGCTGCCACAAAACCAATACCCAGCCACCACCCGCACAGGGCTCAGCAAAAATTGAGAAGGAAATTTAAAAATTCAGGCTTTGACATATATGGTTTATCTTTGCTAACAAGATTTTACCCAATCGTGAGTGAAATAGAAATGCATTTTGTATGGGTAGGAAAAGAAATGATTTTTGTTTTTAAGTTTCACCTGGGTCGTGAAGACAAAAGGAAAGTGATAAAGTTTTGTTCATCTGTAGCTTTTGTTCTTGACTAACTGGTCTCAACTAATTTATAGAATCTTAATTTCCATTCAACCAAGAATGAAGGAGACCTCACTCTGCATAGAAAGACAAACTTTGCATGTTCTCTCTTATTTATGGGAGCTAAAGATTAAGAATCAATTTCTGATAGGATAAGTTTAAGTATATGCCTACCTTTCAATAAAGAATGCCCTAGATTGTGAGGTCCCTGAGGTCAAGGAGTATTTTATTCACCTCTGTATCCCCAACAGTGTGTCCCATTGAGGCATTCAGTTAAAGTCTGTAAAGGGATGAAGACACCCTTATAGAGTTTTATTCTTTCATAACTTGCCTTATTAATATGACTGCCACCCCAGTCTCAACCTGAGTGTTGCTATGGCATGTGATGTGATTTCCTGAGACAGGCCTTGTGGTGGATGAATCCTTCAGCTGGGTTTAAGGACCCACTGCAATATAGATTAGATAACATTCCTTTTTCTTTTTTTTTTTTTTTTTTTTGGTTAATCAAGTGCAACTTCCCTTTCCCTAACCCAGGACTAAACAAGTCAGAGCTTTGGCTTTCTAATTTATCAGCCAGTAAATTACAACAGCAAAGGTCTTGTGTATGGCCAGGGATTTTCCACTCAGAGTGAAGGAGATCCTGAGAGGCCAGGCATAGTGAATTTGATATGTGACTCATGGTTTGAGTAGCATTACTTGTGAACACAAAAAGGTCAAGCAGGGAAAAGCTATATTCCATAAATAATACAGTAAAATGTAAAAGTTCCTCTTCATGACACTGGAATTTTGAATGCTGCTCTAAAATGGTTAATCAGAAGATGTGTCATTTGTATAAGTAAGAAATGAGGGATAACTAAAGAAATGGGAAAAAGGCAAATTTAAAAGGCATAGATAATTAGAATGTAAAGCAGAAGCAGTTGAAGATACCTAATTTTCATATTGTGCCGATTCTCATAAGGAGTATCATTTCTTTTTGTAGCCTAATATTCTCTATAGTTAGCAGAAAACAATAGTTTCCATATATATTTATTGTATTTCTAGTTGTATTTCCATTTTGAAACTCAAACATTCATTTCTATGTTTATGGTTAATTACATTACAGTTAAGTATATTAAATAATTATTCAGCTTGACTTCTAGATATGAATTAGAAGAAGTCTTATTCTAAACTTGAAACATTTTAAAATATAAATTTGCATAAAACATACAAATAAGAACCTATTATGAAAGAACTCTTACTTAAAATAAAAGAGATAGCTAGATGGTCTCTGAGGCCACTTCCAGTTTCCATGAGTCCAACGACTTTAGATGGCCTTGGGAATGGAAACGAATAGAACTACAACTCTCTTACTTCCTAATGGCTTTTTGCTCTTCCCAGCTGGCATTTCGGCTTCATGTTTCACTTGTAAGGAGGTCCTTATTTCCTGTGCTTTGGTCTCTCCAACTAGATGGCAACCTCCTTGTGGCACAATCCAAGCTTCTAGTGTTTCCTGCAAGGCTCTGTGTGTAGTGGGCAGAAATGAGAATTAGTGGAATAAAAGCAATGGATTCCCTGATTTGGGCTAAATACATTGATCATTACTTGTGAGATCTGGAATGCTTGTCTAACAGGTCTTGAATTTGGCCTCTGACTTCATATAAAAATGAAGGAAGGAAATATGGCAGGTGTCCAAGAAGCGTGAACTGAAAGGATAAAAGGATGAAAGGGCCATGGATTGTTCTTATCTTGGAACTAGATGGAGAGGCTCTGGGATTTTTTGGACAAATAAGAACTTGAATTGTTTCTGAGTTTTCAGTGAAGCCCATGTAGGTCCCTGAACAAGATGGCAGGATGGCAGTCAGGGTGTGAGCAATGACTGTGCTGATGGGAAGAAACCATCTGTTCAGCGTAGCATCTGCTTTTGTCCTATTTCCTTCTCTTGCCTTAGAGAAAAGAGATGATGGAGTCCTCTGGGCAGATTTTACAGTGATTGATTGACTTGAAGCACAGAATGTTAGTACTGGAAGGCTATGGAGCTGAGGAAACAGACCAGAGAGAAGTTACTCAGCAACTTGGAACAAGAACCCTGATGTTCAGATTTCCTCTGAGTCCAGTGTTCTTTTCTCCACATCACTCCAAGAATGCTCTACTTGACCTTAATCTTTTTCCTGTTTTCATCCAATCTAGGCATTCTTGTTTTTTGCTCTCTTAAACCACAGAGTGTTTAAATACACATCACATTTCGGGAGGGGGGTTGTTTTGTTTTGTTTTGTCTTGCTCTAGCCCTTCTGGGAGATAAGCTCATTTAATTTATCTGTAATTTAGATCATGAACAACCATCCTTCTTAGATTAGACATGTCTCATCAGAGGTCACTCCATCCTACATTTTCCTCTGGTAAAAATAAGCATTCTGAAAGGTGACCCAGTCGTTGTAGGGAAGAGGAACACAGGGGACTCCCATGACTGTGATGTATGATGATATTTCTGAAGAAAGTCATAACCATTTAGAGACCAGGTTTTGATGAATTGCAGGAAATGGTGGATTTGCAACGATTCCAGAATTCCCAGGGACTGATTGTCATCAAGCGATGATAAGAATTTTAACTAGCATATTGTGGAACCCAGACCATGGCCAGGACTTGGGCCGAAGTGTTCTGTTGGGGTCTCCTGTTATATAGCATTTGCCTCTGGGAGAAGAGCTTAAAATTATTTTTAAGTTGCCTGAGTCTCATTTCTATTTATCTGCTGAGGTCAGGAATTAGCAGCAAGGGAAAAAAAAAGCATATTGCAAAATGTTCTGCCATGAAGTCAGAGTGTACTCATCCTCCCTCCCCTTCCAAAAGGAATATTTTCTCCCAGGAAACAAACCCACATGATGGAATCATTAACTTGGGCACAGAACTGTCAGGGAAAGGACCAGCCTTTCTTCCTGCATTAGTGGGTCTCCAGCCTTCAACAGCCATTGCTGCTAAATCAAGATACAGCAGGGACATAGCTGGGCATTCTGATCACCTTTAATTTCTTGGTGGGAAACCAGTAAATATCAAGATGACAGCGCAAGAATGCAACTGAGCTGATGGAAAGTGTTTTCCCACTATAGATTTTGATGACTTGGTTTCATCAGAACAGTTGAGGGTACAGCCAATTAACTAAAAGCAACAACAATGAACAAAGGCTTGGTGAGGAGACTAGCATCCAGTGGTTTCTCCTTCTTCTGACCCTTTGAGTAACCACATTGCTGAAACTCTCATTATATCATTTTGAGAGTGCTGGTGATCTCTGCCATCTCATTTGTAAGCTATTCTCCATCTCTCTTTCTGTCAAGCATCATATTAAGCAAATAGTACACACTCCAAACACATGTTTTAAATTGATTTCTTTCTTTTGGGTGGTAAACCCAAAGATAGGATTTTGTAGAAACAAAACCAGATCTTCCCCTTCCACAGTTATTAAATTATCCAAAGCAAGAGATATTTTTACCAAAGCCTGTAGTGTTTTAATAAGGCCAGCTATTTAGGAAGTGGTGACAATGTGCAATCTGCAAAAAGGGGAAGCCTCGGAGGTGCTGTGGTAATAATGCAGTTACTTAAAGAACATTTAAACTACAAATATCTCTGTGGTTTTTTATTTGGTTCCATATGAGAAATTTCTCAAACCTTGGCTAATCACTTTAAAATGTAAGGCTTAGCAAATAATCAGACTTCCCCAAATGCTCTGGTCTCTTCAAACTTTACTCTTTTTTTTTGCATTTAATAAAGGTAAGCAATTCAATGCAAAGAAGAGCTAGGGAGGAAAATTGAGAGCATTTCAGCAGACAGGTGGAAAAAAAATAGCTATAGCCCTGAAGTTGTAGGACAGTTTCAACTATCGATATGGAAAATAACTAAAATGTGATAAAAATATAGGAGAGTCACGTCTTTTGAAGGCCAAGCATTTGATTCATTGAAATAGGGGGATGTGCCTGGTTTATGTGAGTGGAGAGAAAGTATTTGCTTACAGGGACTGAGCCCCAGTGTTCCAGTGTGTGCTGGGTCACATTAAAAGAAGCAGCTGGAAGTATGTGTTTGTGTGTGTGTGTGCATGCTTGTGCATGTCTGTGTGCTTTAACTTAATTTGGAATGACATTTGCTCTTCTCAGCATCTCTTAATTTGACTAATCATTAACCTAAAGTGAAAATCTTACATATGATTCTGTTTCCAGTAGGTGGTGGGGTGGTAGAACACATGGATTCTGCTGACGCCCTCAGGGAGATAGTGTTAGGTCTGGTGATTAGGAGAAACAATAACATGCACTGCAGTGCAGCATAACTGTGACTTTCTGAGCTCTTCATTTGAGCTGCAGAGAAGGAGCAATCCAATGGTTTGCCTGGTCTCACTAGGTGAGCAGGGGGCTCTAACTGAGCTGTTTCATGAGTAGTAGGCTCGTTGAACCAACTATATTATGAGTTTTTAGAGAGTAAATGGCATGCCTTATACTTTAAAAACTTATGCCACTTCTTTTAAAAACCTTTCTCTGTACCTGGCACAGTATATAAAAGGAGCTTAAGATACTCTTGATGAATTAATGAGAAACAGTTTCAGATTGGAAGTTCTGCAATTACTATATTGTCATAAGCTCATTCCTCAAAGGGTTCAGGTTTGGGTGTATTCACTATGTCCCCGGGCCTTCATCCACAATTCTGCCTTCTCAGATGTACCCCAGGGTAATCCTCCCATTTCCTACTGCAGGCAATTTCTATTCCTGCTTCTAGTGTGGGGGGCCAGTGGCTAGTGAACCAGACCATCAAAACCAGAATCTTTAAGAGAATACAGAACTCTGAGCTGGATGATGATCTAAGGCACCACTTACACTGGCATGCTAGTATGTGCAGGGTGAATGCATTTCTATATAACTCTTTTTGATAATAATTGTAGTTGACATATTTTCAGTGTCAATGATGTGCCATGGTCCAAATCTGGATATACACTGTTACTTTTCTTAGAGCACCATTTAGGTTAGATATGAGCTTTCCTATTTTATAAGTAAGGAAATCAGGTCTCAGGGCACATAGCAAGTAAGTAGCAGAACTGGGATTTGAACTCGTGTCTCTCTGGCTCCACAGCCTGTATTCCTGCCACCAAGGATACTGCTGCTCTAAAAGTGGGAAACCAAACACTAAAAAAAAAAAAAAAAAAATCAGTTCATACCAGTTATACAAATACACAGCTGCTTTAAGAGGTTGTAATATTGAAGAATTATTCTACATCCAACTATTTATATTTTTTAATGGACTTAGGGCTTTCAATTTCATAAACAGGTATATCTTCTGCTATCTCTTTACTGAAATTAAATTAAATTGTTTGTTTGCTTATTTACTTATTTATTTTAGAGACAGTGTCTGCTGTGTCACCCAGGCTGGAGTGCAGCGGTGCCATCATATCTCACTGTAGTCTTGAACTCCTGGGCTCAGCTATCCTCCCACCTGAGCCTTGCAAGTAGCTGGGACTACAGGCATGTGCCACTATCCTTGGCTATATATATACATACACACACACACACACACACACACACACACACACATATATATATATATATATATTTTTGTAGAGACAGGGTCTCTCTATGTTGCCTAGGCTGGTCTCAAACTCCTGGCTTCAAGAAATTATCCCACTTCAGCCTCCCAAAGTGTTAGGATTACAGGCCTGAGCCACAGCACCTGGCTTGCTATCTCATTTTATCTTCACAATAACCCGACATATTATATAAGACTGAAATTATCTGGATTCCAGACACAGATGGTAAAAACGAGGTTATAAAAAGGTAAGTCTCTTGCTCAAGGTAATTCCTCTGGAAAGTGGTAGACCTACTAACCTCTTTCATGTCTCTTCACTCTTCTCTATTTCATAAATAACTCCCTGTGTAACGCACTTGGCCCGGTAACCTAAAAACTGCTATGAGCCCATTGTGAGTTATCAGTCGCCATCATATAAAAAAGTCAATGGAGAAGCCATTGAGGTAATCCTGGGCCCCCATTTCCCTGTGCTACATTCTGTTTATGACTTTAACATGAGTCTCAGGGTATTCATAGAATCATTCTGCGTGGATATGGAAATGTAATTGGAGGATTTGCAGTTTAAATAGCCGCAGCATTTCTCCAAGTTTCAGCTTCAGGTTCCTTTGTTGGGATGACATCTTTGACACAGCAGGAAACCTCTAAGTGATTTGGAATGTAAACAGGCTCCATGATTGTTTTCACAATTGTGTCTTAGCTGATAATTTGCATACCTAGCTGTCAGGCTACCTAGCAGTGCCTTCCCCTCCCCCATTTCCACAACACTATAAATGGAATCTGAGGAGGCTGCGTGGACTATTGACTTCCACTTAACAGTGGGTGGCAGGAATTCAGAAGTTTAATCCCAGACCTGCCTGCTACTAATTTCCTGGATGGCTTTTGGTTCATCCATTAATCTCTCTCTATCACTGTTTCTTTCTCTGGAGGAGATAGCAAGAATAATGGGATGTTTTATGCATTAACACATTTAGGATCCTAATGTGCTCTGTAAAAGCATGGTTTTCTGGGAATGCTCCGCGGTAGAAGGTAAAAAAAAAAAAATCCAGTTCCTTGTTCTTCAACATGAAATATTGATGGAATCTATCTTTTTGTGACTGCCCTAGTTAGAAACTACAACTGAGATGGACTAAAGAACTGAGTGGTTTACTGTATGAAAAACACTGTATTTTCAAATGCTTAGTCCTGGGCTACCAAATAATAATCACAGAGGTACCTGAAAGTAAGGATGAGTACATGAGGGTATTGTTTTAACATCAGGACGAATAAAATTAAAATCTCATACTTTCTCAAGAGGAGCATTTTCATCAGTCATGGTGGATATGAAGCTGAAACTGGTCTCATTAGGACTTTGGCTGGAAGTACTTAATTTTTTTTTATAACATAACACTTCGGTTATGCATTTTACAAATATTTTATTGCATCAGTATGACTTATATGAGACCAGGGAGGACAAAATAACCTCTAAGATGTCATTCTGGATGAACTTCATTGCATATTCTGTAAGAAATGTCCTTGCCTATTTTGTCTCCATAAATTCTTCAGCCTCCTAGGAAGAGATGGGAAAGCTCTAAGGAGAATTCAAATCATGTGTGCAGTGACCCCATGCAAGATAGGATTAAAATGTGGATCAGTTATAAAATTGCAAGCCAGTCCAATCTTATTTTTAAAAAATAATTCTACAATTTAAATATGCTGGCTTGTTTTGATTCTTTGACATTTTCTTTATTCAAGGACTATTGTTTCTGACATAAGAACTGGGAAAGTCAGCAAATAATCAAAATTAGTTCAATTTTAAAGAAACATCCAACTCCATAGATTTTTCTTTGTAAAGCAAAATCATAGTGTCTGTCATTTCAATGCATTACCAGCCAACCCAATCAAAGTGGATCACGTGATTATATGAAAAAATGTAACTGGAGATAAATCTGGGAAAAGCCTTGAGCAGATAAGTTGCTCTGAAATGGGCCATTTTGCAAACTATCCACATTGTGCCTTCAAAAATATCTGTTATTGGAAAATGATATGGAGGGTCTCTGTCAATAGACCTGAATATTGCATCATGGAAGACACAGTGTGCAAAATGTAGCAAATGCATGAGCTTTTTTGGAATTTATTTTTTGGGTTTTCCCAATCCACCTATCCGTAAATCATTCATAATTAGTATAGTCAAGGGTTTAGGTACAATACTAATGTGAACTTATGTGCAGTACACCAAAAAATTATTTGGTAAGATCAATAATATAGCAGGAGACATGCAGTTTAGATTAATTTAAGTAGTAATGAATCTCATGTAACTTGAAAATTGAAAATGCCCTTTCAGAAACTTTCTGGTGATTGTGGTCTAGGTTATTCAGATCTACTTTCTCATTAAAAGCAATAAACATTGCTGGTTAAAAATTTCATTTAAAAATTAACTTGGAATTGCTGAAAGAATGATGAGGAAATTCCAGGTAAATTTATGGATGAAAGTCAGTATCCAGACAGGTAGCTAGAATATTGGAATATACAGGCTTCTTATGCCCTTATGCTATTTGTCCATGCAACACACTTTGATTTGGGTTAGTGGCCCAGTGGAGTACCAAGTCATGCTGAAGTTGGAGAGCTTTATGGGATATTCTCCCTAATTAAGTTGGAACTCAAAGAGCTATAGACTTAGGGCTGAACAAGGACTAAACTCACTCTCTTCTCCTTAACTTTAAGGTGTGTAGAATAAAGTTTATCCACGCTGAGCAGAGCAGTAGAAGAGAAGGACACGATGGAAAAATTTAAAACAGAAATCCTTATCCTTGAGATAGCTACAGACTGGTACAGATTTGTAGCCTGGACGTATATAATCTGTGTGAGCCTAGATCTCAAGCCTTGGTATGAGCTAGTCCATGCCTAGTAGTATACTAGATGCCTGGCAGAAAGCAAATACAAATGCTCTGTAGTACAAATAATTACTCATTCTAGGTTGCAGATTAATTTTCAAGGACAATGATCAGCATGTGCTCAAAGATAACTAGATACCCAAGGAAACAAGGTGACATGAGTGATAACCAGCAAAACAATGGACAACAGCAGAAATAGGTCAGCCCAGATATCATATTTGGGACTATTAGGCATAGATTGTAAAACAAGTAATATCATCAAGTTTAAAATAATAAACAAAAAGTTCAAAAATGTCTACAGGAAATAAGAAACCATAAAAAATGACGAAGAAGAGACTTAGGGCTTTAAATTCTTATAATGTAACTAAAACCTGCAAAAGAGTAGAAATCACATCACTTCTTATTCCTGGCGTTTCTTCTCTGATTCTGATCAGCAATAGAATTTTCAACATGGTCAATGTCTTTGTAAACCTCAAGGAATCAGGTAACAGAATACATCTTGTTCATGATGTCTGTGACATAGTTATCTCAGAAAGTCAGTGGAAATAATTGTTCATGACCCCTTCTCACACAACACAAACCTCCAAAATAACAAGAATAAACTGAGTTCCATTTAGTTGTTTTTAGCACATAGTAAGTGGTAATATAAATAATCACTATTTAATTTTTTTTAACCACACAGAATGTTATTTTAGCACTTATAGACAGAGGAGGATTCAGGCATAGATGAGACAATCTTATTAGACAGTCTTTTTTACAAATCTCACTTTTAATAACAAAGACGAAATTCAGCATTACTATCATTGAACGATTCATCTTCTTTTGAGTATTAACTGTTTCTACTCTAGAATCTTTTTGAGTATTCATGTTAGGGTATGTTTCCTGAATGTGTGTGTGTGTATATAGGTATGTATGTATGTGGCATGGTATGTATGTACGTGGCAGGTGTGGTGTGTGTGTGTGTGTGTGTGTGTCTGCGTGTATGTAGGAGTGGTATATGGTTGTGTTTGTATGAGCATGTACCTGAGTGGTATGTGGTGTGTGTGTATGGTATGGGTATGCCTGAACCATTTACATTTCTGAAATGGAATTCAGTGCTTTGGGTCATAAATCAGGACTTCCTTCTTTTCTGAATTTTAAACTTACTGCTGACAGCCACTTGTAAATAAGTTCCCCTAAATACCCACACACAATGGAAAATAAGGATCTGGACAGTTGGGCTCAATTCCTGCAGACTTATAAGAAATTTGCTCCAATTTATTGAAAAATATTCTCAATGTGAACCTGAGCCAAAGACTGGAGCTGTGAAAAGTGATGTTTTCACGGTCCCTCAATATTGTGATCTCTTGATCCCAGAAATTTCTGTGACTGAAAGAATACAGACAGCTCAAGAACTTGCATTAATGTTTCTAGAACCAGGCTTAAAGAATCACACCGTGTGTGTGTGGTGTGTGTGTGTGTGTGTGTGTGTGTGTTGTACATGGTATTGTGTGTGGTGGTTGTGGTGGTATTTAATGTGTGTGCCCATGTGTGCATTTATGTGTTGCATGTATATGCACTGTGGTGCTTTTGTGTATTTTCTGTGTGTGATGTGTGTGTATGTATGTGTGGTGGCAGTGTATGTGGGTGTGTGTGTTGTGGCATATACATGCTTGCATCCTGTATGTTGCATTAGGAAGCAATGACTTTGGGATTCCTGATATGTCCAAATCCCTTTTATGCTGTCAGTTCTTTCACTTTTAAATAAACTTCTGTCAACATGATAAATAAAGATATTGTTGTAGTACTTTCAATGTAAAATCATTATAAAAATTGTCAGTAAAATTAGGAAAAGAATGAGTGATTTTAATAACAGCTGGAATTATTTTAAGTGATTTTTTGGAAGGGTAGTTTGGATTCCTTCCAAAAAAGGGTGCAAAGGACTCCTTTATTGAAGGGTAGTTGTATCTTCTTAATGATGCTTTGAAGCTGGGTTTTTTTTTGCAAGTTTCTGGCACATAGTGGCAGCTCAATAAATATTTCTTAAATAAATGAATGGATACATTAGTGATAGAATTAGTCCCTGTGCCTCAGGTTTCTTATCTGTAAAGTAGAAATAAGAATAATACCCACCTCTTGCAGACATGAGAATTCAGAGTGAGTGCAGGTAAAATCCTCAGTATAGTGTCTAGCACATAGAAAATACAATGTAAATTGTATTACTATTACAATTTATTATTACAATTTAACATTAATTGGATTATTATTATGGTCATGGTAATTGCTGTCATTCTTTGTAAACAGGAGACTAAGGTATTGGAATGTTTTGATCACACATCTAATTATGTCTTTAAGAAATGGTCAGGTTGACTTGGAGGTTATCTGCCTCTCCTTACTCTGTCTTATTTGGGGGAGAATTTCTGCGTATAGAAAAAGTGTGAAAGTTGTGTCCAAGTCTCTAACAGCTTGCATAGAGTCAAAACCCATGATCTTGGGCAAGGATTTCCTGGAAAGTCCCCTGATTGTCAGGAGTACCCTCTTTCTGGTCAACTTTCCAACTTTCTTAATTCCAGTAACCCCCTGTGCCAAGCTCCCCTGTAATCTGGGAAGAAAATGGTTTTCATCTGCCTGGAAGGAGTACGTGTGACCTGAACAAATCAATCTTGCAGCTGTCACATTCTCTGCTGCAGGAACAATTATTCATCTCTTTTCCTAGCTGATAGTTGAGGAGCTGAGAATAGCAGGCACTGAGCAAATGGGATCAACATGAACAGAACTCAAGAGCTTTGGGGAAAGTGCGGCCCAGGGCTGAAGAGCACCACCCTTCCCTCCCTCAGCATCACATTGGCCTCTAGTGGCTCACAAGCAACTGACAGACGGCTCAATCATTTCCTTAGGGCCAGCGCGCCAGCTGGCTTTGACATTAGTGCTTAGGCCCTGACTGACAGGGGACTTGTCCTTGGCTGCGCCCTGGAGGGCTGTGAGAGTCTATTCAAACTCCTCCTTTAGCTTGTTGATTTACTGTCCCTCGTGGCTGGTTGTTGATCCATTTTTCCTCTCCGTTTGCTCACAGGGCACCCCAGAAACCATCCTCTAGTAATATATTTGGTTTATGATTTCCTCAGGAGCTAAGGAAGAAAAACAACCTCAGCAGTGCACCTGTTGTATTTTAATGTGCACAAGGCCATTCAGCTAGGAAGGCACAGAAAGAAAGACTGTACAGGTCCCAGGGCCGTATGGAGCTCACATTATTCTATCAGGATACCAGCAGAAGCTGCATTAGGTCCCTTTGAAATATACTTGTTGTTTTATTTATAGCTCTGTTTGGAGGCTGCTGCCTATATGTCTGACTTTGGCCAACACACCACTAAAGAGTGTGATTCCAAATAGCAATTATCAGGGAAACAGTGATGATCTAGAAGCAACCAGTGTGCACTGCAGATGTGCACCAGGCCTGCTCCACCACAGCTGAGGTTTAAGGGCAAATACAGCCAGTTCATTACTGACTTCCTCTCCGACATGAAAACTGGGTCATGTGCCCCCTGCCCAATGCCTAAGAGATACTCAGCTGGTCTTGAGGGAAGTCAGTCCAGGAGAAATCAAGTCTCCTCTGCTTCTTCTTCTAATTTGTTTTCTATCAGACATCCATGGAGATTTGCTTGGAATAATCTGCTTAGGGAATACATTTATTTTTTAGTCTGGACTAGGACTATTTAAGGAGTGAGCAATATTCATCCAAAAGATATGAAGCAAACTGGTGTCTGATCTTTTTGGATTAGGTATGGATTTTAAGGGCTAAATAAGTCTTTCTCTCTGCTTCATTTTCCTTGAATTTAAAGTGAAAATTGAAAGGAAGTAAGAGGGATTGGGGCATAGAAAAAGGGAGGTGCAGTAAATGTGTACCATTTGCAGGTGTATGTGTATGTGGGAGGCAGGTGAATGTATATAAAAGGGTAGTCTGGCCTGCCTGTAATTTCTGGATTTAAACCTTACACTAGTGGTTCTTAAAGTGAGCTTCCAAACCAACAGTATCAGCATCACCTGGAAACGTGAGGAATTCAAATTTTTCAGGCCCTGTCCCAGACCCACCGAGGCAGAAACTCTGGGGGTGAGGTTGAGTGATCTGTTTTATTGTGCTCTCCTGGTGATCCTGCTACATGCTCAAGCGCAAGGGCAAGTGCCCTACACCAACAGTGTTTTATTAATCATCTATTTATTTTTAACTATGGAGGAGAACATTAGGGAGAAGGAAGTACCATGCTTAGGACAGAAGAGGACTTTCAGCACATGAATGACAATGGTGCCAAGTATTTTCACAAGGAATAAAATAATAGTACAAACTACGCAAAATTATCTCTGATAGCTTTGATCCAGGCAAAAGAAGGGTGTTATTTTCTCCATCTATGAATAACCACAACAGCAATGTGTCTCTCTTCTTCACAGTGACAGGAAACTTTGAAAGGATCACTTTTGAGATACATCCCATAAGGCATGTTTATGAAATGGTACAATGAAATACAGTGAAAGTCTGATAATAAGCTATCCTTCTAAGGAGGCTGTTTACTCCTGTCCCAGCACATAGATATAGACAGTAAGATGGGGTGTTTATCTCAAAGGGTTCACATTGTCATGCACACTGCAATCAGCATTCTAAGCTGTTGCAGCTCCTATACCCTCATGGAAAGTTGTGTGAAGCAGCATGTTTAAACAAACTAAAACTGTCTGAATCTCCTGACAGATCCTTTAGCAATAGCAGATGGGCTAGAGGTGGACATTGTGGGACTCTAACCAAGTTTGTCAGTGGAAAATCTTATTACATATGGAAGTTCTCAGCCCTCATGACCCTGCCATCAGCTGGCTTTGTAATCTTGCGTGGTAAATGAGTCTTTGTTTCCTTATATGTAAAATGGAGTGAGTGGACAAGAGAACCTGTAAGATTCTTCAACAGTCGGTGGTTATCCAACTTCTCCTAGAGTCCTCGAGTTAGTTAATGGGAGTAAAATGATCCTTCTGTGTGGAAGTTAAGTCTCTTTACTCATCTGAACATGTAAAATTGCCATTGCTACTTGGAATACTTCATTTAGGCCCTGGTGAGTTCAATAAATATTTATAAGAAATAGATTAATGACTGGTCCTGGCTGCCAATGTCATATTTCATTTTATTTTATTTATTTTGAGATGGAGTCTTGCTCTTTTCACCCAGGCTGGAGTGCAATGGTACAATCTAGGCTCACAGCAAACTTCACCTCCTAGGTTTCGATGATTCTCCTGCCTCAGCCTCCTCAGTAGCTGGGATTACAGGCAGCCGCCACTATGCCCTGCTAATTTTTGTTTTGTATTTTTAGCAGAGACGGGGTTTCACCATGTTGACCAGGCTGGTCTTGAACTCCTGACCTCAGGTGATCTACCCGCCTTGGCTTCCCAAAGTGCTGGGATTACAGGCGTGAGCTGTGCACCCGACCCCAATGTCATCTTAACATATAACTTGCTGACAGTAGTTACCATAGAGTATACTGAAGAAGGATGTACTTAACAGGAGTTGCTTTGATCAGAATCCAGTCTCTATACCTGAACACAATAGCAGAGTTAGGCTGAGAAAAAGATAAGGCTTTCATATGGTTCAACTATGCCAAGCCAAACTTTCTCCCATGCTTTAGGGAGGAGGGTTTGGAACCCATCCTGCTGCAGTCTTCCCTTCAAATGTCTACATAATGGCCTGCAGGTGCTAATCAACACACCTGCAAAGTCCTGTCAACACACACACCCTGACAACTTTTAATAATCTCCAGCTGAAACGATCCTAGGTCCTGGGAGAATGCTGCCCTCTTAACATCTGGGAGGAATCTCAACTTTAATGCCAGATCCAAAAGACTCACCCTCAGGAAACTGCCAGGTACTAAAGGTACATTCTTGGGAGGCTCTGGTCTTTGCCAGAGTTTAAGGCTGATGCCTCAAACCTTGGCGCTCCCAATTTAGGCTTAATTCTTTGATTCAGTCTTTGTGGGTTACCCAGCCATGGCTCATGATCATCTTGTGAAACTCGGTGAAGAAAACCAAAGGCCTTATGTAAGCTAGAAAAGGAAAGGAATTGCTCCTAAGATCACATGGGAGGAAAAAGGAGAGAAATAGGAAGAGAAGAAGAGAGGTGAAGGGATTGGGGAGAAAGAGAGTAAGGGAGAGAGAGAGGGAGAAGAGAAATGAACCATGCACTTTAGGATTAGTGGGCAAGTGTAACTGGAAAAATTTCAGATCCTTTATTGGGCTCAAGCAAAAACTCCTTTAAATATTTTGTTTCATTTTTTGTTTGCCTGAGGTGCGTGGCTACAGAAAAGTAGGTTAATATCAGTATGGATGTGTGTACTTCCTGGGGAAAGGTCAGACTTGTTCATCTACTATTGTTACCTGTGTTAGTTTGCTAGAATTTCCATTAAAAAGTACTACAGAGTGGGTTGTTTAAGCACCAAACATTTATTTCTCACAGTTCTGGAGGCCAGAAGTGTGAAATCAAGGTGTTGACAGGCTTGTTCCTTCAGAGGGCTGGGAGACAGAATCTGTTTCATGCCTCTCTTTTAGCTTCTGGTAGTTTGCTAGCATATGTTGGCATTCTGGGCTTGTAGACATGTAACCCCAATCTCATGTTCACATGCCATTCTTGTTTACATGTCATTCTTTCTATGTGCATATGTGTTTCTGTGTCCACATTTTCCTTTGTGTAAGGACACCAGTCATATTGGATTAGAACCCAATTTATGACCTAATTTTAACTTAATCATCCCTGTAAAGACCATGTATCTAAATAAAGTCACATTCTGAGGTAGATTAGGTTTTCAGCATGAGAATTTTCACAGACACAATGCAACCCATAACATTACCTTTCTGGCTGGGCCTCAGTGTCTCATACCTGTAATCCCAACACTTTGGGAGGCCGAGGTGGGTGGCCCACTTGAGCTCAGGAGTTTGAGACCAGCCTGGGAAAATGACAAGACCCTGTCTCTACAAAAAATACAAAAATTAGTCAGTTGTGGTGGTGTATACCTGTAGCCCCAGCTACTCGCGAGGCTGAGGTGGGAGGATTGCTTGAGCCTGGGAAGTGGAGGTTGCAGTGAGCCGAGATCACACCACTGTACTCCAGCCTGGGAGACAGAGTAACAGAGCAAAATACTGTCTCAAACAAAACAAACCATTACCTTTCCATATCTTCTTGAGTAAAATGTATTCACCAAACTGTTTGCCTTTGATAAGCCTGCATTGTTACTGGGAAAGAGTTCAAATCTCATTTAGTGATCAAACTGCCTCTAATCAATTTGTATAATTATTGGGAGAGTTCAATCTAATTTTAGATTTAAGGTGAGCTGAATTGGTGAAGCAGACTGCATTTTTCAAAGAGCTAAAGCATCTCTCTCCCCAAATATTCTTCTGCAATATGGCTGGGCCACTCCCTATCAAAAGGTGGAGTCTAATTCCTCTCCCCCTCAATCACGGCTGTTCTTTGTGACTCTAGAAAGCAATGCAAATACTGTCTGGAACTTCTGAAGTTAGGGCCCTTAAGAAATCTTGCAGCTTCCACCTGTACCTCTTGGTGAGTTGTCTTAGTCCAGAAATGTCCTCGTTTAAATGCCTTCTTCCTGTGGGGAAGCCCGGGAATCCAGTGGAAAGCCCATGTGAGGGAAATGAAGATCCCTTAGCTGAGCTTCCAGTTGACCATCAGTATCGACTGCCAGCCATCTGAGGGAACCATTTTGAATGTCCTGCCCCGTGAGCCTTCAGGGTGCAGCCCCAGCTGATATTGATTCAAACAACCCATGAGAGATCCCCAAGGGAGAACCATGGAGCTGAGCCTCTGTTAAACCACAGAACTCGGCCACATACAACTTTACCTAGGAGTATAAGAGTTGCGATAGCTTAGAATGTAGCTTACAGTGGACATGACTATGTGAACTCTGAGTTAAAACACACTCTTCCACCTTTCTGTCTATGTCTATGAGCTGGGACAGGAGTCACAGCCTCATTAGACGGATACCTTATTACCAGGTTTTCACTGTATTTGGTGTTCCATTTGAGAAACATGGCCTATGGGATGTATCTCGAAAGTGAGCCTTTTTGAGTTCCCTAATGCTGTGGAACAGATAGACACGTTGATGTTGTTGTTTCAAGCCATAACGTTTTGGGCTGGTTTGTTACACAGCAATTTATAGAACAGTTGTTTTTTGTAAAAAGAAGGGGCCCCTAATTTTCCAAGCTCTATTCTAAAAATTTTATAGACTCACTTTATGTCTCCGCTTTTATAAAGCATTTTCATACTCCTTGTATTTTACAAGATAAATTAAGATACCATAATTTGCATTGCCAGAAACGTCTTTATTATGTGAAATGAAAGATAATCTTAGTAAAAATGTACATGGGTCACTACATAGAAATACCTATTTTGATAGGAAGAATTCTTTGATATTTTATTTTATTTTATTTTATTTTTTTGAGGCGGAGTCTCACTCTGTCGCCCAGACTGGAGTGCAGTGGCACAATCTCGGCTCACCGCAAGCTCCGCCTCCCGGGTTCACGCCATTCTCCTGCCTCAGCCTCCCAAGTAGCTGAGACTACAGGCGCCCGCCACCTCGCCCGGCTAGATTTTTGTATTTTTTTAGTAGAGACGGGGTTTCACCCGTGTTAGCCAGGATGGTCTCGATCTCCTGACCTCGTGATCCGCCCGTCTCGGCCTCCCAAAGTGCTGGGATTACAGGCTTGAGCCACCGCGCCCGGCCTGATATTTTATAAAAAGATTTCTGATTTGTTTTTCACAGATGATTATAGAATCCCGAGCCTAAATTCTTAAGAGCCGTGGATTTGGGATCTGAAATCCAGTCCAGGAAGCTTCCACATTTCTTAAAACCAAGAATGGACAGGGTGTCTCTTAAAAAAAAAAAAATTACAATATGTTTTATGTAGAAATGATAGATTCAAGTACTTTTCAAAAATGTGAGTAGCTTACTATTTTTAAAAGAAGAAGGAGGGAGAGAGAATAAAAGAAAAGTGGGGAGGAAAAGGTGCTGGTGTGTGATACCTTTGAGTTTTATCAAAATGGAGACATTTGGGATGGAATTTGTTGTACTAGACTACTCTAACATGCCATTTTGGTATGTGCCTTAAGGAGGGAGAGATTCATGGCACACATTTATGGAGGAAATCCTGATACAGGGTTTCTAAATTCCTGAGCTGTGTGGTGGGAGGAACTATTAGGTAATTTATACTTTAGATATGGAACATTCATCTCAGTTTAACAGCAGGCTTAGTGAAACAGCAATTTTTTTTTTATAAAGAGGGACTTAATTTATAATTTTCTTAGCAGGAGCATTAAAGAAATGATATGCAATCATCAAATTATGTGTCCAGAAAGAATTATTAACCAAATGTGAACCATCTCCTAGACAGAGAATTATTCAGTTGATTATAATTTAGTCTCTTTAGCCTGAATGGTGATTCACAAAACTAATGGCATGTCTTCATGGTCTTGTATAGAAGGAGCAAAGGGAGGAGAGTGGAGGAATAGAATAGAAAACATAAAGACAGACAGAGAGCAGCTTTCACAATTGTCAGCAATTTCATAAAGTTCCAAACTAGAATATATAGATATGGATTTAATTCATGAATATACATGAATATACGTGGCCCTTCAACTAGGCTTAGGAATGCCCAGTGATGGCTTTCATTGAATCCAGTTTTCTAATCCTCTGCCATGACACAAACTTAAACTAATCAAGCAATCAACTGACCAACAACAAATAGATTCATTCATTCATCAATATATTTTAATTGAGCACTGACTATGCACAACACACTTGGTTAGGCTTGCAATGCCATGGAGAGAAACACATGTACACACATGGAGATTATCGTCTAGTAGGGTAAGTTTCAAACAGACACAGAAAGAGATTATAATGTTGAAGCTGAATGAGTTCCCTGAAGATGGTTTATATATGTTTATGAAAAACATATAATAAAGATATTAAGCATAGTCAAGAAATGAAGGAAAGATCTCTTTCTCTCACTACAAAATGACAGCTGGCCTCAGAAATAGGCTGAGTAGGAGATAACTAGGTGAAGAGGGGAGGGAAGAGTGTTCTAGATGGAAGCATAGCATGTACCAAGACCTTATGGAGTCAAAAACTGCTGTAGGCAGTCCAAGGCAGGCCCCTGGGGCTGAATTCACCGCATGCACCCCACCTCAAGGTCCAACTCATGGCTCCCTCTTTTGTCTCCCATGGTCCAGCCATCTAAGGCTTTTAGTAGCAGGAAAGGTAATCCTTGGTTCCTGGCACATTTTTGTCATTGCCCTCATCAAGGGCTCTCTTGCTTTGATCTATATAGGTGTGTCTATATGTATTCAGTTACTTTTTGCATGTATTGATTCTCCATTGCCCACTGGCCCTCTCTAAGGGATTTGTTATGTGTCTTTCCAATTGTATGTATCCTGAAATAGTGTTGTTTTCTGTAGTATGGATGAATTTTTAAATTTTCATAAAAATTATTACACTATAAATTTCATAGTTTCTTAATTTTGCTTTAAAGAAAGCATTGCTTTTAAATCTATTCATGGTGCCATGTACTCCATGTGCCATGTCTAACTTCTGTGTAGTATTTCTGGGTAAGCTTCCATCACATTCTACTTACCTATTCCTTGGGTGATGAGCCCCTAGATTACTTCCTTGTTCCTGATAACACAAAATCCTGGGGTGAACCTCCTCCTCTGGATCAGCCAGCATTCAGTTAGAGAAGCAGATGCACTAGGAAGGATATAAAATAAGGAGTTTATTATCAGGACTTGAACTTATGCAATTTTTATAGCTGGTTAAATGGTTTATATATGGTTGTTGTTTCTGTAGCTGGTACTGGAGCTGAAGTCAGCAGGGCAGGGAGCTAGGAAGGAAAGACAGATAGAAAGTAAGGGAAAGAAAAGACTCACTGGAAACTGCAAGGATGACCTGAACCTCTCTTGCTGCGTCCAAGCTTCTTGATGGTGTGGTGACTGCAGGAGAAGCTGGAGCCCACTGTGGTGGAACTAAACACCTATCTGGCCCAGGATTTGGAGGAGGAGGAGGAGGAGTAGAAGGAGAAGGAGGAGGAGGAACACGAGAAGGATGAGAATGAGGAGGAGAAGGAGAAGGAGAAAGAGGAGAATGAGAAGGAGAAGGACAAGGAGAAGAAGAAGAAGAAGAGAAAGAAGAAGAAGAAGGAGAAGGAGAAGAAGAAGAAGAAGAAGAAGAAGAAGAAGAAGAAGAAGAAGAGAAGAGAAGAAGAAGAAGAAGAAGAGGAAGAAAGAAAGAAAGCTGGAGGAGTGTAAGCTCAGCTGTTTCCCAGGAGGTGCTCATTGCTGGCCTAGGATGGAGAAGGTGAAGTAGAAAATCTGGCAGAAACTGCAGAAACTGCTGCCAACAAGGTGAGCCAGCACATCAGTGACGATATGCATAAGCTCCTGTAGGCCTGTTGCCCTGCACAGAATTTCCAAATGGAATAGATTATGTTAGCTGTTTCCTTTCTGTCTTCCAGATCTTACATTAAATGTCCCCAAGGCCGAGATTAATTCAGAATTGTAGAAGAGAATTCTAGGAAAAGTAGTTGTATCTTAGTTGTCACAGTTCAAATCCACCGTGCACACTATTGTGTGTTGTGGACCCATGTGAGCAGCTTTTTGCAGCAGACTTCTCAGAACTGGACTGCTTAGTCACAGAGTGTATGTGCACTCAATTTGACTGCACAGTGTCACATCATTCATCATAAAAGCTACATCAGGCAATACTCCCAGCTGCAGGGACAAGAGTTCCTGTCTTTTAACATTAAACAACTTCCCTACTTCTGTAGATCTGACAGATGTAAAGCAGTATCTTATTTTAATTCAAATTCAAATTTGTCTGATTTGTAATACATTTTAACATCACTGCATATACTTGTTAACCGTTAGAGTGTCATGTTTTTTGAGTAATCTGTTCATATTTCTCCATTTTTCTACTGAGAGATTTTTATATTTTGCATATTGATTTTCAGAAAGTATTTTTGTATTCTAGATATTCATCATATATTGATTTAGGTCTTGAAAATATCTTTTCCTAATTGTCACTTTCTGTGAAATTTCTCTAGAGTGTCTTTGTTATACAGAAGTTCTTAATTTTGATGTAATACATATTTTCCTTCTAAAAGATTTCTAGATTTAGGTAACTTCACATTTCCTTTAACTACCCAAATGTGTGATTCCTTTGGATAGTTCTTTTTAATACTATTAATTTGGGAGTATTGCAGGGAAAATCCCCAAGAAAGATTAGATAAAAATGAAATAATTATAGATAAAAGAGGAAGCATTAAATAACATTGATTTCATTCTCAAGCTCTTTTCTATGTAGATGATTGTATCATTTGTGAATAGAGACAATTGTATTTCTTGCTTTATGGTCTTTATGCCTTTTGTTATTTTTGTGCTTTGTTACCCTGGCTAACACTTTCAAAATAATATTTCATCAAAGTGGTAGAAGCAAATGTCTTTGTTTTATTCCCAATTTTAGGGCAAAAGCATTCAGTCTTTCATCATTAAGTATAATTTTAGATTTGGGGTTTTGTATAGGCCATTTATCAAGTCAAGGAAGTGTCTTTCTATTCCTAATGTGAAAGTTGTTTTCATGAATGGCTGCTGAATTTTGTCAAATGCTTTATCTACATCTATTTGTAGTCACATTTTCCTCAGTGTGTTGAAATGGTGAATCATATTCATTAATGGTCAAATATTAAACAACCTTAACACCCTTGCATTTCTGCCAGGTTTTTTTTTTTTTTTCAGCACCTTAATCTTATAGATACCTGTATTTTAAAAAACTCTAGTTGAGTTTTCTTTGTTGCTAAACTGGATTATAGAGCCTATTAACTATAAAGCCAGAGAGAGAGAGAAAAAAAGTTTGGGTGAGGGAAAAGAAGGGTTAAGAAAAGGGAATAAGAGGAGTTGAGAGTTTGGAGAGTGGAGAAGAGAAAGTGGTTCGTAGTTTGGCAGTTTAGAACACTTGATGACTAAGGGGGATTTTCCACTAACTGTGTCCTTCTCATGAGAATACCCAGGTAAAAAGCCAGATTAGAAGTTGAGGTTTTAGGACTGGCTTTTTGAGTGACTATTGGATAGGTGCTTCGAATTTCTTGGTGACAGACATGCAAATGAGGAAAGTTTCTTGGTATAAAAAGACAACATGCAAAATATATAATTCAAAAACTAATACATCTATAAAAAGAATATCCCTCCGTAATTAGGTGGAAGATTTTTAACCTGATTTTCTCATAAAGTAACAGAAGGAGGATAGATAGATAGATAAAAGAGATTGGGGGGGTGGTATTTGAATACTGTAATTATTTTTTTGGTTGCATATATACGTGTATATATAATATACATAAATACAGAAGTACATATATATCTAAAGTCATGCATGTGTATTTATGTGTGTGTATGTATATTTTTTATTCAAGAAAAAATACATATGCTTTTCAACCTAGACAGATTGTTTACATAAATTGAACATGTAAGTCAAAAAAGAAGTCTCAAAAATCCTCCCAAAATATAATAATTCAATAAAATTACAAAATAAAACACAAAAGGATGTCTAACTCTTTTTTTCCCCATGGCATCACCATCATTTATCTATAAATGGTTAAAACAATAAACTCATGAGTGAAGAGGAAATTAAATAGAAATTGTACAATATTTACAACTGAAAGAAAATACAGAGTTTCTAATATCTATGGGAATGAAGACAAAATAATTCTTAGCAGAAATTTTATTCTCTGAAATGCATTTACAAGGGAACAAATAGTAAACGAACTAGACTTTTAACTTAGAAAATTAGAAAAAACAAGCCAGCAAACAACAAAACAAATATGTCAACACAAAATGATTAAGAAGGAAACAGTAAGGATAACAGCAGAAATTAAAGAAAAAAGTAAAAATGAAGTTGGTCAACAGCCCAGAAGCTGGAACTCTGCAAACAAATTAAAGAGATGCACTTGTGGCAAATATGACAAAAGAAAGAGAAAAGTCATAAACTGCAATAGGAAGTAAAAATATACATAGTTCTACATCAAAAGAAATTTTGAAAATTAACGGTTTTCTAAGAATAAGATAAATTACACTAATAAATTTAAATATGTAGGTACAATTGGCAACTTTTTAGGAAAATACACATCATCAAAATTGTTCCAAAAAGCAACAGAAAACCTGTGACCATCATGACTTTAAAAGGAATCAGAACAGTAGTTAACCTAACAATATTCAAACACCTACCAATCTTAAAACACCACTGGGCCAAAAGAGTATATTTTACTAAAATTTAAAGACCAGTGAATTCTTATGCAGGTTATTTTAGAGCATTAAAAAATGAAAAGTTTCCCAATTATCTTAATGAAACCAGCATAACCATAATTCAAAGGTAACAAAAAGGGAAACAAAGCAATACAAAACCACAGGTCAGTTTTAAGTATCGGCAAAACTCAGTTACAAATGCAGGTGTGAAAATCATAAATGAGATTTTTACAAAAAAGAATCTAACTGTTTTATATGTATGTATGTATGTATGTATGTATGTATTTATACAGACAGGATGTTGCCCAAGCTGGAGTGCAATGGCTCAATCACAGCTCACTATAGCTTCAAACTCCCAGGGTCAAGTAGTCCTCCTACCTCAGCCTCCTAAGTAGCTAGGACTACAGGTGAGTACCACCACATCTTTCTAATTAAAATAAATTCTTGTAGAGAGAGGACTTTGCTATGTTGCCCAGGTTGGTCTCCAACTCCTGGCCTCAAGCACTCCTCCTGCCTTGAGTTCCCAGAGTGGTCTGTAATCCCAACACTTTGAGAAGCCAAGGCAAGAGGATTGGCTGAAAGTATTTAATAGAATTACAAAAATTATATTGAGATCATGTAAGATTTATCCTAGGAATGCAAGGAGTTTGTTTTTTTAAGTATAAATATAATTTACCACAAAACAGATGAATGAAGAAAATCATACATTCATTCCAATAGATATTACAAAAGCATTTGATACATTACAATATCTATTAATGATAGACATTGTATGAACTTTTCTGGAATAAAGATAGTTTTCTTAATCCAAAAAATATGTCTATTAGAAACCATTGTAAATATTATGTAGCAATGAACTGTTAAAAGAAATCCCATTACACTCCTAGATAAAGATAAGGATGCCCACTCTTTTTTTTTCTTTTTTATTGAGACAGAGTCTCGCTCTATTGCCCAGGCTGGAGTGCAGTAACACCATCTCGGCTCACTGCAAGCCCTGCCTTCCAGGTTCACGCCATTCTCCTGCCTCAGCCTCCCGAGTACCTGGGACTACAAGTGCCCGCCACCTCGCTTGGCTAATTTTTTTTGTATTTTTGGTAGAGATGGGGTTTCACCCTGTTAGCCAGGATGGTCTCAATCTCTTCACATAATGATCCACCCGCCTCGGCCTCCAAAGTGCTGGGATTACAGGCGTGAGTCACCGTGCCCGGCCGAGGATGCCTACTCTTACTACTTCAACATCGTACTGGAGGGCCAGCCAAACACTGGAGGGCAATAAAAACTAAATGATATGTACATATTTGGGAGAAAACAATACTTTTTTTTTTTTTGTCATACAGTAGTGGATTCTGTGGTGTGCTACCCAGATCTCCTCCTTTCAGTCCTTTCAGGACTTGCAGCTGCTATGAAAGTTGATAGATGACTCATCAACCCACAACCTTATGATGGTAGGTCTTGACCGAAGATAACTGTTTTACTCAAGGCCACAGCCTATTCCTGAGTGTGGTTCATGGGCAAAAATTGGCTAAGGTGAGAATAAAAGGCCTGTCCCTTTTCCATATGGGGATTTGATCCAGGAAGAACTTCCTAGTAAGCTTCCTGCATGAAAATCTTCATCTCAGAGTCAACTTCCTAGGAACCTTGAACTGAAATCCATAGTGTAGATTTTAGGATCTAATTTAATCCCTCCCAAATAAACCAGTAAAATATTAAGATTAGTAAGATAGTCTATCAAAATGACCAATAGACCAATCCCAGTTCAATGCATAAAAATATTTTCCTTTAATTAGTAAAAACAAATTTAGAAGATATGATTAATATAAATCTTTCACAATAGCAGCACTATATAGCAATAAGAAATAAAACCAATAAAATACATAGGATTTTTATGAATAAATAATTACAATTTTATTTAAAATTTTTTTTAGAGAGACAGGGTCTCACTCTATCACCTTGCTGGAGTACAGTGGCATGATCATAGCTCACTGCAGCCTCAACTGCTGGGCTCCAGTGATCCTGCTGTCTCAGTCTCTCAAGTAGCTGGGACTCTAGGCATGTGCCACCATGCCCAGCTAATTAAGAAAAAAATTTTTTTTTATAGTGACAGTGTCTCACTATGTTACTCAGGTTGGTCTTGAACTGCTGCACTCAAGTGGTTCTCCTGCCTTGGCTTCCCAAAGTGTTGGGGTTATAGGCATCAGCTACTGTGCCTGGTCTGAAAGTTTTATTAAAGGACATTGAAAACTTGGATAAGTGGAGAGAAATATTGCAGACAACCTACGTTCTGTCATGATTGGGACTAATAATTAGTCAGTCGATTGCAAAACATTTCTTAAAACATGGAAAATTTAAAGAAAAAGATAAATGTAAATTGAAAACATTTTATTGCAACTTTCAACGTATAAATTCATATTTATTCACCAATGTGTTGCTGTACAGCTGTGGTCTTTTCTTTATGCAAGGCCGTTGATTGGAGCTCTTCATTGACTTTTTGTAAATCATATTCATAGAGATGTCATCTTGGATGTCCAGTTTCATTGCCTTTGAATCGAAACTAGTTGTTTTGAATGATGAAGCAATCTGAGAGAAGACTCTAGAATTTCACAATTTGCTTGCTCTAATGTTTGACCAATCTCTCACTTATATCTAATTTTAACAACTTCCCTTCATTGAGCTTTTCCAAAGCATTTAATTTTGCTTTGGTATGAACAACTCTCTTCTTCCCTTGCTATGGGTTTGCATAATATTTACTTAAATTGCATAATAATATTAATGAGTGCAGATGTCCTGAAAGGATGTGTAAACTTTCAACTCAATTGGTGAGAACTGAAATATGTGGTTGTTCTGAGAGTGCCCTTCTAGCTGGATGCATTTAGAAGGAAATGGGTGTCATGGTGTTTCAAGAAATTTGGTTATGGGAGTTTGACTCAATATGGTAAGGATATCAGTTCTTCTAAAACTAGCTTATAAATCTAATGTGATTGCCAGAACTTCATAAACTGATTCTGAAATCCATATATAAGAACTCTAAAAAGATAAAATTGGTAGAAAGCAAAGAAAGGTAAGTAGTCCTACTATATATCAAAACATGAGTTTATAGTATCTGTAAGAGTCAGGATAAGAGCACCATATCAAGAAAATAAAATAAAGAAAACAAATCATGTGTATTTAGAAATTTGGAATTAAAAATGACATTTGAAAATTGAGAGAGATTGATATTAGGACAATTGGCTCCTCATATGGAAAAAAATTCCGACGTCGTCACGTTTTATGCAAAAAACCTACCCCTAGACAACAACAAATAGCTTAAAGATCTAAATGTTATAAAACTCCAAAAAATAAAAATACAAAAATCAAAAATACAAGGAAATATTCACATTTGACCATATCATAAAAGAGAAAGAAAACTTCTATGTAACAAAAAGACATCATAAGCAAAGATAAAATACAAGCAACAGACTGAGAGAAGACTTTTGCAACATTTATCACATACAAAAATATTTGTACCTTAAAAATATAAAGAATATCTACAAACAAGTACAAAATTGGGATGACAGACATCCCAATATAAAAAAATAGGCAAAGTCTACAATAGGCAAGACACAGAAGAGGAAATACAGCTGACTGACACAACATGAAAAGATGCTCAATTTAAGTACTAACTAGAAAACCCTAAACCAAAACAAAGAATAAGACATAATTTTTACCCATTAAATAGGCAACAAACAAATATATAAATAAAATACAAAGCACAATAAGAACTGGGAAGAGGCTGGGTGTGATGGCTCACACCTGTAATCCCAGCACTTTGGGAGGTCGAGACCGGTGGATCACTTGAGGTCAGGAGTTTGAGACCAGCCTGGGCAACGTGGTGAAGCCATGTCTCTACTAAAAATACAAAAATTAGCCAGGCATGGTGGTGCATGCTTGTAATCCCAGCTACTTGGGAGGCTACGGAGGGGGGATCACTTGAACCCAGGAAGTGAAGGCTGCAGTGAGCCACTGCACTTCTGCTGGGGCAACAGAGTGAGACCCTGTCTCAAAAAAAAAAAAAAAAAGAAAAAAAAAAGAACTTGGAAGATTGTGGAGAACTAGATACTCCAATACATTGCTGATGAGAATATAAGATAGTATGCCACTTCAGAGGGCTACATAGCAGTAGTCATTAAAATTAGAAATTCATCTACCCAAGACTTCCCTTTTATAAATATCCAGCCTACACTTGCACATGTGTGCAATAATATAGGTGAAAGGATGTTCTCTGGAATAATGGTGAAGTAAACAATCCATAAATAGTAGGATAGCTAATAATTGCTTTCACAAGACATAGTATTCCACAAAAGTTAAAAATAATATACTGGATATTTATATAATGATACAAGTAGAGCTAAAAATATATATTGTTGCATGAAAAATGTAAGTATCAATTGACACTTATAATAGCAGTTTCTATGGATACATATACATAAGTTTGAAAATATTAAATAACATAGATTTAAAAGTCATAACAGAGCTACCTCTAGTGATTGAGTTGACGTTAAAGAGGAGTTTAAATTTATTAGCTATGACTTATTAAAGAAGGCTGTATTTGTGTGTTCCTTGTGTAATTAAAAATTAATTACAAATGTATCAGTGAACATATCTAATTTCTAGTTAAGTGAGGACAGGACAGATAACTGTATTTCCAACACAAGCACGGTGCCTGGCACAAACTCAATAAAGTTTGATTAAATGTATAAAGAAATGAATGGATTAATAGATGAGTGGTAACATAAACTAGTAGGTGAGTGAGTAGATATCGATATGGGGGTCTGATTTGGGTGGGGCTGGAGGAAACACCTATTTTTTGTAAAAGCCTGATAATCTTTTCATTGATGTTCCCTTGAGAATGGTGATGGGTGGTATATTAGTCTGCTAGGGCTGCCCTTATCCAGTAATACTGAGAACTTTACAAGAGACATCAGAGTCTCTCTCTCTCTCTCTCACCTCCCCCTCTCCACCCCCCGCACCCCACCCCCGCACCCCACCCCCGCACATGCATGGAGGAAAGCCCATGTGAGGACAGAGAGAAGGCAGTTGTTGCAGGACAGAAAGAGAGTCCTCACCAGAATCCAACTCTGTTGGCGCCTTGATCTTGGACTTCTGGCTCCCAGAACTATGAGAAATAAACTTGTGTTGTTTAAACTACCCAGGCTGTGGCATTTTGTTATGGCAGCCCTGACTAACACAGGTAGCATAAGAAAACATTTAGGAATGGGCTTAACAAGCCCATTCATTTTTTCACTACTTAAAAATTAACATAACTGAACCCAATGCTCCGATGTGTGTGGTGGGGAAGCCCTCCCCTGCCCTGCTCATGCCTGACTAGGTACCCACTGTAACATTTTCCCCCTCATGAGTCCAAGACCCCAAACTTTTGGGAGAAAATGAACGAAGAAGACAGGTTTTCTTTATGGCTCCAAATTTCATGAAATGAAATGTTGCACGATATATCTATCTGCAACAGAACATGTTGAGTGTTGCTTTCCATTGAGTGCTCATGCAAACAAAGGAAGGAGAGTAAAGAGAGTCAAGGCAAACCCTCCTGTGTGGGGTGTTGGGAGGATCCAAGGATGGATCTTTAGCAGTCCATCTTTGTATTCTTAATGTGACCTTGTATTGGCCATGTTGGTGATTGTATGGGGACTAATGTGCCTAGCTTTGTTCATAGGAAGGATCTAAGGCAATACAAAGGAGTAAATATATGTATAGGATTATCTTTAATTTTGTTTATTTATCTTAATTGACAAATAAAAACTATATATATTTATTGTGTATTTAAAAAATTAATGTAATTGTTTCCTTTTATTTCCAGGGCACATTTGTGAGGAAACTTTACCTTGACCAATTTGAGGACCACTGGCTTGGAAAGTATATTCTCTTTCAGAGCAGGAGGGATGAACAGGGTTTGACTCCTGAAGCCTCTAGATGGCTGCCTGAGGATCTGGGTGAGAGCAGCCAGCCTCAGCTCCCAACTGTGTCGACTTCACATTCCAGTAGAACGGGGCTGTTTGCTGTTGCCTGTTCTTCCTGATTAACCTGTCCTCATCGTGTACATCTTTGACCAGCACCATCCACTCCATTAATCTTCCTGGAGGTAGGTCCAGCTGGAATAACTTGTGCATCTCTCATTATGGAACTTCCACAATGGTTTGTAATTTTCTGTATTTATGCGCATTTTCCCTATGGACTGAAAGCTTCTTGAGAACAGGACTTTTGCCTTCATTCAGCATTTTCCAAAATTAGTGTGCCTCCAAATTACCTGGGGAACTTGTTAAAACGCAGATTCTGATATGGTAAGTCTGAAGTGTGGCCTGAGACTCTGCATTTTTACCAAACCACCAAGTGATGCCAGTGTCACTGGGTCTTGGCCCATAGTTTGAGTAGTGAGGCTTTTTTGTGCTCTCAGGATCCAGAACAATATGGCTGATTGAGCTTATGTGAAGGGGAGCCATTTGCTGTTATCCCAGTGGATCTCAATTCTGGCTTCACACTAGAATGCCATGGAGACCTTTAAGCAATTCTGTTGCCTAGGTCCCACCCTGAGAGATTCTGATTTAATTAGTTTGGAATGGAGCCTGGGTATTGGTAGGTTTTAAAGCTTGAATGTACCCCTTGGATTAAGAATCACTGGTTAAGACTATTAACTCTTTGAAGATGGGGATTCTTCATGTTATTCCTGGGCCTATCACAGGACCTGGTGCACTGGGGCCACTTAATGTAAGTTGAGTAAATTAACTCCTTTATCTTGGCTCAGATTCAGTGTTTCTAAGATACTTTCATGTTTTCAGGGTGGGCAGAAAATTTTCTTTAAAAGGAAGGTAGTGCTGGAAGTGACACATTTATTAGGTGACAAAGTCAAGGGTGAGTGTGTCAGGGGGCCCAGAATTAGTAAATAAGCCAACCCTAGTGACATCTTACCATTCAAAGTGGGTGGTAGAGGGGCCCCACTAAGGAAATTAGGCCTTTTAAAGTTGCTGCAAGAAAGAAACTGCTCCCAGCTTATATTCTAAGTAGTCCCTTAACTGCTCTTGGAGCAATGAGCAAATTGGAATTAAATAGTTTCTTGTTTAGTCTGCTCATGTATTTTAAAATATTTACTGTACAAGTAAGTAGGAAACCAAACTGATTGAAGCCCAGGCATCCTAGCAAAGAGGATTTTCAGGAAATCTCTACTGCCTTCAGAAGAATTTTAGTTTTCAAGTGTTGAAAAAGTTAGGACAATCTCTGAGAGAGGCCTTAACAGTAAATAAAGAAAGACAATGGCTCAGGAAGGCTCTTGGTACTAGAAGAAGAGACAAAACAGTTATTTCAAAAGTACACTGTAGTTAAGGCTGTCTTGAGTCAAATGGCTTCTGAGAATGTCCAGTGGGTCAAGTCCAGCTAGTGTTCAGCAGCTGGAGACCGACGCGTGCTGGTAGGGAGTCTCTACCAGCTCAGGAGAACGTACAATTAAATTTCCGGCAGTTCTGTGAGCCAGTTTTTAACCACTGTGTAGTGTTAAACTCCTAGGCTCAAGGGTCATGTACCACTACAACTACGTACAACTAATTTACAAAAAAAAAAATTTTTTTTTTTTTCCTTTTGGAGAAACGGGGGTCTTGCTATGTTGCCCAGGATGGTCAGGAATTCTTGGTCCCAAGCAATCCTTCTGCCTTGGCCTCCCAAAGCTCTAGGATTGCAGGTGTGAACCACTGAGCCCTACCAAGAGTGTATAGTGTTTTTACCTGTTGTATTATAAATGGCCAAAAAAAGTATTGCTGCAGAACTCTTCTAGGATTTGAAAATTCTCATTGAATTTAGCAAATAAGTCACTCATAGTTGATGAATGAATGAAGTTCTGGTTTGTCTTCATTGCTTCACTTTCCTCTTACTCGTTAATAACTTGTTAATAGCATTAAGGAAAATAGCAATTTTCCTTACTAGGAATTTTCCTGTACTAGGTGGAAAGTACACTGATGGTTATGGACAAAAAAGTTTAACAAAAATTGATGAAAGTATCCTGTGAGACTCAATATATGGAAATTATAATAAAGACTATCATATATTTTATTATTATTTCTAAATTATGTGATGCACATCCTTTAAATTGGAGATATTTATAATGAACTTGTGTGTATAGTATATGCATATATATATATAAAATATATATACACATTTTATTTTCAGAACCACTTTAATAAACATTTACCAGCCCAACATTGGCTAGAGGTAACCTATACTCTTTGTCAAGAAAACAGAGAAGTGACCATGCCCCGGGGCAGCATGGCAGTGATTAAGCCATGGGTTAATCTGGGTTCAAATCAAATTCCGGGTAACTTTGAGCATGTTACTTAACCTCACTGTGCCTCAGTTTTCTCAAATCTGAAAAACCTACTTCATATGATTTATATGAGGTTTAAATGCAATGATATACCCTTAGAACTGTGTCTGGTAGTATATCAAATTATTATTATTAGTGGTGGAATAAAACAAAAAAAACAAGTACCCTAACTTCTGATCACAAGATTTTCGAAGTTTTGATATTTTCCACTGATAAAATTAAAAAAAAAGATGCTCACAAAATTGTTGTCACGGGAAGATTGGTAAATGTGTTCTGATTAAAATGGACTGTCCATGCTGTTTTGTCTGCAAGCAAGAATGAAATAAATAGCGGGCACTAGCTTCTGCTTTACTGATATTTCTCATGAAAAATTATTATTCTTGTTTTTGCTTTGGTTGAATCATATGAAATTGGCAGTCTTCCACCATTTCTTAGAAAGGTTTATTGAGATATAATTCACATACCATACAACTTACCCGTTTAACATGTACAGTTAAAAGTTTTTTAGTGTATTTACAGATACATGCAGCCATCACCACCATCAATTATAGAACATCTTTATCACTTCAGGAAGAAACCCCATATCTTCTACCTTCACCTCTGTATCCCTCTAGGCAACCACTGTAGATCTTTCTGTCTCCAGAGATTTCCCTGTTCTGGACTTTCCTATAAGTGAAATAATATAATATATGGTCTTTTGTGACTGACATTTTTCACCTAGCATAATGCTTTCCAGGTTCATCCATGTTGCAGAATATATCAATACTTCATTTATTTTTATGGCTGAATAATATTCCATAGTATGGATATACTCCATTTTGTTTATCTGTTCATCTATTGATGGACATTTGGGTTGTTTTCACGTTTTGGCTATTATGAATAATACTGGTTATAAACATTCATGTACCAGTTTCTATGTGAACACATTTTCTTTTCTCTCGATAGATACCTACTAGTGGAATTACTGGCTTATATAATAACTTGTTTTATTGTTTGAGAAGCTACAAGACTGTTTTCCGAAATAGCCTCACCATCTAACAGTCCCATCAGCAGTGTATGAAGGTATGAAGGTCATCAGAACATATCTGACTTTTTGATTCTAGCCATCTTAGTGAGTATAAAGTGGTATTTCATTTTGGTTTTGATTTGCATTTTTCTGATGGTTAGTCACATTGAACATTTATTCATGTGTGTATTGGTCATTCGTATCTCTTGTTTGGGAAAATGTCTATTCAGATTCCTTAGCCATTTTTTAATCAGATTGTCTTTATATTATTGAGTTGTTAGAGTCTTTTATATATTTCAGATACAAGTTCCTTATCAGATATGTGATATGCAAATATTTTCTCTCATTTTGTGAGTCATCTTTTCACTTTCTTAGTGGTGTCTTTTGAAGCGCAAAAGTTTTGAATTTCAATGAAATCCAACTTATCTATTTTTTTCTTTTGTTGCTCATGCTTTTGGTGTCATATCTTAGAATCCTTTGCCAGATCCCAGATCATGAAGGTTTACTCCTATATTTGCTTCTAAGAGTTCTGTAATTTTTGCCCTTATATTTAGGTTTTGAGTTAAATTTTTATGCAGTGTGATATGGGGGTCCAGTTTCATTCTTTTGCATGTGGCTATTCAGTTGTCTGAGAATCATTTATTGAAAGGCTATCATCTCTCCATCAAATGGTCTTGATACCCTTGTCTGTAATCAGTTAACTGCAGATGTATAGGCTTATTTCTGAATTCTCAATTCTATTTGATTGATTTATGTGCCTATACTTGTGCCAGCAGCACACTCTCTTACTACAATTGTTTTGTAGTAAATATTAAAATAGGAACCTCTGAGGCCTCCTGCTTTATTATTCTTTTCCAGGATTGTTTTGGGTATACTTGGTCCCATGTAATTTCATATGAATTTCAGAATCAGCTAATTTGTATAAAAAAATCAACAGGATTTTGAAAGGTATTGCATTGAATCTATAGATTAGTTTGGTGAGTATTGCCATCCTAACCATGTTAGGACTTCTGATTCATGAGCATGGGATGTTTTCACATTTATTTAGAGCTTCCTTAATTTCTTCCACAATGCTTTGCAGTTTTCAGAGGACATGTTTTACATTTTTTTGCTAAATTTATTTCTAAATATTGTATCATTTTGATGCTGTTTGTATGGTTATGAATTATTCATTGCAAGTGTATAGAAATACAATTTATTTTTGTATATTGATCTAGTATCTTTCAACCTACAGAACTCATTTATTAGTTCTAACAATTTTATTGAATTCATTATAATTTTCTCTATATAAGCTCATATCATCATCTAGTAGATACCATTTTATTTCACACCTAGGAATACAGCTAACTAGGGAAGTGAAAGTTCTCTACAAGGAGAACTACAAATCGCTGCTTAAAGAAATCAGAGATGACACAAACAAACGGAAAACATTTAATGCTCATGGGTAGGAAGAATCAATAGTGTTAAAATGGTCATACTGCCAAAAGCAATTTATAGATTCAATGCTATGCCTACTAAACTATCATTGACAGTCTTCATAGAACTAGAAAAAACTATCTGGGGACTCATATGTGAAGGGGTGGCCTGCCCCTCCACACTCGTGGGTGTTTCTCGTTAGGTGGAAACGAAAGACTTGAGAAAAGGAATAAAACACAGAGACAAAGTGTAGAGAAAGAAAAGCGGGGCCCAGGGGACCAGCGCTCAGCTTACAGAGGACCCACGCCAGCACCGGCCTCTGAGTTCCCTTAGTATTTATTGACAATTATCTTTACCATCAAAAAGATAAGGGAGTGACTGGACAATAGGACTATGGTAGGGAGGAAATCAGCAGTAAGACATATGAACAAAAATCCCTGTGACATGAATAAGTTTAAAGGAAAATGCTGTGCCTTGAGATGCATATGCGAACATCTCCATAAACCTTTTAGCAGTATTGCTCCAGCAAGCCCCACCTTATTCCTAAAGGTGGTTTTCTCCTTGCTCAGTAAACAGAACGCACAATGGGTGTTACCCGGAGATGTTCCATTGCCCAGGGAGGGGCAGGAGACAAATGTTTTTCTCTTTTTTGAGATTTAAGAGAATGTTGATGACCTTTAACCATAAGCAGCCTGTAGGCACTTGTTTAACAAGGCACATTCTGCACCGCCCAAAATCCTTTTAACCTAAGTCACCTTTGCACATGTCTCTTGCAAGGACAAAGTTGAAGGTAAGGTCACAGATTAACAGCATCTCAAATACAGAACTAAATGGAGTTTTTTATGTCTACTTCCTTCTATATAGACATGGTAACCAACTGATCTCTCGTTCTTTTCCCTACATTTCCCCCTTTTCTTTTCAACAAAACCACCATTGTCATCACGACACCGAGATTACATACTTCACAAGGTAATAGAATATCACAAAACAAATGGAGGCAGGATGAGTTCACAGGATGGTGTTAAAATTAAAATTAAAATTGCCAACGAAATTTTGGGCATGCATAGTCATCGATAACATTTTATCAGGAAATAGGGTTTGAGAGCAGACAACCTGACTGACCAAAATTTATTAGGTGGGAATTTATCCATCCTAATAAGCCTGGGAGCACTACAGGAGGCCGGGGCTTATTTCATCCCTTCGGCTTCAACTGTAAAAGGCAGCACGCCTCCAAGGGGGTCGTTTATAGGCCTACCCTCAGAGCGCATTCTCTTTCTCAGGGATATTCCTTGCTGAGAAAAAGAATTCAGCGATATCTCTCTTATTCGTGTGCGAAAGGAGAAAAGATATGGCTCTGTTCCGTCCGGCTCACCGGCGGCCAGTTCAAGGTTACCTCCCTTGTTTTCTGAACACCGCTGTTATCCTGTTCTTTTTTCAAGATGCCCAGTTTTCGTATAGTTCAAACACACATGCTCTACAAACAATTTGTGCAGTTAAGGCAATCATCACAGTGTCTTGAGGTGACATGTATCCTCCTCAACTTACAAAGAAGATGGTGGGATTAAGAGATGGCAGTAAAGATATAGGAAATTACAAAAGTATAAATTTTGGAGAACTAATAAAATGTCCATGAAATCTTCATATTTTATGTTTTTCTGCTGTGGCTTCAGCCAGTCCCTCCGTTCAAGGTCGCTGACTTCCCGCAATATTCTCCCTCCCTTTTCCTCTATATAAATGTGCCATGGCGATGAAGGCTTGTTCGTTCTCTCGATTTTGGTGCAGGATTCTTCGACTGGTCCTGCACACTAAAAACAAACCGATTAAACAGAGACACATAATTCCAAAATTTACGGCAGTAGAGTTCCCAATAGACTTAATCCAAGTCGTGGAGTTTGATCCATAAAGATTTTTTGCCACTTGATCTAACGCCTCAGCTCCAGGCACAATATTTAAGTGACTCTGAGAGGCTTCAAAAATGTGTTCTTTTAATTTAGAAATGTCTAAAGTGAGATTATCTTCTCTTCCCTGTAAATGGCATCTTACCATGTCCCAGTGATGTTTAGACTCATTATAAACTTGGGGTGTAATACAAAAATCTGACGTATTCCAGTCACACTGTAACTGGAAACGATGTTCCAAGCTCATGAGCCTATCTCCCATCCAAATGACAGTTTGTCTAAGGTCATTAATTTGATTAGCCAATTTTTGATCGATACCCGATTGTGAATTCCACAACCTTGTGGAATTCTTTTGCCAATTGTCAACAAAGCTTACTGTCTGAACAGAAGAGTGCAATGTGACTCCTGCCACAGCGGCTGTAGATGTGACTGCAATTAATCCCATAATCACTGCAATTAAAGTAAAAATGAATCTTTTGGATCTATTTAAAATGCCTTTTAATACTTCAGTTAAAATATGAATGGATGGCGAGGCCTCCCATGGTCGATCCATGGACACAGGGATCCACACACTTTCTCTTGCTCTCACTAGCAGAATACGGTGCTGCCAATCAAAAGTCGAATCAATGCAAGTAAACAATCTGCAATTTTCACAAGTTATAGTTTGGGAGTCTGGTTTAATAACTATATTTCCTATGACTAACATATAAGGGGGTTTTACACAACTTTGTAAAGGAACTGTTAAACTGGAATTTAGGTTGATAGAGTAAAATGGCCTATAATCTCTTGTTCCTATAGTTTGGTTCCCAGACCAAATTCTAAGGCGGTGTGAAGCTACAGTAAGCCTCCATAATTCTGGATGTTCAGGACCAAAAACCGGACTTATTATTTTTGGTCTTGGAGTAGAGATTCCCTTTTCTCCCCATTTCCAAGGGTAGAAAGACTGTAATATTTTGTGCTTATGTTTGTCTAAATTTTCTGTTAAGTCACTATCAACAGTTGGACTCACTAGTGCACTGGGACAGAATTGAGTTTGTCCTGTGCAATCGTGGTAGAATTGACCTCGAGGTGCCCAATCTATAACAGTTCCAAATGTATTGTTTTGTAAAATTACGGCACTATCGGCCACACATTCTTCCCAAACTAAATCTCTTGTTTCTATGGAAATCTCCTTGGGGCAAGGTTTTCCTTTTGGCCTAAATTTTAATGATCTTTGATAAGAGAAGTCTTGTAAATAGTTTACCTGTGGTTTGAGTGACATTCCGCTTACCATGTGATAAGTAAATTTACAGGTGGGATTGAGAGTAGGTACTTCTACCAACCAATTTTGGATAGCAGGCATTAAACATCCTGGTGCTCTCCCTAGGCAAATAGGAGGATAACGATACCCAATAGAAATGTTTATCATCATTCCTTCTTCCTCCGGTTTGGCAGGGCAACGCTCATCTGTGGGACCAGGTACCCACACGCTATTATTAACATATACTTCAATAGGATTATCCATCCATGTGACTGCCCGAATTAAGGGCGGGAAAGGCACATAGGCCCAGTAGGTATAATTAGCTGCAGCTGCTCCTGCAGGCATGGGGAGACTTACCACCATTGATACAACCATTAAAGCTGCAAGCAGCATTTTTTCTGAGGTTTGTGTCACCTTTGTGCTAGCTAGGCTTTTTCTAGCTAACAGTGTCAGCTTCTTTAACTGTGCCTAGGTTGGCAGCTCCGCCTTCTTGGTGTGTGGTGACTTCATCTGTTTTTCTGGTATCACCACTTGGTTCATCCTGCGAGTCAATGGCGCTCGATTGCGGTGTTTCCGTCTCCGTGGAGGCACTTTCCTTTGCATCTCCGATGGGTTCATTGTAGAACTTCAAATGTCTAGTGGGTATCCAAACAGGAAGCTGATTTTCTCCTGGTGAAACACAAGCAAAACCTCTTCCCCAGGTTATCACCTTCCCTATTTCCCATGTCTTATTTTTGTTGTCTTTCCACCAAATCAGTTTTCCTTCATGTGGACTGTTCTTTTTACCAGTAAGATGTTGTTCTGCAGAAGTAGTAGTCTGATTTCTATAAATGTTTAAAAAATTTAAAGTATAGAGTGCTAGATTAAGCTGCATCTGAGGAGAGGTACACTCCTTACTGTCTCCCCCTTTTTTTTGTTTAACTAACTGAGTTTTGAGTGTTCTATTAGTTCTTTCAACTATGGCCTGTCCTTGGGAATTATAAGGAATTCCTGTTGTATGTGTAATATTCCACTGATTTAAGAATTTTTGGAAAGCTTTACTACAATAACCTGGTCCATTGTCAGTTTTAATTTTTTCTGGAACTCCCATCATAGCAAAACAAGATAATAAATGTTTTTTAACATGGGAAGTACTTTCTCCTGTCTGGCATATTGCCCATATGAAGTGTGAATAAGTATCAACTGTTACATGAACATATGATAATTTTCCAAATGAAGGTACATGGGTAACATCCATTTGCCATAATGCATTAGGACACAGACCTCTGGGATTAACTCCTGCCTCTTGGGTGGGCAGGTGTAGTACTTGACACTGGGTACAATGTTGTACAATATTTTTTGCCTGTTTCCATGTGACATCAAATTTGTTTTTTTAACCCTGCTGCATTTACATGAGTCAAAGCATGAAGTTCTTGTGCTTTTATGAATGCAGAGGATACCAGTAAGTCAGCTTGTTCATTTGCTCGAGTTAAAGGTCCTGGTAAATTAGTATGTGCTCGAATATGAGTAATATAAAATGGGAAATTTCTTTTTCTTACAGTTTGTTGTAACAAATTGAACAGCTGGTTTAACTGATCATCCATGCTATATTTAATTAGAGCTGTCTCAACGTCCCTTGTAGCCTGTACTACATATGCAGAATCTGATATAATATTAACAGGTTGATTAAAATCTTCTAACACTGTAATGACTGCAACCAACTCTGCCCTTTGAGCTGATTGATATTGAGTTTTGATTACTCGCTCTTTTGGCCCTGTGTAAGCCGCTTTTCCATTGCTGGAACCATCAGTAAATACTGTCAGAGCATTTTTTAAAGGTTCGTGTCTGGTAATTTTAGGTAAGATCCAAGTAGTCAATTTTAAAAACTGGAAGATTTTTGTTTTGGGGTAATGATTATCAATAACTCCCACAAAATCAGCAAGGCCAATTTGCCATGCACCAGAATTGATAAAGGCTTGTTTAACTTGTTCCTTGGTTAAAGGAACAACTATTTTGTCTGGGTCATTACCACACAATTTTATTATTCGTAATCTTGTGTGACCAATTAATGTAGCTATTTGATCCAAGTACAATGTAAAAGTTTTAATTGTACTGTGTGGAAGGAATGACCACTCCACAAGATCAGTATTTTGAACAATGATGCCTGTTGGAGAATGTGCAGTGGCAAAAATCAAAAGTTGGAGTGGGGCTAAAGAATCTATTCTACTTATTTGCGCTGACTGAATTTTTTCTTCCACTAATTTAATTTCTTTTGTTGCCTCTGGGGTTAATATCCTTTTACTATTTAAGTCTGGATCTCCTCTTAAGATAGAGAACAAATTTGACATGGCATAAGTAGGAATGCCTAGTGTTGGCCGAATCCAATTAATATCGCCTAACAATTTCTGAAAATCATTTAATGTTTTTAATGTATCTTTTCTTATTTCTATTTTTTGTGGCTTAATTTTTCTATTTTCTATCTGCATCCCTAAATAATGAAAAGGATCAGAGGTTTGGATCTTATCCGATGCTATTGTTAGTCCTGCGTTGGCAACCTCTGCTTGCAGAAATGTGTAACAGTCAATTAATTTGTCTCTTGTTTCTGCAGCACATAAAATATCATCAATATAGTGAATGATATAACAATCTGAAAATTTGTCTCTAACTGGTTGAAGGATTTGACCTACGAAAGCTTGACAAATAGTTGGACTATTAAGCATTCCCTGAGGTAATACTTTCCACTGAAACCTGGTGGCTGGTTCTTTATTATTTATGGCTGGTATAGTAAAGGCAAATTTTTTGCAATCCTGCTCTGCCAGAGGAATGGTAAAAAAGCAATCCTTAAGATCAATTATAATTAAAGGCCAGTCTTTTGGGATCATGGCCGGAGAGGGCAATCCAGGTTGGAGAGGCCCCATGGGTTGAATTACAGCGTTTACGGCTCTTAAGTCCATTAACATACGCCATTTGCCTGATTTTTTCTGAATTACAAATACAGGAGAATTCCAGGGTGAGAATGAAGGCTCAATGTGTCCCTTTTCTAATTGTTCCTCTGCTAATAAGTGTAAAGCCTCCAGTTTTTGTTTTGGTAGCGGCCACTGATTTACCCATACCGGTTTTTCTGTTTTCCAAGTTAATGGAATGGGTTTAGGAGGCTCTACAGTGGCCGCCCCTAAAAAGGATACCCTATTCCTTTTCCTTTTTGATTTTTCTCAGTCTCAATTGGGACTTTAATGCCATTTTCATTTTTTCCTAATCCCTTTCCTGGTATATATCCCATCTTAGCCATGATTTTTTGACTCATGGGGCTATATAATGGAGCAGGCATAATGATTTCTGCACCCCATTGTTGTAACAAATCTCGACCCCATAGATTAACAGGAATTGAAGTAATCATTGGCTGAACAGTACTTTCTTGATTATCTGGCCCTAAACAATGTAAAATCATTGTACTTTCATACACTTCGGAAGCTGTGCCTACGCCGACAAGTCTTGTAACAGCCTTTTGTTTAGGCCAATTTTTTGGCCACTGATTTAAAGCAATGATAGAGATATCTGCTCCTGTGTCCACCAACCCTTCAAACTGTTTTCCTTGAATAATGGCCTTACACACAGGTCTGCTTTTAGAGACTAGACTTGCCCAATATGCAGCCTTTCCTGCCAGATCAGTGCTTCCGAACCCTCCTGTTCTTTTTATCTCACTGTTTCCAACTTTAATATAAGGTAGGAGTAATAATTGAGCAATTCTGTCTCCTGGACTGGCACTCCAAGGAATTGAGGAACTAATAACCAATTGAATTTCACCTTCATAGTCTGAATCAACCACACCAGTATGAATTTGAACTCCTTTTAGATTTAAACTTGATCTTCCTAAGATTAGTCCTACAGTCCCCTCAGGCAATGGGCCGTATACCCCTGTGGGGATTTTTCGTGGAGGCTCCCCTGGAAGCAGAGAGACTACTGCTGCACTGCCACTTGTGGCAGGGGATAATTGCTGTATTGTGATAACTGGCTTATTCCCTGAGACACTTGCGACAGTGGGGGTTGTTGTTCCTGAAAACCCTGAGGAACAAAGGGTTGAATTTGGAATGCCCCAGTTTGTTGCGGGGCCTGAGGCTGGCCCCTCCTCTCGTTTCCCGACAGTGGTTGCCCATTTTTATCAAATTTAGAACGACATTGAATACTCCAATGTTTTCCCTTTTTACATCTTGGACATAGGCCAGGTGGCCCTTTATCTGTTGTTGTAGTAGCTTGAGTAGTTACATTTTGTTTATTTGAGACTAGGCAATTCTTTTTTAGATGACCAATTTGACCACAATTATAACATTTTCCCCCAAATGTTTTCACTTGTCCTCCTAAAGCAACCCCTGTGATTGCTTGAGCCATGAGCATAGCTTTATGCATAGCTCCTCCAATTCCATCGCAGGCTTTAACATACTCTGAGATTACATCTGATCCTGCGGGAACCCTTCCTTTTAATGGCTTAATGGCTGATTGACAATCCGGATTGGCGTTTTCATATGCCATCAACTCCACTATGACTTTACGGGCATTCTCATCAGTAATTGACTTTTGAGCAGCATCTTGAAGTCTTGCTGCAAAATCAGGGTAGGGCTCTTTAGAGCCTTGTCTTATTGTATTAAAGGAAGGGCAGGCAGTTCCTGGGTCTTGGATTTTCTCCCAGGCCCTAAGGCAGATAGCCCTGATTTGCTCAATGGCCTCATTTGACATTATTGCCTGTTGGTCAACAGTGCTCCAGTTTTGACCTATTCCTAATAGTTGATCTGCATCTATGTTAATTGGAGGATTGGCAGTCCTATTTCTTCGGACCTGTACTTGTGCCCCATCAATCCACCAAGTCTTAAATTGCAAAAATTGAGAGGGTGAGAGTGATGATTTTGCCAGAATCTCCCAATCATAAGGAATGAGTCTATGTCCATGAGCAATGGAATCTAATAATGTTCTCATGTAAGGAGAGTTGGGTCCATACTGTTTTACTCCTTCTTTCATATCTTTTAGCATTTTTATAGAAAAGGACTGATATCTGGCTTCAGCTATGGGAGGCTCTCCCTCTTGGGCCCCTTCTCCAGGTGGTCTTGCTTCTAATATTACTGGGAATTGCCACGCCTCAATATCTCCCTGTTTTCTTGCCTCATCAATAATTTTATGTATTGCACTATCGTGTGTACTAGGTGGTGCTGTAGGATTAAGTCTCATGGTGGGCGGCTGAGGATATGGCGCCCTGCCCTGTGGCACTGGGAATGTTCCTGGCTGTCCATACAGATTTTCTGGGGGCTGCCGATACTGCAGTTCAGCTGGCGGCCAGTATTGATAGGCTACTGGCGGCTGGATCTTATTTTCTACCTGCTGATATTGTGGACACTGTATTTGGTTTGGCATTGCCATGACAGAGACTCTATCTTTTTCTATTTGATCTTTTTTTGGAGTTTGTACTTGTTTAACCTGCATTAGAGGTTCTAAGGTTGCAGGCATCTGAGCTGTTGTAAGAGGAGTTGGCCCTCGTGGTTTAGACTCTGATGGCTCTGCTAATTCTGGATCTTTTTCCTCTAATTTTAACGTTTCAGGATATATTACCTCCTGTAATTGATTATTGTCAACATTTTGCGTTGACCGAGCCATTACCAGCTGTGCTACACATGTACAGTGTGAACTTTCTTTTCCTTTCCGGGATTCTCTCCCTGCCTCTTTTTTACAATCTATTGCACAGCTTTTAGGGACATCCGAAATTGGAACACTATCTTCTTCTGTTTGCAATGGTTCTAAAGCTACTTTAATAATGACCCAATCATTCCATACTGTAAGTGGAATGATTTTACCTTCCCTACTTGCTTGTTTTAATTCTTTGCCAATTTTTTCCCAATCTTTTAGATCTAAAGTTCCCTGTTCTGGAAACCATGGACAAAACTGTTCTATTGTTTGAAAGAGCGTATTTAGATTTTTGGTAGACACTTTAACTCCCCCTCTTTTTAAGAGAATTTTTATAAAGCTGCGATAAGAGGCATATTTACTTTTAGTTTGCCCCATTGTTACCCTAGGTTCTTCCGAGCGCACAAGCTTACCGCAAGGCTGACTGTAGACGTACTCGGGAGTCTCTCGTCGACTTGTCCTCAATGACCACGCTCCAGCGTACCTTCACCTTAGAGAAAAGTTTCCACGTTGGGCACCAGATGAAGGGGTGGCCTGCCCCTCCACACTCGTGGGTGTTTCTCAGGTGGAAACGAAAGACTTGAGAAAAGGAATAAAACACAGAGACAAAGTGTAGAGAAAGAAAAGCGGGGCCCAGGGGACCAGCGCTCAGCTTACAGAGGACCCACGCCAGCACCGGCCTCTGAGTTCCCTTAGTATTTATTGACAATTATCTTTACCATCAAAAAGATAAGGGAGTGACTGGACAATAGGACTATGGTAGGGAGGAAATCAGCAGTAAGACATATGAACAAAAATCCCTGTGACATGAATAAGTTTAAAGGAAAATGCTGTGCCTTGAGATGCATATGCGAACATCTCCATAAACCTTTTAGCAGTATTGCTCCAGCAAGCCCCACCTTATTCCTAAAGGTGGTTTTCTCCTTGCTCAGTAAACAGAACGCACAATGGGTGTTACCCGGAGATGTTCCATTGCCCAGGGAGGGGCAGGAGACAAATGTTTTTCTCTTTTTTGAGATTTAAGAGAATGTTGATGACCTTTAACCATAAGCAGCCTGTAGGCACTTGTTTAACAAGGCACATTCTGCACCGCCCAAAATCCTTTTAACCTAAGTCACCTTTGCACATGTCTCTTGCAAGGACAAAGTTGAAGGTAAGGTCACAGATTAACAGCATCTCAAATACAGAACTAAATGGAGTTTTTTATGTCTACTTCCTTCTATGTAGACATGGTAACCAACTGATCTCTCGTTCTTTTCCCCACACATATGAAACCAAAAAAAGAGCCCAAATAGCCCAGGTAATCCTAAGCAAGAAGAACAAAACTGGAGGCATCATGCTACCCAAGTTCAAACTATACTACAGGGCTATGGTAACCAAAACAGCATGGTTCTGGTATAAAAACAGACACATAGACCAACAGAACAGAATAGAGAGCTAAAAAATAGGACTGTACACCCACAACCATCTGATCTTCAACAAACCTGACAAAAACAAGTACTGGGAAAATTAACTCAAGATGGATTAAAGACTTAAATGTAAAACCCAAAACCACAAAAATCCTGGAAGATAACCTAGGCAATACCACATAGGCACTAGCAAAGATTTCATGATGAAGATGCCAAAAACAAAATTGGAAAAAACCAGAATTGATAAATGCGATCTAATTAAACTAAAGAGATGCTGCACAGCAAATGAAACTATCAACAGAGTAAACAGACAACCTGTAGAATGGGAAAAAAAATTACAAACTATGCATCTGAGAGAGGTTTCATATCCAGCATCTATGAGAAGCTTATATAAATTTATAAGAAAACAAACAAACAACCCCATTAAAAACTGGGCAAAGAACATGAGCTGAAACTTTTCAAAAGAAGACATACATTTGGCCAATAATATATGAAAATAGCTCTATATCACTGATCATTAGGGAAATGCAAATCAAAATCACAATGTGATATCATCTCACACCAGTTAGAATGATTATTATTAAAAAGTCACAAAGTGGAGATCAGGGTGAGGTTGTGGAGAAAAGGTATGCTTATACACTATTGGTGGGAGTGTAAATTAGTTCAGCCATAGTGGAAGACAGTGTGGCAATTCCTCACAGACCTAAAGACAGAAATACCATTTGACCCAGCAACCCCATTACTGGGTATATACCCAAAGAAATAGAAATAATTGTATTATAAATACACATGCATGTATATGTTCACTGCAGCACTCTTCACAATAGCAAAGACATGGAATTAGCTGGTAGACTGGATAAAGAAAATGTGGTATATATACACCATGGAATACTATGCAACCATAAAAAAGAACAGGATCATGTCCCTTGCAGAAACATGGATGGAGCTGGAGGTCATTATCCTTAGCAAACTAACACAGGAATAGAAAACCAAATACCACATGTTCTCACTTATAAGTAGGAGCTAAATGATGAGAATACATGGACACCTAGAGGGGAGCAACCCACACTGGGGCCTTTCGAAGGATGAAGAGTAGGAGGAGGGAGAGGATCAGGAAAAATAACTAATGGGTACGAGGCTTGATACCTGGGTGATGAAATCTGTACAACAAACCCCCATGACACGTTTACTTATGTAACAAACCTGCGCTTATACTCCTGAACTCAAAATAAAAGTTTAAAAAAAGGTACCATTTTTCTTCCTTTCTAATCTGGAAAGAAGACTGTTGCTTCCTTTTCTTTTATCATTGCCCTGGCTAGAACCTCTAGTGCAATATGGAATAGAAATGGTGAGAGTGGAAGTTCTTGTCTTACTCCTGATATTAGGAGGAAAACATACAGTCTTTCATCATTAAATGTGATGTTAGTTGTGGGTTTTTCGTAGATGTTCTTTATCAAATTGAGAAAGTTCCCGTCTTTGTCTAGTTTACTGTTTTATCATAAAAGGGTATTGGAATTTTGTCAAGTCCGTGACCATTTGGTTTCAAAAGTGGAAACTGCATATGGTTCAATCAAATAGATTAGTCTCGTGTTAATTTGATAAGTATCAGCCAGTCTTCCAGAGCCTGAAAATGCCTGGGAATGTAAATATTTAATGAATGCTTGAGTATGAGCCCTGGGACTTGAATGTGATGACCACACCCACATCCTGCTTTGCTGAGGAGACTTGCTTGGACCGTCACTTCTTCTTCCGGGCCATGCCTCTATCTCTTGCCCATTCACACGGCATCCTAGCATTAAATGAGGTCATATCCAGGAAGATGCTGTGAATATGAGGGATTAGGATTAGTCTATTTGCACTGTTCCAGGCGGTGGCCAGGATAGTAAAAGCTCATTACCTCTTATATGAAACCTTTGAGCTAGCATTTCAGAATTCAGAATTTTGGGATCTCAGCAAGTTAATATGGTAAATATATGGTACATTATATTAAAATCTCCAGTGGGTTTTGATGCATCAACCTGTAGTCAAACATATGGACATTTCTGTAGTAGAATCAATGAATGTTCCCATTAGGTTGTTCAAATAAAGACTACAAATAGCTTCACATCAGTTCACATCGGGTGTCACTACCAAATGAATTCATGTCATGTTAAGTATTGTCAACCAAATGAGTAATAAAGAAACTTGTGGGTTTGGAAAGTGAAGAAGAGGCTGTGGCCTATACTGATTGGCTAATTCAGGCAATTCTGCTTTGTTCCACACTGTGTATAGTTTTACCTGCCTGTAGCCTAGTCCCTCCTTTTGCCTCTCCCATTGGGAGATTTCTGGAGGGAATAAGCAAAAAACACACTTTTTTTTTTTTTTCACTTTCACACCATTCAGCAGCATTTTCATCACCTTCCCATCAGACAAGGAAATGGGCTTCAGATCCTGTGAGAGTGTGAACTGGGAGTAAAATTATATAGGATACACTTGCCTAGCAGAGTAGAGGAGAGTACAAGGCAAACACCATATGAGTTTGCAGTTTTACCAGGAAAGATAATGATTCAGTTATGGAGGATAGCTCCTATGGTTTTGTATAACATTAATTTGGGTTTTCAGGGATGATGAAATTTATTTAGAAGCTGACTCAGGGGATAAATCTTGATTTAGCAGAGTCTCAGAGAATAGTGTTTCAAAGACAACAACCTTGTCCAGGAGTGTGCCTTTGATAAAACCGAGAAACAGCCAGTTTTGATGGATCCTTTCATTCTCTACAGGCCTTCACTAGATCCCCATATCATCCTAGGATTCTCTACCATTCTAGAACAAAATTCCCACTCACTAGTTGCCGTGGACTCAGAAAGAAAGCTAAGCAATAGTGTATTTACTCTCCCAATATGACCATTGATAATCTAACATACATTTTCACCAAAGTAGTCTCATTGTAGAGAACGTCAGAGGTATTAAAGAAGCCACACCCCTAGTGACAAATACCTTTACTGCCTCCTTTTTACCTTACACATTTGTGAGAATTTTAAAATCTATACAATAAATTATTGGTTTTTAACACAAACATAAATTTTCCTCAAACATTTTCAAGAATAATTAATACACCAGGAAGATACTTTATGCTTATCTGGGGCCTTGCATATTCGCTGTCAGCATGGCCAGGATCCAGGAGGTCACATGTACCTATTTGAGAAACATGAAATTGATGTGTTATCCTCTGAGCTATCCTTGAAAGAGTAGACTTCAGGTACTATATTGACAACTGTCTACCTCATCTTACAACCCCCAACTGGATCAAGTAACCACAGATTTTGGTTATAGAAGACAAGGGTTTAACAGGACACTATTAACAATTATGTCATGTTCTAAACCTTTTATTTTTATTTGCTTGGAAGCTGAGGCTCAGGAAAGTTGAAAGACTTCCTCAAGGTCACAGAATCAGGACTAGTTTCTAGACCTCCTAACTCCAATCCCATTTGAACTTGGGGGATAGTATAGGACTGGTATCTGATACCGGTCAGAAAGCCAATCGGTTGTGTGGATGAATTAGCTACACCTCTTTCCTTTGCACATAATCCAGACAGTTCAAAGGAGTTGGAGATGCATTTGCTGTATTTTGCTTTTTGCAAAGGATAAGTCTCTCTTCCCAACTTTTATGATTTGAATAATGATTTAACAATGAAGATTTTGGAAACACAAACTCTAAGGGAAGTTGGTAAACCTTTATTTATAAGATATGCTTATCAATAAAGCATTTTTATTTTCAATGCTGGGCTGCTCAGGATTAGACTAGAATGAAGAAAACTGGATTGTATTTAGATTTTTGTGATATATTTGAAAGCTGAAAAGAAAGTATAGGAAATAAATAAATACTGTTTTTTTTCATTTAAGATTTTAAAAGGAATTTAAGTGCTTGTAACAAAAAGAAAAAGTTGCCTCTTGACTGTCGGTAATCTTTTCGGCAGACATGGAAAGGGGAAGCCTTTATCCCTTTGTATTTCTAGTTCCTAACAAAGGACAACTGTGCGTGAACTGGGAGAACATTAACCCCCACTTGCCCTGAGATGTAACCTGTGATCACATTGTGCCAACTACACCAGTGAGCACCAACAAATATAGTTATTAACTGAGATTTCTCAAACATCTGGACTTTTGGCACCCAGAACCAAAATAGCTGGACATTTGTTTGAATTCTGTACTTGTTTTCCAACTTTGACATTGTATCAGAATAATAGCAGTTATAGACTACTTCCTATATACCAGAGTCAGGCTGAATGTTTTACCTGTATTAGCTTGTTTAACCTTCACAACCATCAAATTAATCCTAAAGTATGAATGATTCCTTTTACAGATGAGGGTACTGAGGCTCAGAGAAGGAAGTACAGAGCTGATATGAGAACGCTGACTGTCTGAATATAAACCCTGAACTGAGAGTGTTTCATTTTGGCAAAATGACTACGGAGGGCAGCAAATGATATAAATCCAATTTGTAGCTAGCCTACTAAAAGAAAGAGTGACTGTACAATATCTGAGTTAATAATATTACTCAGTAATATCACCATTGTTAGCCAATTTGATAATTGGGAGAAAAATTTCCTTCTCTTGAATTCCTCTGATTGATATAACATTGATGTATTCAAATTCATCTGTTAATTGTGTATTCCATGTATTACCTTTTGGGTATTAAAACAACTAAAAATACTGGCATCTTTGTCAGATTAAATAATTTAAAAATAAAGAAATACACAAAAACAAATTAAATAAATGTAAGACTCAATCCCTGGGTTAAAGATAGATATTGCAGTTTTCTTTACTCGTTAGTGGCTGGAGTTTTAAGTAGGTAACCTTGAGCAAGTTACTTAATCTCTTAAGCCTCAGTTTTCTCATCTTTAAAATACAAATGATAACAAGACCTACTTTATCCTACTTTGCCAAAGGATGGAATGAAAAAATGCATGTAAAGTGCTTAACACAGTGCCTGGCTTACAGTATGGTTTCAAAACATAGTTAATTATCTGTCGTAACTTAAGCTGGTACCATGGGAGAACTGGAATTCAGAAGTACACCTGAGGTTTACTCCCACCAATGGGGTGGGGCGGGGTGGGGTGGGGTGGGGCGGGGTGGGGGTTGGGTCACTGAGGAGCAGAGAAACCTCATGCAACTTTCACCCTTTCTCCTTGTTTCGGTATCTTCAGTCACAGAAGCCAGCCAGCTTCACTTCCTCTGTTACTACTGCCCCCTGCTGGCTGGGGAGGGAAAGATGAGATGGCAGAACTGAAATTCACTTTGCTTTCCTTTCTCTGCTTCTCACACTTCTCTCTGCGAGGGCTTCAGGTTTCTTTAAATAGTAAAGCTGACTAACTCTAGCCTCCTATAAAAGGATGTGAGAGCATGAATATGATCACTGCCTCTTTAGTACTGTAAAATTTTATGGTTATGTAGAAATTCAATGTTTAAAAAACCCAACAACTCTATGATGAAATTTCTCTGGATAAATAATTAGTTATGCCCGGAGACACATTGTGGGGGCAGTGCATTTTTTGACTTTTCAACATAGACAGATGGTTTACGCATCTTCAGCGTTCAGAGCTTTCTGAGGAGCATTATATAATCTCAGTGTGGTCACCAAGTGAAATAAGAAATTCCTCATTTGGCAGATGGAGCTTGCGTATCGAGTTCATAAACTTTCATACTTCTCCCAAGTCCAAAATCAGAGACAACCTGCTCCAAGTCAGTTTCCCATTTGCACTTAATTAGGGAGTGTGTTTTGGAGGTCAGTGAAAACCAGTGGAGTATGTTTTCATAATAACTTCCCTCACAATAAAATTATTTGGGAGGCAGCTATCCAACTTTTTCTGGAATGAGGGCAAGAAAAATGGGGACACGAAGTGAAGTTATTGGATACCTTATCTGGAACTGCCCAAAATGTTGACTGAGATCCAAAGAACACACAGTACCTTCTGGATCGGGGAAAAGGAGCCAAATGTTTTTATAGTCCCAACAATTTTCTTAACTACAGTTTTGCTTCATTTCTAACAACTAAGTGCAGTAGTTTTAAGGATTCAAAATACTAGAGAACAAAAGCCTTCTCAGAGTTGTAATCATGTCATACTTACAGAAATAGAGACAGTAAGTATCCTGGTTAAGGAAAATGTGAGTATGTGAATGAGCAAAAGTGGTTGGTAGTTAGGACAGGTAGCCAGACTGTCACTTACTGGCTGGATGCTTTTGTGTGTTTGGATTTCACAAAGATAACATGGTAAGTCCCAAACATGTTGCACATCACTTTAGAAAGTGTGATATCACTGTAGCTGTAGGGAAGTGTATTGTGCTTGTATTAACCTTTTTCCAAAATGTCCTAGAATAATTCTAAGTCACACATCAAATTAGAGAGAGTAATAGGTTAAGAAATCGAATTCTGATAGACTAGTTCTTCTTTGTAGTTTTTAAAATAATATTTTTGCTTTTTTTTTCTGAAACGGAGTTTTGCTCTTGTCACCCAGGTTGGAGTGCAATGGTGTGATCTTGGCTCACTGAAACCTCCGCCTCCCAGGGTTCAAGCAATTCTCCTTCCTCAGCCTCCCGAATAGCTGGGACTACAGGCGTGGGCCCCCATGCCCAGCTAGTTTATTATTATTATTTTTTAGTAGAGATGGGGCTCCTCCATGTTGGCCAGGCTGGTCCTGGTCTCAAACTCCTGACCTCAGGTGATCCACCCATCTCGGCCTTCCACAGTGCTGGGATTACAGGGGTGAGTCACTGCGCCGGGCCTATTTTAGCTATTTTAAAATTCCATTTGGTTTTTATAACTCCCATTAATCTAGAAGGACATGGCAAGATCCATAAATTTCTGAATTGTGCTTGGTGAACTTTTATCTCAATATGAAGCCAATGGTTGCAATATGTTGAAAAGATCTTCAGCCTGACATACAGAATATGGTTAACTGTTTCATCTTTCTCTTACACACACACACACACACACACGTACACACAATGACTTGAGGTAAGATTTGGTATAATTATACTGTGTATGTTCAGTGACAAATTGTTCTGAGATGAAGTCCTGAGGCTTCTAAACCAAATTTCCCTCAAAGGCAGTTCATACGTCAAGTTGTTACCGTCACCAAATGACTGAAGTGTAACTATGACCAAGGGAGCATGACCCATGCATCAGAATTAATACACTATTTCTCTTTAGTCTCTTAATTTAATAGTGATGATAACAAGGAATTTGTTATACTTTGTTTGCAATATTTGGCAGATCATTTGGATTATGGCCTTTATAAGTTACCTGTATGTAAATCACCCTAAATTCAGTTCAGCTGGTATTTTTCAATGGCAACAGAAGTAACTTGATTTTATATATTTATTGTATGAGGTTTTGATATTTCAGGCTGCTGTTTTAGGTCATGTACTGTGTGGTAAGCAGCTGCTAAGATGTCCCCCACTTATCCCTGCCTCCTGGTGTTGACGCTGTTCTCTTCAGTATCACTGAACTTACATCTAATGAATAGAACATGACAGAAAACGATGGGATGTTCCTAATAAGGTTAGATTAGAAAAAGACTGTGGCTTCTGTCTTGGATGCCCTCTCTGGAGCTCTCTCTCTGGGAGCCTTCAAGCTTTGGGAGTATGCTGCCATATTGTATATAGCCCTATGGAGATGTCCAGATGACAAAAAACAAACAAACAAAAAACCCCACAAAACCAAAAAAAAAAAAAAACCTTATAAACCTGGTCAACAGCCAGTGAGCACCTGAAGCTTACCAAGAGTCGCATGAGCAATCTTAGAAGCAGATTCTCGCCTAGTCAGGCTTTGAGATGACTGCAGCCCCAGCTCATATCATCATTGCAGCTTTGCAAGAGACCTGGAACCCGAATGCACTCAGCTAAGCCATGCCCAGATTCTTGACTCATAGAGATTGTGAGATTGTAAATATTTGTTATTCTAAACAGCTAACTTTTGGGCATGTTTGTTACATAGCAATTGACAACTTACAAACCTCTCTAAGTCTACGGATGGTTAAATATCACAGAGCAGCTGTCTTTAAGAATAGTCAGTATAGTCAGTGATCAAATACTCTGATCTATATTCTTTGGCAGAAATTATAAGCCAGGTCTTTATCCAAAAGAAGAAATGTGATTCCAGGCAAGATGGCCTAATGGGAACAGCTCCGATCTGCCGCTCCCACCAAGACCAACGCAGAAGGCAGGTGATTTCTGCATTTCCAACTGAGGTACCCAGTTCATCTCATTGGGACTGGTTAGACAGCAGGTGCAGCACACAGAAGGTGAGCTGAAGTAGGGTGGGACATCGCCTCACCAGGGAAATGCAAGGGGTCAGCGAACTCCCTCCCATAACGAAGGGACCCCTAGTCAAGGGAAGCCCGGAGGGACTGTGCTGTGAGGAACGGTGCATTCCAGCCCAGATACTACACTTTTCCCACAGTATTTGAAACCCAGAGACCAGGAGATTCCCTAGGATGCCTACACCACCAGGGCCCTGGGTTTCAAGCACAAAACTGGGTAGCCATTTGATCAGACACCGAGCTAGCTGCTGGAGTTATTTATTTATTTATTTATTTATTTATTTATTTATATTTTTTATTTTCTTTTTAATTTTATTTTTTTTCATTTCAGTGGCACCTGGAACACCAGAGACAGATCTGTTCAATTCCCTGGGAAGGGGGCTGAAGCCAAGGAGCCAAGTGGTCTAGCTCAGCAGATCCCACCCCCATGGAGCCCAGCAAGCTGAGATCCACTGGCTTGAAATTCTTACTGCCAGCACAGCAGTCTGAAGTCAACCTGGGATGCTCAAGCTTGATGGGTGGAGGGATGTCCACCATTACTGAGGCTTGAGTGGCAGTTTTCTCCTCCTAATGTAAACAAAGCCGCCAGGAAGTTCTGACTGGGCTGAGCCCACTGCAGCACTGCAAAGCCGCTGTAGCCAGACTGCCTCTCTAGATTTCTCCTCTCTGGGCAGGGCATCTCTGAAAGAAAGTCAGCAGCCCCAGTCAGGGGCTTATAGATAAAACACCAGTCTCCCTGGGTCAGAGCACCTGGGGGAAGGGGTGGCTGTGGGCGTGACTTCTGCAGACTTAAACGTTCTTGCCTGATGGCCCTGAAAAGAGCAGCAGATCACTCAGCACAGCGCTCAAGCTCTGCTAAGGGACAGACTGCCTCCTCAAGTGGGTCCCTGACTCCCGTGCTTCCTGATAGGGAGACACCTCACAGCAGGGTAGACAGACACCTCATACAGGAGAGCTCTGGCTGGCATCTGGTTGGTGCCCCTCTGGGGCGAAGCTTCCAGAAGAAGGTGCAGGCAGCAATCTTTGCTGTTCTACAGCCTCTGCTGGTGACACTCAGGCAAACAGGGTCTGGAGTGCGCCCCCAGCAAACTCCAGCAGACCTGCAGAAGAGGGGCCTACTGTTAGAAGGAAAACTAACAAACAGAAAGCAATAGCATCAACATCAACAAAAAGGATGACCACACAAAAACCCCATCTGAAGGTCACCAACATCAAACACCAAAGGTAGATAAATCCAAAAAGATGAGGAAAAACCAGTGCAAAAAGGCTGAAAATTCCAAAAACCAGATCTCTTCTTCTCCTCCAAAGGATCACAACTCCTTGCCAGCAAGGAAACAAAACTGGATGGAGAATGAATTTGACAAATTGACAGAAGTAGGCTTCAGAAGGTAGGTAATAACAAACTCCTTCAAGCTGAAGAAGCATGTTCTAACCCAATGCAAGAAAGTTAAGAACCTTGATGAAAGGTTACAGGAATTGCTAACTAGAACAACCAGTTTAGAGAAAAACATAAATGACTTGATGGAGCTAAAAAGCATAGCACAAGAACTTCGTGAATCATACACAAGTATCAATAACCAAATAGATCAAGTGGAAGAAAGGATATCAGAGATTGAAGATCAACTTAATGAAATAAAGTATGAAGACAAGATTAGAGAAAAAAGAATAAAAAGGAACAAGCAAAACCTTCAAGAAATATGGGACTAGGTGAAAAGACCAAATCTATGTTTAATTGTTATACCTGAAAGTGACAGGGAAATGGAACCAAGTTGAAAAACACACTTCAGGATATTATCCAGGAGAACTTCCCCAACCTAGGAAGACAGGCCATCATTCAAATTCAGGAAACACAGAGAATGCCACAAAGATACTCCTTGAGAAGAGCAACCCCAAGACACATAATAGTCAGATTCACCAAGGTTGAAATAAAGGAAAAAACGTTAAGTGCAGCTGGAGAGAAAGGTTGGGTTACCCGCAAAGGGAAGCCCATCTGACTAACAGCGGATCTCTCTTCAGAGAACCTACAAGCCAGAAGAGAGTGGGGGCCAATATTCAACATTCTTAAAGAAAAGAATTTTCAACCCAGGATTTCATATCCAGTCAAGTTAAGCTTCATAAGTGAAGGAAAAATACAATCCTTTACAGACAAGCAAATGCTGAAGGATTTTGTCAGCACCAGGCCTGCCTTACAAGAGCTCCTGAAGGAAGCACTAAATATGGAAAGGAAAAACCAGTACCAGTCACTGCAAAAACATACCAAAATATAAAGACCATCAACACTATGAAGAAACTGCATCAACTGATAAGCAGAATAACCAGCTAGCATCATAATGACAGGATCAAATTCACACATAACAATATTAATGTTAAATGTAAATGGGCTAAATGCCCCAATTAAAAGACATAGACTGGGAAATTGGTTAAAGGGTCAAGACCCATCAGTGTGCTGTATTCAGGAGACCCATTTCACGTCCAAAGACACACATAGGCTCAAAATAAAGGGTTGGAGGAAGATTTATGAAGCAAATGGAAAGCAAAAAAAAAAAAAAAAAAAAAAGGCAGGGGTTCCAATCCTAGTCTCTGATAAAACAGACTTTAAACCAACAAAGACCAAAAGAAACAAAGAAGGGCATTACATAATGGTAAAGGGATCAATGCAACAAGAAGAGGTGAGTATCCTAACTATATATATGCACTCAATACAGGAGCACCCAGATTCATAAAGCAAGTTTTTAGAGATCTGCAAAGAGACTTAGTCTCCCACACAATAATAGTGGGAGAATTTAACACCCCACTGTCAATATTAGACAGATCACTGAGACAGAAAATTAACAAGGATATCCAGGACTTGAACTCAGCTCTGGACCAAGCAGACCTAATAGACATCTACAGAACTCTCCACCGCAAATCGACAGAATATACATTATTCTCAGCACCACATAACACTTATTCTAAAATTGACCACCTAATTGGAAGTAAAACACTCCTCAGCAAATATTAAGGAATGGAAGTCATAACAAATAGTCTCTCAGACCACAGTGCAATCAAATTAGAACTCAGAATTAAGAAAGTCACTCAAGCCTGGCCAACATGGTGAAACTGCATCTCTACTAAAAATCCAAAAATTAGCCAGGTGTGGTGGTGGGTGCCTGTAATCCCAGCTACTTGGGAGGCTGAAGAAGGAGAATTGCTTGAACCCAGAAGGTGGAGGTTGCAGTGAGTGGAGCTTGCACCATTGCACTCCAGCCTGGGTGACAGAGTGAGACTCCATCTCAAACAAACAAACATACAAAAAAACTCACTCAAAACTGCACATCTACATGGAAACTGAACAACCTGCTCCTGAATGACTACTGGATAAATAACAAAATGAAGGCAGAGGCCGGGCGCGGTGGCTCAAGCCTGTAATCCCAGCACTTTGGGAGGCCGAGACGGGCGGATCACGAGGTCAGGAGATTGAGACCATCCTGGCTAACACGGTGAAACCCCGTCTCTACTAAAAAATACAAAAAACTAGCCGGGCGAGGTGGCGGGCACCTGTAGTCCCACCTACTCGGGAGGCTGAGGCAGGAGAATGGCGTAAACCCAGGAGGCAGAGCTTGCAGTGAGCTGAGATCCGGCCACTGCACTCCAGCCTGGGCGGCAGAGCGAGACTCCGTCTCAAAAAAACAAAAACAAAAACAAAAACAAAATGAAGGCAGAAATAAATAAGTTCTTTGAAACCAATGAGAACAAAGATACGACATACCAGAATCTCCAGCAGACAGGTAAAGCAGTGTTTTGAAGGAAATTTATAGCACTAAATGCCCATAGGAAAAAGCAGGAAAGATCTAAAATGGACACCCTAACATCAAAAGTAAAAGAACTAGAGAAGCAAGATCAAACAAATTCAAAACCTAGCAGAAGACAAGAAATAACTAAGATCAGAGCTGAACTGAAGGAGATAGAGACACAAAAAACCCTTCAAAAAAAAAAAAAAAAAATCAATGAATCCAGGAGCTGGTTGTTTGAAAAGATTAACAAAATAGATAGGCTGCCAGCCAGACTAATAAAGAAGAAAAGAGACAAGAATCAAATAGACACAATACAAAATGATAAATGGGATATCACCACTAATCCCACAGAAATACAAACTACCATCAGAGAATACTATAAACACCTCTATGCAAATAACCTGGAAAAACTAGAGAAAGTAGATAAATTCCTGAACACATACACCCTCCCAAGACTAGACAAGGAAGAATTTGAATACCTGAATAGACCAATAACAAGTTCTGAAATTGAGATGGTAATTAATAGCCTACTAACCAAAAAAGGCCCAGGACCAGACAGATTCATAGCTGAATTCTACCAAAGGCAAAAAGAGGAGATGGTACTCTTCCTTCTAAAACTATTCCAAACAATAATAATAAAAAAAAGGGAACTCCTCCATAACTCATTTTATGAGGCCAACATCATCCTGATACCAAAACCTGGCAGAGACACAACATAAAAGGAAAATTTCAGGCCAATATCCCTGATGAACATTGATGCAAAAATCTTCAATAAAATTCTGGCAAACTGAATCCAGCAGCATATTAAAAAGCTTATCCACCACAATCAAGTTGGCTTCATCGCTGGGATCCAAGGCTGGTTCAACATACAAAAATCAGTAAGTGTAATCCTTCACATAAACAGAACCAATGATAAAAACCACATGATCATCTCAATAGATTCAGAAAAGGCCTTCGATAAAATTCAACACTGTGCGTGCTAAAAACTCTCAAACTACATATTGATGGAATATATCTCATAATAATAAGAGTTATTTATGACAAACCCACAGCCAATATCATACTGAATGGACAAAAATTGGAAGCATTCCCTTTGAAAACTGGCATAAAACAGGGATGCCCTCTCTCACGACTCCTATTCAACATAGTATTGGAAGTTCTGGCCAAGGCAATCAGGCAAGAGAAAGAAATAAAGTGTATTCAAATAGGAAGAGAAGAAGTCAAATTGTCTCTGTTTGCAGATGACATGATTATATATTTAGAAAACCCCATTGTCTCAGTCCAAAAACTCCTTAAGCTGATAAGCAACTTCAGCGAAGTCTCAGGATACAAAATCAATGTGCAAAAATCACAAGCATTCCTGTACACCAATAATAGACAAACAGAGAGCCAAATAATGAGTGAACTCCCATTCACAATTGCTACAAAGGGAATGAAATACCTAGGAATACAACTTACATGGCATGTGAAGGACCTCTTCAAGGAGAACTACAAACCACTGCTCAAGGAAATAAGCAAGGACACAAACAAATGGAAAAGCATTCCATGCTCATGGATAGGAAGAATCAATATCATGAAATGGCCATACTGCCCAAAGTAATTTAGAGATTCAGTGCCATCCCCATCAAGCTACCATTGACTTTCTTCACAGAATTAGAAAAAAAAAAAAAAAAAACAACTACTTCAAATTTCATATGGAATCAAAAAAGGGCCTGTATAGCCAAAACCATCATAAGCAAAAAGAACAAAGCTGGAAGCATCATGCTACCTGACTTCAAACTATACTATAAGGCTACAGTAATCAAAACAGGATGGTACTGGTACCAAAACAGATATATAGACCAATGAAACAGAGCAGAGGACTCAGAAATAACACCACATATTTACAGCCATCTGATCTTTGGCAAATCTGACAAAAAAAAAAAAAATGGGGAAAGGATTCCCTATTTAATAAATGGTGTTGGAAAAACTGGCTAGCCACATGCACAAAACTGAAACTAGACCCCTTCCTTACACCTTATACAAAAATTAACTCAAGATGGATTAAAGGTTTAAACATAAGACCTAAAACCATAAAAACCCTGGAAGAAAACCTAGGCAATACCATTCAGGATATAGGCATGGGCAAAGACTTCATGTCTAAAACACCAAATGCAATTACAATAAAAGCCAAAATGGACTAATGGTCTAATCAAACTAAAAGAGCTTCTGCACAGCAAAAGAAACTATCATCAGAGTGAACAGGCTACCTACAGACTGGAAGAAAAATTTGCAATCTATCCATCTGACAAAGGACTAATATGCTGAATCTGTGAGGAACTTAAACAAATTTACAAGAAAAACACAAACAACCCCATCGAAAAGTGGGCAAAAGATATGAACAGACACTTTTTAAAAGAAGACATTTATGTGACCAACAGACATGTGAAAAAAAGTTCATCATCACAGGTAATTAGAGAAATGCAAATCAAAAACACAATGAGATACCATCTCACACCAGTTAGAATGGCAATCATTAAAAAGCCAGGAAACAACAGATACTGGAGAGGATGTGGAGAAATAGGAACGCTTTTACATTGTTGGTAGGAGTGTAAATTAGTTCGACCATTGTGGAAGACAGTGTGGTGATTCCTCAAGGATCTAGAACTAGAAATACCATTTGACCCAACAATCCCATTACTGGGCATATACCCAAAGGATTATAAATCATTCTACTATAAAGACACATGCACATGTATGTTTATTGCAGCACTATTCACAATAGCAAAGACTGGGAACCAACCCAAATGCCCATCAATAATAGACTGGATAAAGAAAACGTGGCACATAGACACCATAAAAAAGAATGAGTTCATGTCCTTTGCAGGGATATGGAGTAAGCTGGAAACCATCATTCTCAGCAAACTAACACAGGAACAGGAAACCAAACACGGCATGTTCTCACTCATAAGTGGGAGATGAACAATGAGAACATACGGGTACAGGGAGGGGAACATCACACACTTGGGGCAAGCAGAGGGATAGCATTAGGAGAAATACCTAATGTGGATGACGGGTTGACAGCTGCAGCAAACCACTGTGACACACGTATACCTATGTAACAAACCTGTACATTCTGCACATGTATCTCAGAACTTAAAGTATAAAGAAGAAGAAGAAGAAGGAGAAGGAGAAGGAGAAATAATATTAATAATGCTGGGGCCTATTGGGTTTAAGACCTGATAAACATTTTGTGCATATATAACAACATACCCAATTTTACATAAGATTTAGGTCATCCTCAAAATCCTAAAATGAAAAGGAAAATGACTGAATGGAAGGAAAACTATATTTGGAGTTTTTTTTTTATTGATTTCAGATGATTTTTCCAAAATTATATTTGTTAGAGTATTTGCAAAATAAATTTTCTATAAAGTCAAGACAGATTATCTTTCTTTGATCACTTTAATTATATAATGAATCAGTGAGAAGGGAAACGAGACTTGTGATTTTGTCTATTCATCTCTCTAAATGACACAAATGCATCAAAGTACTAATAGCTTAGCCTTAAATAGTTTGTTGTGGAGTAGAATAACCCCGGGAGTTATTTCCAAAGCAGATTTTTTTTTCTTTAGAAAATTTAACAATAAATGTCTCAAGGTCAGAAGGATGCAGTGGATCAGTGCTTAGAGCCCACAAAGATTGTCGCAGCCATGTTAAAACAATATTGTTAGTCTTCCCCCTCATTTCCTCAGAGGTGCACAATACTTTTCCCTCCCCACCCTGTGGCTCTCTTTCTAAAATTGTTTTGGACCTTTAGGGTCTTTCTATATTAAGACCGAAGGAAACTGGAACCGTTACTTGCTCTTTCTTATGAGCACTTTTCCTGGATGTGATAAACTGAGAGCAGCTTCCCATGAGGCTATGAGCTCGTCAATCCCAGAGGCTTTATCTCACAAGAGCAAACTGCCTTCTTGTCTCCTGACTCCTTTCCCGGTATCTTCACACCTCTTTAATGTCCCTCCACACTTACTGACTTTCCCTCTACCTTCACAATTTACCAAAAAGCAACATGGGGCAAGGAGAAGAAAGGGAAAACAGAAGCAATAGAACACCAATCAGAAGTTTCTCACCTGCTCTGAAATGCTGAGGCAGCTTTGTCAGCCATGCACACTTGGATAAACTCTTCTAGGTAATTGCTTTCTTGGAAGTTTGCTGGGTTGTAGAATCTTCTTCCCTTGAGTCCTACAACTTTCTGAAGTCCACAAAGCTATGTTAAGAGGCTTAATTAACAGAACATATTATGTGTCATACATATCAACATTTAATGAGAGGAGTAAATGTGGCCAATAAGATTTCTGAGAAAACCCTATATTGCCACCACCTATTTTCTGTCCCCATAGAGAAAATGAAAGGTGTCTTTCTTATTTCACTTTCCTCTGGAATTATGCTGGCCCTGTCATTTTCTCCAGTGATTACTTTTTGCAAATCTGTAAGACAAACTATTATTGTGGAGGGTTTATTTGGCTTTTCTTCAATCTACAGTGCTGTTAATATCCTTTTCTTGATTTTTCTGAGGGTTGAGGAGGACATAGTTTACTGCTGAAGGCTTTATTTTTTCCTCTTCTCTGTATTCTTTCTCCCATGCAAAAGTCATTTTCCATGTCTACTGTGTTTCTCCAGAGGCCTCTCTGCTCTTGAGTTGAGCCTTCTACTGACTGTCTGTGGTACAGCCTTGTAATAGAGTTTTATTATAAATTGAAATTAAAGTTGTCCCAAGTGTAACTCGAATTTCATCTCTCCCCATGCCAAGCCCTATTACCTCTCCAGTGTCGACAGAGAACCTTTCCGTCTTTCAGGTTGTGTAAAATTTAAAATCACACCTTCCAGACATAAGAGTGTGTCTTATGTCTTATGAGAGTGTGTACAGTGACAAGCAAATGAAGGGATGGAAAGGTTCATTTTTCTTATTTCCCTGCCTGCTCCCTCCTGCTTTCTACCTCCCAGGAGGAACAGTTGTGTTCACTTTGTGTAGTCCTTTAAGATCTCTCTGTGGGAACAGTAGCAGGTTGGCTAATGGCTCAAAGGAACTGCTATGCTTCAGTCATCAGATACATCTCACTCTGTTCCCTTCTGTGAAACAAAAGGCGTGCCACCTCCTAGCATACTTTATGTTTGCCTGATGGATAGTTTGTTTTGAAATAAAATATTATTAACAGATGACTTATAAAATTGTCCTTGCAGATCTGTAATGGAAAACAACTGTTATTTAAAAACTGAGCCAAAGATAAAACTTTTTATTATTTTATATACATAAACATATTCAATATAACATACTTGATGCTAGTTATCAAATATTAAATGACTTTGTGCTTCTTTATCCTACTTTAAACAAGTTCTGTGACATTGACCAAGTCTGTTATGCTCTCTGGGCATCAGTTTCTGCATCTGTCAGATGTGAAAAGTTGAAAAATAATTCTATTCCTTCTCTCATAGCTCCTCATTCTCTGCTTCTGTGAGTCTCATTCACAGAAGAGTCTCATTCACGCACGATATGGGCAATCAAAATCCACACACGACCTCCAGTCCTCTAGTTAGCCAATAGATTTGATCTTCTCTTAAAACACTTTAACTTGATTGACTAAAAATAAACCAAATAGACTATTTGAATACATTCTTTGCACCTTGCTCTGCTGACCTCATAGAATTTTTATGAGCAATTAAAGGATCAAGAAGAAAGGAGAAGAAGCAGAAGAATCAAAGGCCTTAATCTGCTCACAAGCTGGGTAGTCATTCCTGAATCTTGAGTAAGTTGTCCTTCGGTCCTTAGTGGCCTATGTACAGCTTCATCTCCTGTAGTACCACTGGAAATTCTGGATTTCCTTTGTAGAGTGGTTTTTAGCCTCCGTAAGCTCTAAAGCTCAATGAGGGGATTGCTCTCCTCTGTGAAGATAAAGGCAGATCAACGTCATCTGTAGGAGTCACCCACCTAGTTATGCTTCTGAGAATGGCACTAATGTGAATGGCACCCTGCATCCCCACACGCTGTATTCTGGTAGGAATGTATGCATTCACTTGAGTAAAGATTGGGTGACAGTGTCCCAGGAGGAGCTGTCACATCTGTGGTTATGGAGCTATTTTCATTTATTTGTTTATTCTAACGTGAATGGATTGTTTGTGAATTAAATAGTATTTTAGGCTGGGTGTGGCAGCTCATGCCTGTAATCCTGACACTTTGGGAGGCCGAGGTGGGTGGATCACCTGAAGTCAGGAGTTTGAGACCAGCCTGGCCAACATGGCGAAGCCCCACCTCTAATTTAAATATATATCTATATATATGTATATATATATAAATTAGCTGGGCATGGTGGTGGGCACCTGTAATCCCAGCTACTTGGGAATCAGCAGGAGAGTTGCTTGAGCCTGGGAGGTGGAGGTTGTAGTGAGCCAAGATCACGCTATTGCACTCCAGCCTGGGTGATGGAGCAAGACTCTGTCTAAAAACAAAACAAAATGTATTTTAGTATCTTGATCTAAATTAAGTCAATGCTTAATTTACTTACTTGATTTAAGTAAATTGAGCCAACATACACTTGTTTATTACCTGCCCGATTGATCTATTGACCATGAGAATGAAATTTTGCTAGTGTATAAAATATTATGAAAGTTTGTTTATGTTAATATCCAGCCTTCAGGGTGAACCACACTAAAGTTCTCCCTGATTGGGAAAAGTTATATATATTTTTCCTTATCAGAATCTTATTTTTCTTATTTCAGAATATTCAGGAGCAGTAGTATTCACTATCCATGACCACTACCATTCTGGAGAATATTTAGTAGATGTTTTTCTGGCACATTTTTGTCAAAAGAATTTTTTTTTATGCCAAAGAAACCTAAGAATTATCCTAATATCAGCATCTTCAAATGGAAAATGTTTCAAGAAGGCTTCTCGTCATCAGCCTGCTTTCATTTCCATTTTCAGGTGAATTGTTGATGGGGAAAATAGAATTTCATCACTACAGTTGGTGGAGACATTCCTAAGAACACAAAGTTAGTGCATGCAGTTACCTGGGGAGGGAAGAGGGTTTGCAGAACTTTCTAGCAGCCCAGGCTCACTAAGATTTGCTATGTCCACCTATCCAACTTATGAAGTCCTTTATACCATGGCAAGGTCTCTTTGGAGTCACAACTTATTTCTTGGATCCCCTTGAGTTTTTCAGACCACCACTTATTAGTTACATGATCATTAAAAAGTAAATCCACCTCTCTGACATCAATTCTTAGTTTGAGAAACAGAATAATAATTCTGATCCAACCTACCTCAAAGGCCCATTACAAGGTCAAAAATGATGTATGTGATGAGCTTTTGAAAAGTAAAATTTATGAAGCGAACACAAAGTAGTGAATTGTGGTGGTATCAACATTTTGATATAGAATTAACTTGGTTTAGTAATTTAAAGAGGATGGCATCTATATCTTTTTATAATCAGGAGCTTTTGATACCTTTTTCCCAAACTGCAAAAGCTCACACAACCTTGGTTAGCTTCTCTGTGCCCCAGCCCTTCAGTAAGTTGACATCACAACAGAGGTTAAAATAAGGCAAACTGACAGTGGCCTAGAGATACGTGTTTGTGTGTGTCTTTGTGTGTGTGCATTTAAGAAGATGCACGTGTGCCTTTGACCTAGCAACTACCTGTGTTCATACAATTAAAAAAGAAATAATGACTCATTAAGCAAACAAGTTCTAGAAAAAAATACTCATTTAATACAATCACAGTGACTTCCTCACTGTTTCCACTTCATTCCTGCTTATATGAGTAAAAACAACATGCTAAATGGAGGCTTTCAGGACCCCATGGGACCAATTAATGCCACGTGAATTCCTCCCTGCCTTCCATGAAAATAACTATATTATAATGGTCTGTGATATTAATATCAGCTTTGGAAAAGTCAGGCAGTGACTCCATAGGGAAGGAAGTGGCCTGTGCAAGAACTGTGGAATGTGCAGTATTTGACAGACTAGAGGCCACATCATTTTATAAGCTATATCACAGAGTTAAACAAGCTGGGGGCACCAACTGGGCTAGTGGATTAATTCAGGTTAAAAGGCCACCAAGGTAGTCTATCTCTGATCTTGAACTCCAAGAAAATGTGGTTATTGGGGAAGTTTTGGAAATTAAAGTTCTCAGAAATAAAGCCATTTCCAAAGCATTATTTTCCTCTGAATTTCTCCAGATTTTTGCCCACCACAGAGGCAGGATGTATTTTGACAACCTGTTTATATTGGAGGGTAGACCTGGGATGAGGAGTGGTGGGTACACCTCCCAAGTGTGTTGGCAGCTTGATGGGGTTTTCCAGTGACAGCGGAACACAGGACAGAACCAAAGGGAATATGAGCCACAACACTGGTAGTCAGTCCAGGCTTCCTTCAAATGCAGTTGTAGGAATCCTAGGCCTATGCCCCACCTGGACCCACCTAATCCCACTCCCCACAGGGTCCTGGAGAGACTCAGTGTTCTCCCTGTGGCTAGGCAAATTCTCCTCTCTAGCACATGGCAATGAGCCCGTCAATATTTTTGGTTGTAAATTGCTGTAGTGCATTAACTCCACTCAAGGGTGGTCCCAAAGCACAATTGAGGATATTAAGTTCTCCTGGGAACAGATGTTTAGTGGTACATCTAATCATCCAGGAGAGATTGCCTAAGGCAATGATCTAGATCCAATTCCTGGACAGTGGCTGATGGTTTGGCCAGACAGTCAGAGGCTTGGAAGGAATAATATTGGAGAATTGGTGATGGGGAAGATAAGGGAAGAATGAAACCAGTGTACGAGAATATTTGTGCTTCATCTGCATGATCCCCCAAAGGTTCCCACTGTGGGGAAAACTTTAAATAATTAAGAAGAAAAAATGACTTTTTGTTTTTGTTCTTAGAGATGTCCATCAGAATCTTTCCCTGGTGCTAGACCAATGGACTGCAGAGCAGCCATGGTGGCAGGGATGAAGGCTGTGCAGGAGCCTAATGACAAGGATTTCCTCTCATCATGGTGACCTGCCTAGTGACTCAGCTGAATTTCCCATTGATCAGGAGTAGCAGTCAGGTCTGAGAACCAGGATGACACCATATCAAAGAGGACCAGTCAACTACCTAGTAGAAGCTGATTATATTGAACCCTTTCATTGTGGTAGGGGCAGAAATTACCCTCACTGAAACAGACACCTATTCTATACGTAAGTTTACCATCACTGCTCTACTATGCTTCTACTAACACTTTCCTCATGTTTAACAGCTCAAATTCATAAACATCACAATGGAATTCCCATTCTACATTACTATGTTTTATAACCATATTATTTTCTTGGCATTTATTTTCCAAATTCTTGAAATAAAATTGAAAGTGACTCATAATGTAAGGGTAATGCCATTCAAATAAACTTTTGAAATAAATTAAATAAGCTGACCCATAATAAAATTAAAAGGTATAAGTAGATCCTTTATGAGTAAGGAACTTACTTTACTGAGAAAGAAATAAGACAATGGGCTAATTGCCATAGAATTTACTGATCTAGCCACGGGTCCTACTATCCAGAAGCAAATGACCTTATAGAAAAGCAGAATGGTCTATTGAAGTCTTAGATATGGTATCAGCTGGCTGTCAACTGGTAGATAACATCTTGCACATTTGGGTCCTGTTCTTTAGGATAAAGCATTTACTTTGATTTAACTGTGAATAAATGGCACTCTTTCTTCCTATTCTGGGATATACAGATTGAGAAGCCTTGGGGAAGAAATATAAGGCCACCAGTCAAAATTAGATCTAATTATCCACTATTAAAATTTTGCATCCTGGGCCGGGTGTGGTGGCTCATGCCTGTAATCCCAGCACTTTGAGAGGGCGAGGTGGGAGGATCACCTGAGACCTGGAGTTCAAGACCAGCCTGGCCAACATGGTGAAACCCCGTCTCTGCCAAAAATACAAAAATTAGCTAGGCGTGGTTGCAGGCACCTGTAATCCCAGCTACTGGGGAGGCCGAGGCAGGAGAATTGCTTGAACCCGGGAGGTGGAGGTTGCAGTTAGCTGAGATCGTGCCACTGCACTCCAGCCTGGGCAACAAGAGTGAGACTCTGTCTCAAAAAAAAAAAAAAAAAAATTTGCATTCTGTCCCAGGGCTCTTTTGGTTATTTTAGTGTCCAAAGGAGAATTGCTTCCACTGAGTGATATTATAATACTTCTATAAAACTGAACGCTGGAATAACCACTTGGACATTCAAAGGTTCTTATGCTGCTGGAAAATAATAGAAGGAGGAAGTTGGATTTTTGTTGGGTTGACTGATCCTGACTACTAAAAAGAAGGAAAGGAAAGACCATGGTACACCTCTTGTACTATTATTTTGAGTGGTAAATGTGAACAAAAGACTATTGCAAGTTTATACAAGCAGGAACAACAGGTGCTCAGATTTCTAAAGGCTGAATATTTAGGTTAGGTTGCCCTACTGTGTGCTAACTAGTTCAGGCAGAGAGAACATGGAGTGGCATAAGAGAAAAGTTGAAAATACTAGCTATGGTCATATGTCTAACTGCAGAAATGCCTATTGTATATAGAACGTGTTGGTGGTGGCTATACTTACTATTGAGTTTTCAGTTTTAGAAATTAAAGATGAGATTGTATCAGAAAGAATGGGCAATGGCTAGAGAATTTGGGCTGAAACTCAATAGAGTGAAAAAGGACTTCATATTTTCTCTGTTTGAGGAAAGAGTGACGGTGTTTTGGGTTGCATGAGACAGGCTACCTATACAGTGTAGAAATATTTTTGGAAGTGTAAGTTTAGGAGAAAGTATTTATGAGGATGTAAACCAGTCAAAGGGATAGATTATAATAGGCTTGACTATCTTTAGAATCTGAATGTTCTTATTTGGGAAGAATCCCCGAACAGGTGAGTTAGCAGGACCCTGTTTTCCACTAGGAAGATAACAAAAGCAGGTATTTCCTTTTCCTTCCTCCTGACCTCAGTATGTTCACATGGCCCACCCTTGGTCAGTCATATTCAGGATCTCACCCAGGGCTTTGCAACGTGAGAGAGTGATGTAAAGCCCGAGGGGCAGATGAAGAGCTGTTTATGATAGTAAAGGTAGCACTGCTGAGAGTCCTGAAGTGGGGTTCACTAGCGTCCAGGGTGGCTGTGGTGACAGGGAAAGCAGAAACACGTGACCAGAGCTGGTGGCATTTTTTTTTTTTTTTTTTTTCTCCCAAGACGGAGTCTCTCTCTGTCGCTCGGGCTGGAGTGCCTGATCTTGTCGTTCAGGCTGGAGTGCATGATCCTGCCTCACTGCAAGCTCCGCCTCCCCGGTTCATGCCATTCTCCTGCCTCAGCCTCCCAAATAGCTGGGACTACAGGCGCCCACCGCCACACCCAGCTGATTTCTTGTATTTTTAGTAGAGACGGGATTTCGCCATGTTAACCGGATGATCTCAATCTCCTGACCTCGTGATCCGCCCACCTCGGCCTCCCAAAGTGCTGGGATTACAGGCGTGAACCACGGTACCCGGCCCAGAGCTGGTGACATTTTAACCAGACTGTTTCAGTGCTGTAATCTCAACTGTTTTGGATTGCCTGACCTTCCTCGATTCCTATCCACTTTATGAATTTGCGTCTTCAGTTTTCATGTTGATTTGAGAGCCATCCAATATTCCTCCCATAAATACTTTTCCTGGTTACCATGGCCAGAGTCAATTCTCATTATTTGTGCAATGATGCAAAGGCTCAAGATGCCCTTTATTCCACTTGGAGAGTCTAAATGCAGCCTTTTTCTCACGAAATTGGAAGATATCATGGTGACTTTGGGGTTGGTTATTGCCTTGGTCAACACTCCCATTTTCACCAGGCTTGAGTACCTGACTTTCCATGTAGTGACTGTCTATCCTCCCCTTTCTTTCAATATAAAAGGGCCTGTCTCTCTGAGAACATGGCATTTTCTTTTTCTTAAGACACATTTAGGAGACAATATGAAGAAATCATCACTATGAAGCCAGCAGAATTGTACTTGAAGTAATCTCATCTATTGTTTGGGGACTGATTAGATGCACTCTGACTGCCTTGATTCAAGGTGAATTCTTTTTCCACCCAGTTAAAGATATGCTAACTTGCCTTCCACTTTTATAATGCAAAGTTTACTTCCTAAAGTTGTCAATTAATGCCAATATATTCCAACCCTCTTCTTCCCATATAACCCCTTGGGACATTAAATATTTTATCTCTTTGGTGTTCCTTACCCTAACACATTTAAACTTTCCCCAGTAAAAACACAGGGAATTTGGGAGCCTAAGCCATAGACACATAGTTTTATATAGACAGAAATTCACTCAGTAATACAATTTACGTTAGACCTCTAGAACTAAAAGGGCCCATTGAGAGTAAAGAAAACACAAAATCTTTTTAATGGAAAATGGAAAATTCATGTAAATTTTTCATTCAACAAATGAATACATCCCATGTAATCAACACCTCTGTTAAGATAAAATACATTTTCATCACCAGAAATTTTTTAAATTTGTTGAGCAGCTATTCTGCACCAGGAATTACCCTAGTCTCTGGAGATTTATATATGAACAAAATAAAATACCTTTTGTGAAATATTAATTATAAACAGATAATTAATCTATGCCCAAAGTTGATAAGTATTATCAAGAGAAACAGAGCAGGGAAAAGGCTTTGGGGGAGTGCCAGAAACATGCTTGGATATTCAAGAAACTAAGCAAAAGCCATTGTAACTGCAGAGTGAACAACAGTGAGAAGATGAGGTTCAGTGGGGAAGCAGAACATGTAGGGCCTTGAGACTATTGTAAGAAGTGAGGCTTTGGCTTTGAGATGGAAAGACATTTGAGGATTTGGAACCAAAGGATAATATTATCTGACTTTTTCTCAAGGCAAGTATAGCTTTTAAAAATTTGGTTAAAATTTGCATACAATAAAACTACAGATTATTAAGCACACTTTCAGGTAAATCTGTCAAATGCATACATCCCATGGAGTCAACCTCTCTTAAAATAACATATATTTTCATTACTCCAGAAATGTTTCAATTTCCCTTGCTAGTCAATTCCCACTCCCAAAGCAACTGCCATTCTGATTTGTGTCATAACAAATTAGTTATATTTGTTCTAGAATTTCATTTAAATAGAATCATATATCTACTCTCATATGGCTGGCTTCTTCCACTCACAAAATGTTTTTGACAGTTGTTTATGTTGTTGTATAAACTGGTAGTTATTCATTTTATTACTGAATAATATAATATTCTATGACTCTACCACAAGTTATTCCTCCATCACATTGATGTTATTTGGATTATTCTGTTTGTTTTGTTTATTTTTGTCATTATTAATAAAGCTTCTGTGACCATTGTTCTCATGGCTTTCTTGGAGGTATGTTTTTACTTCTCTTTGGTAAATACTTAGAACTGCAATTTATGGGTGCTAGGGTAAATATAACTTTAACCTGTAAGAAATTATCAAGCAGTTTTTCAAAGAGGTTATACTACGCTTCCATCATTGATGTAGTAGAGTCCTGGTTCTCCACATGCTCCAGAACATTTGGTGTTGTCAGCCTTTTGAATTTTAGCCACATCACTTACTTCTATAAATATTATAAAATTCACCTCATAATGCTATTAGTTTGGCTTTAAATTGTCAGTTTCTTTTAAGGAAATTGTACAAGGGAACTAAATATAATATTTTATAGTAACCTACATAGTTATTATTTCTGCTGTTCTTTTTTTCTTCTTATGGATTCTAATTGCTATCTGCTAACATTTGTCTTCTCTCTGAAGAAAATCCTTTGGGACTTCTTGCAATAAATTCTCTGAACTTTTGCTTATTTGAGGATGTCATTAATTCACTCTATTTTAATTGATTATGGAATTCAGTGTTGATAGTGGATCTTTTTTCCTTCTGTTATTTCAAAGATGACATTCCATTATCTTTTCTCTGACATTGTTTCTGCTAAAAAATCAGCTGTCATTTATATCACTGTTCCTCTGTATATAAAGCATCTTTCTTTTGCCTGCTTTCAGGATTTTTCTCTACCTCCTTGGTTTTCAGCATCTTGATGCTGTTTTCTTTGTGTTTTGTCTGCTTGGGATTTACTGGTCTTTTTGATCTGTAAATTGACATTTTTGAAAAAAAATCTGGGAAATTGTAAGTTTTTCCTTCTCCTTCTGAGGCTCCAAATACACGAATATGAGATAGTTTTAACTGTTCCATAAGTACCTGATCCTCTATTTAATTTTCTTCAATTGTTATTTTTCTGATAGCCTGTCATGTCTAAGTCTACTACTTTCCTGCCATTTCCATTATCCATTGAATTTAATTTAAATTATTATTGCAGTGTATTCATTTTTATTTGATTATTTTGTAGTTTCAGTTCTTTGTTGACATCCCCTATATATTCACTCATTAATGCCATAGCTCCTTTAATACTTTGAACATGTTCCTTTATTTCCTTGACAATATTGATAGCTATTTGAAGTCTTTGTCTAACATATCCAACACCTGGGCTCTCCTGGGGTGAATATCCATTGCTTGTTTTTGTTCTTGCTTGTGGGTCACACTTTTTCTTCTTTGAATATCTCAATATTTCTATTGTGTGCTCAACTTAGTAAATGCTACCTGAAGAGTGCTGAGTTTTGTTTTAAAGGAAGTTCAATGGCTAGTAGTTTACATTACACTCATATAGGCTTGGTTTTATGTTTTATTATGATGGCACGTTTATAGAAAGCTCAGAGCATTTCCCAAGATCCTTTAATTTGGCAGTGAGGGAAAGCAATCTCTAATTCTATTTCCTTTAAGGCTTTTGTCCAGGCTTAGTTTTAAGCATCTTTAGGGCAGGTATAGAATAGAAATTCTCTAAAGTGTGGTTCTAACTTTAGAGGCTTAGCCTCACTGTCATCTCAGACAGTTTCCTGATATTAATGAATTGTTAATAGAGCTTCTCCACTCTGGCTGTAGAGAGTCCCACTCCAACATCCCCAAGTACTGCTCATTTATCTCTGTTTCACTCTCAAAACCTTAGCGGCCACTCTCTTGATGGCCTCAGCTAGTCTTTCCTCATGCATGTTTAGCCTCGCCATCAACCAAGGACTCACAGTTTCCCTCACTTGGGCACTTGAACAGTTCACCTTTTTCTGATGACCTATTCTTTAGATTCCTGTGGCTTTATTATCCTGGACTCTAGTATCTGCTTAGTTAACTCAGTGGGACTATTCTACTCTACTTGGATTCCAGCTCAATGCATTATGATTGTGAACTTGTCCCTGGCACAGTTGTGTGGCTTGCCACATGCGCTTCCTTTTTCCCGTAGGAATCAGTGTTTCACTGCTCATCCAATGCCTGATAACTATTCCCCCAAACATTTTTCCAGTCTTATGGTTGTTTATGAGGACTGCTTACTTTGTTATAGCCAAAAAGAAAGAAATTTTCTTTTTTATAATTGACAAGTAAAAATTGCATATGTTTATGTTGTACAAGATGATGTTTTGATATATGTATACATTGTGAAATAGCTAATCAAGTGTTAATATATGTATTAGTCACATATGTATAATTTTTTTGTGGTAAGAAAACAATCTACTCTCTAAGCAATTTTCAAGTGTGCAATGTATTGTTTTTAACTATAGTCATCGTGTTGTGTAATAGATCTTTTAAACTTATTCCTTCTGTCTAACTGAAATTTTGTATCCTTTGACCAACGTGTCCCCAATCTTTCCTCCCCCTAGTTTCTGGTAACCACCATTCTACTATCTGTCCTATGAGTTTGACTTTCTTAAACGCCACATGTAAGTGAGATCATATGGTATTTTTCTGTTTGGCTTATTTCATTTAACATAATGTCTCCAGGTTCATTCATGTTGTCAGAAATGATGGATTTCTATTTTCAAGGCTGAATAGTGCTCCATTGTGTATATATACCACCTTTTCTTGATCCATTTATCCAGTTTTGGACACTTAGGTTGATTCCATATTTTGGCTATTGTGAATAATGCTGCTATGAGCATAGGGATGCAGATATCTCTTTCATGTACTGATTTCATTTTCTTTGGAATATATACCCAAAAGAAAGTGGAATTGCTGGATTATTTGGCATTTCTATTTTTAATTTTTTTGAAGAACTTCTATACTGTTTTCCATAATGGCTGTACAGAGGAATGTTCTTTTTAAGTATTTTCTCCACTCCTCCTCCATGGTTTTAATACATTTGGTCTATGGGCCACACTGCCTTAGATACTATTCTGAGCCTGGATAATTAGCCTCTCCTTTTTCTATAGGAAATTTTATTTTTAGGAACTATAGCTCTTTGTTACTGGAGTTTCATCAGGATCATCCTTACCTACCCCAAATCATCTCACAAGCTACAAATCCTGGTTCAAGTTGTAGGTTTCTTTTCTTTTTTCTTTTTCGTTCTTTCTTTTTTCTTTTTCTTTTTGAGATGAAGTTTCACTCTTGTTGTCCAGGCTGGAGTACAGTGGTGTAATCTTGGCTCACCGCAACCTCCGTCTCCTGAGTTCAAGTGATTCTCCTGCTTCAGCCTCCCAAGTAGCTGGGATTACAGGCATGTGCCACCATGCGCTGCCACACTCAGCTAATTTTGTATTTTTAATAGAGGTGGGGTTTCTCCATGGTGGTCAGGCCAGTCTCGAACTCCCAACCTCAGGTGATCCACCTGTCTCGGCCTCCCAAAGTGCTGGGATTACAGGCATGAGCCACTGTGCCCGGCTTCCAAGTTGTAGGTTTCTTATCCCTTTCCTCTCAGAAATTCCCAGGCATTGAATGCAAAATGATCCACCTTCTCTACCTTCCCTCTGTCCACCATTATGTATAGCAAATGAGCAACATACAAACAACAAAAGGTTCTATCAAATATTGATTCCAGGGTAATGGGTGCTTAGTTGCCCTATATTAGCATTGTTCAAGTGACTATTCTCTAACTTAAGCAAAGCAAAGCAAAACAAATGTATTCCACTACATTTTGCTAAAGCCTCAGTGACTCTGAATGTCAGGGGATATACCCTAGCTAACATAGCTGGCCAGGGACAGATCTGGCTATGATCCTGGTTGTTTGACTCCCACAGGATGCTTTCCCTGTGAATACACTTCACAACAAACTTCTCAGATTGACCAATCCCTTAGCGTTCAATGAGACTGGGAAGAGAACCTGGAAGTTATAATCTGGTTGTGGTGATGATGGGGATTTGCATGTATATGTGTAGTGTATTAGTGTGGCAGTAGGCAAGAGGTAGTTGTAGGTGGCATACGAAAAAAAGTTATAAAGCTGAGGCTGCTGCTTTTGGTAGACAGGAACTAGAAAGAGTTCTAAGTCCCTGTGATGGTTAATATTGAGTGTCAACTTGATTGGATTAAAGGATGCAAAGTATTGTTCCTGGGTGTGTCTGTGAGGGTGTTGCCAAAGGAGATTAACACCTGAGTCAGTAAATTGGGAGAGACAGACCCACCCTCAATCTGGGTGGGTACAATCTAATCAGCTGCCAGTAAGGCTAGAATAAAAGCAGACGGAAGGAAGAATGTGTAAAGACTAGACTGGCCCTGTCTTCTGGCCTTCATCTTCTTCCCATGCTGGATGCTTCCTGCCCTCGAACATTGGAGTCTAAGTTCTTCAGCTTTTGGACTCTTAGATTTACACCAGTGATTTGCCAGGGGCTCTCAGGCCTTTGGCCACAGACTGAAGGCTGTACTGTTGGCTTTCCTACTTTTGAGGTTTTGGGACTCAGACTGGTTTCCTTGCTCATGTTTGCAGACGGCCTGTCGTGGGAGTTCACCTTGTGATGGTGTGAGTCAATACCCCTTAATAAACTCTCTTTCATATATATGTCTATCCTATTAGTCCTGTCCCTCCAGAGAACCCTGACTAATGCAACTTGGGAATAGAGAGAGGCGCTATTGGGACTGGTCTGTTCTAGATGTCTTTCAAGCAACTAGAAAAGTAGGTCCCTGAGAGTCCCCTAAGTTAAGGTGAGGGAGTTGCCTTCAGTCAGCTCCTTGTGCCTCTCTAGTTGTTTTCACATTAACAGTATCTCTGATGATACCCATCTTCCTTGCCTTCTGCACAGAAGAACATTTATTTCCAGACTTGAACTTTGTGCTGGTAGTAAACGGAAACTCCCCAAACAAGGCTTGCGAGGGTTTATGGGGCCTCTTCGAGGCTTGCGAGGGCTTATGGGGCCTCTTGGCAGCCTCTCTCTCCTACCTGTCCACGGGGCTTTTGCTGCGCAGGTTGGTGGGGGAAGGGGCTGGAAGCAATGGTTCAGGATGGCTTTTTGCCTCTGCTTCCTCTTTCCCTCCTCAAAGATACTCAGTGTCCATCCCTGCGTGAAGCAGTCTCCCCTGAGAGAATGCGCCCAAGCAGCGCTGAGGGCAGGGGAGCTGCGGGTCTCCCTGTGCCCCTACATTCTTCCCCTAGTGTAGTGTAGCATTGTTGCAGCCACATACGGGAAGCCTATGGAGAGCCCCTCGGCAGGGCGGCTTTGATGATTTCTTCAGACGCACGGAGCAGACTGACAAATTGACTTTCAAGTAAAAGGTCAGGGCCCAGGACTGAAGGGGTAGAGCATCTGGATTCACAATTAAAACGCCTACCGAGTACACTTTGCAGCTCTGGCGTCTCGTCGTGTAGGAGGTGCTGTCAGAGGGACTTATTTGGCAGCTGTTTCTGACTCTGGATTGGGATTGAAGAAAATAGAAATTCCTTGTTGGTTCTCTCTCTCTCTCTCTCCTCTCTCTCTCTCTCTCTCTCTCTCTCTGTGTGTGTGTGTGTGTGTGGCGCACCTGAAACCATGTGTGGGTGTTTCAAGAGAAACCTTGCTCTTTGGCAAAAGCAAGCAAGGCTAACTTTTGCTAACTCAGTTCTGCCCTAGAGCTGACCTCCAGAATGGTCTGTCCAGAGTGAGTGAATCCTCAGAAGAGTTGGCTGGTTCATCACGGTACCGGCCTTATAAAAAACTGTGGATTAAAGACCTCTGTGGACGGAGGGTAATCACTGATTTACTCTGTAATCTCGGCAAGTTTTCTTTTAGGATGTATAAAAGGGCTGCACCCAGACACCTGCAGAATGGAAATGTACTTGCTCTTCCAGTTGAAAAGAAAGCCTGAGCCCTCTGAGGCCTTTCCTCTATTGTTGATTGGTCGCAGGAATATTTGTTCTATTTCCAGTTTACAGAATGTTTCCACACCCAAGGATGTAGTGAGAGCAAACAGGCTATCCGTAATAAGTGCCTGAGTGCCCCATAACCCCAAAAGGTGCTTGATAGCTTGGAGCTCAGTAAACCCAAAGCTCAGCTTTCTCAGGATGTTTTATCTGCCCCAAACTTGCTTTTGAGTTCTTACTGACATAATCAAGCAGGTAGATGATAAAACCCTGTAGTGACACCATTCATTATGGCTTGTTTACTTTATTCCCCTTTGCAGCAGTCAGCCGGGCAGGAGGTCTCTAAAATACTCCGTTGAATGATGAGATGCAAACCTCTCTCCACAGTTGAGGCTCTCTGCTTCTCCTGCTACCTCACACAGGCGCAGGTGGTTTCACTTCGGGGGGCACTTAGGAAGGGATATTTATAGCTCACTCTTCCTCTTCCTCCTCCTCCTAGCAAGCAGTCAAAATAATGAAATTAAGCTTGTCGTAGAAAGCATTGGAGAGGGTTGCTAGAAAGACAGGGACAGAGACTGAGGATTCAGAGGCTCTTGATTGCAAAGGACAAGTATTTTCCAATAAGTCAAAATAACAGCAGAGTCTGAGCCCCTGGCTGCACTAATTTGGAGACAAGAATCCCTTTGCTTAATCTGACTTATGTGGCTTACTACCTACATGACCATGGACATGTTATTTAACCTATCTGTGCCTCAGTTTCCCCTTCTGCAATATGAGGATAATAAGGCCTATCTCACAGAGTTGTTGCAAGGATTAAATTAGCTAACATGTGAAATGTTTAGAACTGTCTCTAGCACATAGTAAGCACTACACGACTCTTGGCAAATGTCATTAATTTTCTATGGATTAATTCATTGTCCTTTTTCTACCTGCCTCCACCATCTGCTGACTTCAGGTAAACATACTCTTCATTTGAACTCTGCAATAACCTATATAAGGGAAGCAGGGCAAGTGTAATTATCATCATTTTACAGATGAGAAACTATGGATAAATTCTTACAGGGTCCTGATTGTTACTTATATACCTGTATTTTCTCTTTATTTTTCCTACTTAATGTTAGCACTTTCTACTAGGTAAAAGTAGTAGATTATAGATAGATTTATATATAAAAATCGATCTAGCCATCTATAATCTACTACCTTTTATAGTATATCTATACTATATATATAAATAAATATAATATATAATCTACTTTTACCTAGTAGAGTTATATATATATATAATGTGTGTATATATATATATATATATAATGTGTACATATATATATATATAATTTGTTGGATAACAACTATATACCAGAAACTGTTCTCAGTGATAGATATAGAAAGCTGAATGAGAAACATAAAGTCTTTGCTGACATGGAGTTTATAACTTCATCTTATCTTGTCTGTTAGAATCTAAGCTCCTGGCAGGCAGGAAATATGTCTGATTTATCCTTATGTCTATCAAAGTTTTCTAACACAAAGTTTTGCTCATAGTAAGTATTCAAACAGTTGTTGATACAAATTTATAGCTCACATTTGAGTGCATACTAATGTCAGACACTGTGTTAATTGTTTTATATTATTATCTTGCAAATCCTGTAGTAACAATCCTCTGAAATTGGTATTTTTAGTAACCTTATTTTATGATAGAGAAACCAATATTAGAGATTTGCCTAGGTTCGCTCAAATAGTAAGTTGTTACAAGAACTCAGTCCAGGGTTGCTTGACTCAAAATGTCATGCCTTTTGTCCTTGGAAATAAAGTTAAGAAGAATAGGCTTTACTTAATTATCTTAATAGATAGGCTAGTGGAATCCCAAAGTACTTAAACAAGCTACTGAAATTGGCATACCTCCTTACTCCTCTCTGACCTTTTTTGCTGAACTCTTTATACTCACCCAAAGAATAAAATTTCCTACACGAACGAGGGCATTGGCCTCAGGGTTTCCTTGTTTCCCTGGCATCTATGTTTGGTAGTAAATTTATACTCTCTTGTGTTCTGTTGGCAAGGAAGCAGCTATCTAAATACTGGGCTGTTGCCACAGCCCTGGGAAATAGAAACATCGGTCATTCTACTTGCCACACAGCCTAAAACATGGAGCCTATTTTTAGCATATGAAGAGTAAGGAAATAATTAAACAGTAATTTGCTTAGAGAATACGTTATAGGCCTAGGTTCTGTGAAGGCAATATGGAGTTTAAAATATTTCTTTTATTTGTTTATCAATTGATGTATATTGGTCCTAGCTGATAGGGATCAAGTATACAGGACTTGTTTTAGTATCTTCAGTTCACCAGAGAGAAGAGTGATCTTAATTTCTACATCTAAATTTTATGGTGTTCTTTCAAAACAAATCAATCTCCAGGATAAATGTAGGGATTATTTTTTAAATGAAAAATTGAAAAGATAATTTTCATCTCTACATCTCCTTGTCACAGCAAAAGGGCATGATTCAGTGATTTGTTAGTCTATCATTTAAGGAACGGCTATTGGCAAAGTACTAAAGAGAATTTTTTTGCATGGTTTGTGGAATCAGCCTCAGTACTTTAGTGTCACTCACTCACTTACTTAAAAATTAAAAAAAAACAACTAATTAAGAAAACCTTCTTGCCACAGAGAAATAAAGGGTGGCCACAACAGATCAGCAGCTTAGAAATGGAAAATTTTAATTGATTAATTCCATAAGTAAGTATTTATTAAGCCTCTGGCTAGCACAGCATTAAACTAGTAGACAAACACTCTCTCTAAGTATAAGAAGGTCATTCATTAATTCACTATTGCCAGTACCTTATGTTAAAATTCATAAGTCAGGCTGCTTGGGTGGTATTTTTAATTGATTCTATTAAGAAAATGGTAGAGAACTTTAGCTTATGACCATATTTTGGATTCGGATACACAAAAATCCTCTTTTAGAAACACCTAGAAATATAGACAATATATTTAAATATGTAATATAACAAACATTGTATTAAGTGTATATTCAATGTTACAGGAAGGAAAGAAAATTTTCTAGAAAAATAAAAACATAAATAATAGAATCAAGTAACAGCAAGAGAGTGAGCGTGTGAGCTGTTGCTCTAGTCACCTTGGTTGTGGGGAAAGATTGATTTTCGACATCTAAGGGTTTTAAAACTCATGAGGGATCAGACACACGCACGCAACAACAACAAATTTAAAAAGTGTTCCTAAAAAAATACTTTTGTTCATGTGTAATTATAGTTCAAAAAGATTTTTTTTTTTAACTACCAGTTTGGCCCAGACTAAGACATCAACATAAAACAGGCCTCGGTGAGTGATATAATTAGATTGACAGAAGGTAAAATACCTCTTTGGAGGATGTGTTCTCAATCTAGGCTACGTAAGAGTTCTATAATAATCTCTGATGAAGATCGGCTCACAATGAATAATTACAAAACCCTTAAGAAATAATCTAAAAGCAAGAATCACTTTTTTTTTTAAATAGAAGAATTAGGCTACAAAGATGTTCAAATAACCAAGCTATCTTGTAGAGATTACAAAATAAGTATGTTTTAGATGATGAAAGACATTGAAAAGGAAGGATTAAAAACATAAACAAAATGTTATCAGCATAGGCAGGTTCTTAAAATAACCAAATAAAACTTCCAGAAATTAAAAAAAGAGCCTTTTAGAAAATGGTAGCTAGATTAAACAGCAGATTATATATAGTTGATTAGAGAATGGGTAAATTGAAAGACAGATCTGAAGAAATTACTCCAAGATAGCACAGTAATATAAAAAATTGAAATAAAAAAGATTTAAAAAGTACACACATCCTCATATATAGACATATATATGTATATACATACATATATACATACATATGTATGCATATATACATATGTATATATACACATATAGTGATTATTATATATTATTATATTATTGTATATTATATTATTATTATATATTATTACATATTATTATTATATGTTATATATTATTATATACTGATATATATATATACTGATTATTGCTTTTAGATTATTCTCATGGGCTTTGTAATGTTGTAATTGTGGGCTTATCTTCATCAGGGATTATTATAGGGATTATTATAGAACTCTTATATAGCCAAGATTGAGAACACATTCCTCCAAAGAGGTTATTTCACCTTCTGTCATATGCACACATATGTACACACATTTCTATATATACATATATGTATATATATGAGGATGTGTGTGAATATATATAGATTTATATATGTGTGTGTATATATATGCATGTGTGTACAGGCAGAGACCTAGAGGACTGCACATTCTGTTAAACTTTTATTCAATAGTAAGAGTAAAATAAATATATTATACATATAGGTGGTGGTGGTATATGAAAAGGGTGTGTGAAAGGGGATTATTTATATATTGTTAGAGATAGTAGTGAGATTAGAGCCTTTATAGGTAGAATTATACCACAATGCCTAAAATTGGCCTAGATCCAGACAATATGTCACTAGGTAAAATCTTTACCAAGAACATCGACAAGTAGGAAAATCAGCAATTCTTTGTTACCAGCTGGAATTTAGTGGTAAGCCGCAAGGCAGAATTCTAATCAGAAAAATATACCACTTGAGAGGCTCTTTTTGTTACATGCTAACTAGTCCAAAATCACAGAAAACCAAAGCAGTCTCCTTTTCCATTTATCTCACCTTCCTTTTAATGCTCGCATCGGAATCTTTCTTTCTTTTTCCTTCCTTCCTTCCTTCCTTCCTTCCTTCCTTTCTTCCTTTCTTTCTTTCTTCTTTCTTCTTTCTCTCTTTCTTTCTTCTTTCTCTTTCTTTCTTTCTTTCTTCTTTCTTTCTCTCTTTCTTCTTTCTCTTTCTTTCTCTTTCTTTCTTCTTTCTTTTTCTTTTTCCTTCCTTCCTCTTTCTTTCTTTCTTTCTCTTTCTTTTTCTTTCTTTCTTTTTCTTTCTTTCTCCCTTCCTTCCTCCCTTCCTCCTTTCTTTCTTTCCTTCCTTCCTCCTCCTCCTCCTTCTTCTTCTTCCTCCTCCTCCTTTCTTCTTCCTTCCTTCCTTCCTTTCTTTCCTTCCTTCATTTGTTCCTTCCTTTTTTCTTCCTTTCTTCCTTCCTTCCTTCTTTTTGTCTCTTTCTTTCTCTCTTTCTTTCTCATCATTTTTTTTTTTTTGCTTCTTTCTTTTGTGAAAAGGCAGCTACAATAAACACAAGCAGATCCAGAGAGAGATGGTGAGAGAGAGCACACCTGTGCCATTGCATAGGACAGTTTATCTTGGTTACTCTCACAAGGTTTAAAAGAATGGAGCCCTGTACCCATTGTAGTCCACAAAAGCAGAAACAAATGTGTAGTGAGGAAGAAAGTGATATGGTTGGTTTGCTAAGATATAAGATAGGTGAAATGGATTCGAGAAGTTCTTCCTAGGCTTTAATTTAAACTATAATACAGATTTCATTGCCAGTGCACACCACTATGTATAGCACAAAGAAATGCTTAATAAATATTTTCAACATATTTATGAATGATAAATTAATGAATGATAAAAATAAATTAATTTAAATAATGAATGATAAAAATATATAGAAAAGATAAGCAGTTGAGGGATAGATAATTATTTGAGGGGAAAGGGAAGACCATTTACATCCTCGGAGGGCTTTGTAAAAATTTTCTACATTTTCTGGGGCAGAAATATTCCTGGTGAGAGTTTTGTTAAGTTTTATTTTTCAACAGCTGGACTCTGGGCAAGATATCTAAAAATGCATATTGTTGCTCCGAGAGAGAAAGAGAGAGAGAGAGAGAGAGAGAGAGAGAGAGAGAGAGAGAGAGAGAGAGAGAGAGAGAGAGAGAGACTGAGTAAATATAAAAGGTTGTTGTTGTGCAGTTTGGACAGTTTGGAGTATTGAGGGATCACAGGAGCTGCAGAGGCAAACAGATTAATTAAAGACTTTAGGCCTCATCATGAAGGCCTTGAACTTTGCATGAGCATTGTAGCCAAAGTAGTTTCCAAAGGGTGAGGCTCAGTGACTCTTTCACCTCAATATTAAGGAGCATCAACTCCTACATTTCACAGCTGCTACAGTGACTGGATACATTTCAAGGAGAATGACTCATTTTAGAATCCTGCTGGCAAAGAGACTCATGTTAATAAGAGCAACAGTTTGATGTAGCTTATCTGATTTTTAAATATCCCCAAGCCCTTTTATAGGCATAAGATGCAAGTATTAGAAGGAATAATGATAGTAATCTGGCTAAATTTCAATTATCCATGCTAATGTTGTAAAATTTCCCAAAAGTAAATTGTTTGACATTGGTAGACATTGTGGAAAGTTGTCTGTGTGTTGGGGCAATGGATTTATCAACACAAACATGTTTGGCTCACTCTATTACTAAAATGATTGTACATTGCCTGAATACTCAAAGAGAAGGAAAGAAAGTCCGGAAGACAGTAACTGGTGGTTGGAAATCAGCATACAATAGTCCCTTGTACATAACTTTGCAAATTTTAAAGCACTTTAAAGTATATCTCATTTCATTTTTATAGTAACACTGAGCAGATATGGATGTCAAACCATACTAATTGGGAATGTTTTGCCTTATATAATCCCCGGTAGCCTCTCCTAAATTCACAAGTAAATATTCTAAGAAAAGCCAGTGCATTTGCTGTGCAAATAAATACAGCTTCAAGGAAACATCCTCAGCCATTTCTTTCCAACTAGAACAACACTCCATTCTTGCAGTAATTGATTGCCTCAATGGCCCCAGTTCTTCATCTTCTCCTACCATATCCTTTATAGTGTGACTTTGCAGTTTCTCCCATCAGGAGATGGAGACTATTTCCCCCGCCTTGATTTTGAGTTTGGCCATGTGACTTGCTTTGGCAGTGTTGATGCAAACAGAATTGAAACAGGCCTGCAAGTTTTTGCTAATGCTCTTGCTTTTCTTCTAGCTGTCAAAGGAGAATGTCTAAACTAAACTGCTGTGAGAAGACATGTAAGGAGCAGAGTCTAGAATCTGCTTCACCACAGGAAGGATGCCAGCATGTCAGGAATTCAGGGAGGAAGGAAGAAGGATGGAGAAAGAAGGGAAGGAGGAAAGGAAGGAAGGAAGGAAGGAAGGAAGGAAGGAAGGAGGAAGGGAGGAAGGGAGGGAGTGAGGGAGGGAGGGAGGAGGGAGGAGGGAAGGAGGGAGGGAGGGAGGAGGGAAGGGAAGGAGGGAAGGAATCAGGAAGAAAGTCAAGAACGATGGAAGTCCTCTTAATCAGTAAATACTGGCTAACATCACCATTTTTAATAGCTTCCAAATAGTCAAATGTAATCATTACCATTATTTATTAAACCAGTCCCTTATCCTGGTAAATTGCAAAATGGCTGCAATTTTCTGCTCCTTCCTATATCCATGCTCCTTTGCAATGTGATTTTGCTGTTTCTTCCAGGAAGAGGTAGAGCCTGTTTCTCCACCTTTTGAAACTGGGCTGGCCCTGTGACTTGCTTTGCCTGAAGGAATAAAATAGAAATGATACAATGCCAAGTCTGACCCTAGATCTCAAGTATCTTGCATCCTTCCTTTTGTTCTCTTGAAATCCTGCCTTACTGCTGTATGAATAAACCCAGCTTTTAACTAGCTGCAGACACATGAGAAAGGCCAACTCAAACCAGAACCATCTAGCTGAGTCCTGCTAAAATTGCTAATCCACATATACTCAGTAGCTAAATCAGTGGTTATTGTTAAAATCACTAAGTTTTGGGTGTGGTTTGTGTATAGCAAATTGATAATTGATGTATTTACTGATGAATGTTTAGACTGTTTCTAATTTTTCTTTACTATAAACAATGCTTTGATGGAAAACCTTCATATAGATCTTCACATATTAGTCAGATTATTTCCATAGTGTAATTGTCTAGAGGTGAGATTACTAGACCAAAGAGAATGTTCATTTTAAGTTATAATACATGTAGCTAAATTGTTCCCTAGAAAGTAGGATTAATTTATGTAAGAGCATCCACCATGGTTAGGAGTAGAGGCAGGAACTATGTTAGATAGAGTGATTAGGGAAGTCTTTTCTGGAGAGGTGACATTTCAGCCATAACCTCAATTGAATAAAGCAATGAACCATGTGACAATTGGGGCAAGAGTGGTCCAGGCAAGCAAAAAGCAAATGGCAAAAGACCAGTCTGGAAGGTATATGATGTTCTGGGTAGCATAGCTGCAATTCAGAGAAAGAGGAACAGAAGTTAGGTTCCAAATAGGCAGGGGAAAGATCTTGTAGAGCACTGTAGGCTGTGATAGAATTCTGTATTTTATTCTGAGTATGATAAGATGCCATTGGACGATTCTGTGCAGAGGGGTGGCATCACCATTGTTAATGGCAGCAGCAGCAGCATCTTCCTTATCACAAATATTTCGTAAGTGCTTGCTTATATGTCAGACACTGTTCTTGGCATGTGTCACATGTGTCATGTATTAAGTCACTTAATCTTCCCCATGCAAAAGTCGGGTACTATTGCTATCATCCTGATTTTACAAAAGAAATAATGGAAGCACAAATTAGATGAATTGTTCAAGTTCACACGGTGAGTTAGAGGCAAAACCAGGATTCAAATCTAGGCAGTTAGGCTCCAGGCCCTGGAATTACGTGATTTATGTTTTAAAGTGATACCTCGTAGGAACTGACTACAGCAGTACAAGGGAGGTACTGCCACTTCTGAGGCCGTTGCAGGACCTTGGAGGAGAGTTCTTGGACTTGTTGGTGGCTATAAAAGTGGTGAGAAGTGATTTCAAGAATTAGCTGGTAGCTTCTCAATGATCTGTTAATTATTTCAAAAACTCACAAGTTCATTTTGTTGGTTAAAAAAAAAAAGTAATGTCTCCCTGCCATTTTATTTGCATTTATTTAGTTAGAGTGAGATTACATATGTTTCTTAATTATATTGGCTATTTAAATTTCTTCTGTGAAATGCCTGTACATATTCTTCACACATTTTTCTACAAGAGGTTGGCCTTTACTTGACTTATGAAGGTTCCTTGTATGTTAGGTATATTAACTTAAATACATTAATTTATTCATACAAATATGTCTTCTAATATAAATGTAAAATATAATAGTCTATGGATTTCCCAGTTTGTCTTTGCCATTGTGACTTTGCTGATTTTTTTTCACAATAACATTCATCTTCTGTTTATGCAGCAAAATTGCATTATGTTTTGTGGTTTCTGAATTTTCTGCCATATTTAGAATAGTTCTCTCCATTCAGAAATTAAAAGAGTACTCACCCAAATTTTCCTAGTACTTTTAGATTTGCATTTTTCTTTCACTTAAATGTTTAATTCATTTAAAATTTGTATCGAAATCAGGAGTGACTTGAGATGTAGCTTAATTTATTTCACAAATTACTAAAAGTTTAGTTCATTATTTAAGAAAACACTATCTTTTTTGCACCAATTTTTTATATATACTAAATTTACATATAATTGGTCCTGCTTTTGTATTTATTTCCATTCTTGTGTTAGAATTAAAATGTTTTAATTATAAATATTTTATATAATTAATTTTATTATCTATTAGAATAAGTACTTCTTGCCCCATGAATCTTTCTTTTCAGAATTTTCCTATTTCAGCTCACTTATTCTTTCATCTAAATTTTCAAATTACTTTTCAAGCTAAAAACATTTTGTTGAGTTTTGATGGAAATCACAATATTCTATAAATTTTTGTAGATAATTTAGGGAGAATTAACATCTTTAAAAGTTAGAATTGTAATGGAAAGATTTATTCTACTAGTGAGGTGTATTGTTGTTATTGCAACTACTAATATGCTGCATTTGGAGGAATTTCTTTGTCTTCATCTTGTCTTCTCTCACTCCCTCAGCTCCCCCCACACATATAAAAATTGCAGAGCGCATTAAAATAGGGGATTTTCAGTACTTTCTCTTGAACTTGAGCTTTCTTCTTTTATTTGCTCTGCTTTACCTGCTCCCCAGCGCTGGGAAATTGTTGTTAATCAGCTCCAAATCTTAGTTCCCAGAAGGGGAATGTGTATGAAAAGACCACATTGGCCCTCAACATCTGTAACTTTTCAGTCCATTGTATGCCTCTTCTATGAGCACACCATGGGGCATTTTTTTCCAATCTGAAACTTATTTCACATTAACACACTTTTGTTTTACAACACTCTTTCCAAGTTTATGGCTTTCTTGTTTGAGCCGCTTGTTCCAATTGTATCTAATATTTCATCAAATATGGTAAAGAAGCCATGAGAATAAATTGATGCTTCCTAAGAACACTCTTATGCAGACACCGCCAGATTGCTGTAATGGTTTTCCTTTTTAGCCCTTCTGAATTGTAATATGTTTCTGAGGCCAAATTCTTCAGGGAAACATTATGACTATTTAAGGTCTCCAAACTTTATGCTTCAATACAAAAGGCCTAAGGGTGAGGATTTTAAATGGATGAAGTGGAGAAATTTTCACTTCCTTAAGCAAACATATAGCATTTCCTTCCATGTGTCAGAAATGAAAACAAAAAATACAAACTAATTTGTCATGAAATTTTCCCTTTTATAATTCCCTCTTTGGTGCTTTTTCAACCTAACAAGTCATATTTTCTCTTCTTTTGTGTCAGGTTTATAGCTTTGCTGGTCACAGTTTCAATAACCATGATGGACGATCCTCTGTTCTATATATCATGTACAAGTATTCAGCTTAAAAGTATCTTTGTGTTCACAGCTTGCTTTCTGTCACCTCTCCGATCCCTCCTCCCCACCGCACATGCACATGGCGTTATATTATATGCGCGGAGAGCTTTGGGGAAAGCTCATATTTAGGAACATTAAGTAAGCAGAGGAGGATGGCTGCTTATTTGGGCTGAGCTTGACCTCACTATAAAATGAGGTAAATTGTCATATTTATGACTCAGAGTAAGTCAATAATATATTGGCATTCACATGTGGAAACGCGTTTACTCCCCAACATGGGGCCTCTGCTTTGTTTTTCTCCAAGTAGTATTCACCTAAGTATGAGTCTTTCTCTTTACCTTTTTTCTTTTTCTCTCTTCCTCCCTTCTTTTTCTCTTCTTTCTTCTCTCCTTTCTCCCCTTTCCTTCCTTCCTTCCTTCTTTCCTTCCTTCCTTCCTTCTTTCCTTCCTTCCTTCTTTCCTTCTTTCCTTTTCTCTTTCTCTTTTTATGTTTTCTCCCCTTCACCCTTCTGAGACCTAAGTAAACTTTGTGAGATTTATCTCATTTATATATAGCATAAAAGACTTCTCTTCAGAAAACCAAAATTATTACTCACTTTAACATTCTATTTCTACCCTCTCTTTGCCTGTTCTATGCTTACACACACACACACACACACACACACACACACACACACAGACATACAGACTCATCAGCCACTGAAAAAAAAAAGTACATGGTTGGATAAATGCTATTCACAACTATTGCCTGGAAATGTGATCCTATTGGGGTCTTTGGAGTCTCAATCAGTATCATTTATTTTTCTTGTTATACTGCCTCCCTATAAATTACAGCAGGAGAAAGGAAGGTCACATGGGATCTGATTTACTGTGGAGAATATTGAGAAGGAAAAAAAAAAGTATTAGAGTAAGTCATTGATAATAAAAAAATAGAAAAAACTTACTGTGAGTCTTTATTATTTCTAAATTTGGTAAGCTACACCTCCCTGTTCTCCCAGCTACAAGGCCCCATTATCCTGAAGTCTGTTTTTATAACTCAAGTTTGCAAGTGGGATTTCAGTTGGGAAGGCGTGTAGAAAATCTGGACCTGTTTTCCTCTGTCTCCAATATGTTGTGGAAGTTAGGTTTCTCTCCCTGCTTTTTCTAGTTTGTGCAGATTTGTGGGGTGTTGCCAATCTTTTCCACCTGGTCTTTCTCCTCCTCCTTATGTCTGAGTCACTGTTTGGATTCCATCGGCTCTTCTGTGACTGACCACCCTTACTGGGAGAACCGGTAAGCCTGACCACACATGGGCAATGTACTGGTAACAGGAGAGAGTCCTGCGCTGGAAAAGGCCTCTGAAACACTGGAAATGGTCTTTACTAGATATTGTCTTTCTTGATTTTTCTCATCATGCACATGGCAGTTCAAAGGAATTGCCATTTTGACTCTGGGCTGAGTTGCTGTTGCTAGTAAATGTACTAAACCAAAGCAACCACCAACTGAAATCAGCAGTGACTAACTTGCTTTACACTACATGATTTTAAGGAACTGGTTAGGATGAGTTTTCCTCTTTTTATCCCTTAGATTCAACAGGAAGAAATTGTGAAAGCACAGAACTGGGCACCAGAAGACTGATTTTAAAATTCATCTGTGTTTCTGCATTTCTGGTTCCTTAAAGATGTTATTTACTTTTCCTTGGCCTCTATTTCCCTCTTTGTTATTTTGAAGGGTTGATTTTCTCTGAGGTCACTTTCTGTAATAACATTTGATGGCCATTTTTTTTTTTAATTTAAAAAGGGAATTGGATAGGATTTTCTTATTACCACATTTTAAATAATTTGTGCTATGATCTGGTGCAAAGAACAAAACTGTTTTCCCTCCTTCTATGTGGGGAGAATGATACTCATGAGTGAACTACTTCCCACAAATGTTGAAAAGATGAGGGACTAAGGGACTTAGGTTGTCTCCATAGAGCGTAAAACAAAGCAAGATTTGGCAGCTCTCCAGCTCATTTGATCTACGTGAAACAGGGACTAATTTTTTATGTTTTATTTTTGGCTTGACGCTAGTCATGGTTTTTAGGAAAGTTGGTATGAGTGCAATTACTGACCATTTTATTTTGTAAACAACTTATTGAATTCTATCATGTAGCTGAAGCTACAGGTATTATTCTGAAGAATTCCAATTGCCTGATTCATTTCTTCTTTCAAAAAAATATTACGGGTGGGTAAAAACACCTTGCCATATAGTTTGCATTTATTAGTGCTTTCAGTTAATTTGCTGAAAGTGAATAATCAGACTGCAGAAGATGGACTCAGGCTTAGGTCAGGGACTTGATTTATGTGTTTGCTCCCCTATTAAAGATTCACACTCCTTGGCTGTAGATTCTGGATTTACACATAAATAGGACCAGACTAAGGAATCCTGGATGGCAGGAATCCTATTTTATTCTTTGTGTACCAGTATCATGCTGCCTGAATACAGTAGGATTTTAGTAAATATATTTTGAAAAAAATATATAACTAAATAGCCACTCAGTTTACTTTTGCCATCATTTTTTTTATTGGGGTAAAGTATGCATAACATAACTTTTGTTTTTTGGGTTTTTTTTTTTTTTTTTTTGAGACGGAGTTTTGTTCTGTCATCAGGCTGGAGTGCAGTGGCGTGATCTCGGCTCACTGTAACCTCTGCCTCCCAGGTTCAAGTGATTCTCCTACTTCGGCCTCCTGAGCAGCTGGGACTACAGGTGCGAGCCGCCACGCCCCCCTAATTTTTGTATTTTTGGTAGAGACGAGGTTTCACCGTGTTGGCCAGGATGGTCTCGAGCTCTTGACCTCATGATCCTCCCACCTCAGCCTCCCAAAGTGATGGAGCACAACATTTTAAGTACAATTTAGTGGCATTAAGTACATTTACAATGTTGTGCACCTATCACCACCATCCATCTCCAGAGCTAATCTCCTCAAACTGAAACTCTATACCCATTAAACAATAACTTCCCATTTCTCACCACCTCCAGCCCCTGGTAATTACCAACTTTCTGTCTCCATGAATTTGACTACTTTAAGTGCTTCATATAAGTGAAATCATACATTTTTTGTTTATTTGTGACTGGCTTATTTCACTGAGCATAATATCTCCAAGGTTCATCCATTTAGTAGCATGTGTCAGAATTTTCTTTCTCTTAAGTCTGAGCCGTATTCCTTTGCATGTATGTACCTCATTTTGTTCATCCAATCATTCATCGATGGACATCTAGATTGTTTCTACCTTTTGACTATTGTGAATAATGCTACTATGAACGTGGCACATGGTACAAATCTCACCATCTTTATAAGAAAGTAAGCACTGCTCAGAAAGAATCCATATTATAGCAACCCTTCAAGTCCATTCACATAGCTTAAATTCTTAGGCCATTTCCTGATCAGTTTGTTCTGTGCTGAGGAGCTCACTCACCAGACTGAGGAGCTCTAATATGGTAATGTCCTTGTCATGTTAACCTTTGCATCCCCAGCATCTGGTATACAGCCTGGCCCAGAGGAGGATGAGTAAAGTGTTGAATGGATTGACCAAATTTAATTATCTGATTTAAACTTTTAGTACCCAACAGAAAAAAGAAATTAAACCTAGAATGCTGAGTGTATTTATTATCAATTGAGTTTCGTAGCTATGTTTTCTCTCTCATACACTAGATTGGCTATTTTCTGAGGAAAGGGACTGGCTTGAAATTAGTGGACTTCAAGCCTATTTACCTAGACATTTTTAGAGAATGTTGAAAAAAATACCTCCTTCTCATTTTTATATTGACTTCTAAAATTTTACATAAGAATTTGAGCAATCCTAAGGAAATTTCTTTTATGTTGCAAATATTGGCAATTTTAAATTAAATTATTACATCACTATTTTAAATATATCCAGTGAAATGTTATATACCATAGCAATTTGATACTATCATCATCTACTTAAAAATATACAAATAACCCTTTTACAAGTTGCAAGTTTTACATTGTTTCTTTTTTCTCTTGAATTTATATTTTCATTCTACTTCCCTCACATTTTTTCCTAATTTAAGAACTGAAAGTCATTTATTGAGTACTTTATCATTCTTCTTGGCAATGATACACATTTAAAATTTTTAAAGTTTTAAATTTTCTGTGACCATTAGGTTCAATGTTGGAAACAATTTCTACCAGACTGAGTTATCATCATCCAATCATCAAAATCATTAGTGCATAATCAAACAACATAACTACATATAATTACATTATTATGTATATTTTTATTATACAATAACATACAATTTCATGGGAAGTAAATTTTTTAAGGAGATACTTTAAAATTTGTAATTTGTTCTCTTTATTGCCAGAATGAAACAAAATTCAATATCAATTCTACTTCTGTTTTTCATTTCAAAAGATGTAGCACTGAGACATCTTGTTCACGTGTTAAATTAGATGAAAAATAACTCCTTTTGAATTAAATGCTAAAAATTAAACAGAAGATCTAGCATCAAAAATTATTTTTAGTAATCAGATGGAAATTCAATTACAAGTCTTTACTTTCTTAGTTTTGTGGAAGTATATCTCTCTCAAAAAAAGTTTTAACAAGACCTAGAAAATGACAATTATTTATGCCTATTGTTTTTTCCCTTGCAGGATCTTGCTTAATCTAGCATGTTTATAAGGTGTTAGAGGAATAAAAATAATGTGAATTTAAATGGTACCTTTTTCCTCCAAATAATATTTTTAAACAAAGTCATTTTATCTTATCATAAATGTAAATATATTTTTTATTAAAGCCTTTGAGCATAATATGTATTTTTATTAATTTGTGGAAACCATATTCTATAGAATCAAGTGACAAAGTCAGTCCTCATTATCAGATTCAGTCTCCAAATCAGATTTACTTTCTGTAAGAAAGCCTAACTTCATATTTCAATTCAAATAAACTTGTTAATTCACTTCCCTTGGACAATTTGACTTCCAAATTCTAATAGCAAGGTAAATAGATAAGGGAATGAAACCTTCCATGGGTTTGTACCTGGATATGTATATAAAGGTACAGATGCTATATATGTAGTGTGTGTGTGTTATCAGAATTCTCTTTGCTTTGCCATCACAGGATTTTGCCTCAACAGTGGTACATTTAACATAGACTTATAGTACCTTGTTTCTAGTGCCACACTTTGCTTTTACAAATCTATGCATACTATAAAGAAGCACAAAAAGCCCTCTCACTGGTATAAGGTATCCATCATGAGCATAGAAGCTTTTGTCAACACCAGTATTTCAAATGGTGTCTTTGCTAGCCATGGGTTAGGGCTGGGGTTACACCTCAGGAAAATGCACCAGCATCAGGTTCAGGATGTCTGTCTTTTGTAAGTTGGCAGAAGGGAGAATCAACCGAAAATCTGAACCCCAGGCATTTCCCAAGCAAATAATTTTTTAAAAGGACAAGTATGGAAGTTGAAGATCAGTAAACGTATTCTCTAAAAACTACCCGTGCCATGTATCCCTTGGAAAGCGTATATTCCAGGGGTATACACACTCCATTGTCTTATACGTTTCTGTGCCCTTACCATTTAGCTTAATACCTACTAATATTTATCATGATGTCACAGTTGTAAATTCTCTACTTTCATGATATAATTTCTTTTTTTTTTTCACTTTTATTTTTTAAGTTCAAGGGTACATGTGCAGATTTGTTATATGGGTAAACTTGTATCATGGTGGTTTGTTGTACAGATTATTGCATTACCTAGGTATTAAGTCCAGTGTCCATTAGTTATTTTTCCTGATCCTCTCCCTCCTCCTACCCTCCACCCTCTAATAGGCCCCAGTGTGTGTTGTTCCCCTCTATGTGTTCATGTGTTCTCATTATTTAGCTCTCACTTATGAATGAGAACATGTGGTATTTGATTTTCTGTCCCTTCATTAGTTTGCTTAGGATAATGGTCTACAGCTCCATCCATGTTCCTGCAAAGGTCATGATCTTGTTCTTTTTTTTTTTTCCTACTTATCATTTTTTTTTTCATTATTATACTTTAAGTTCTAGGGTACATGTGCACAACATGCAGGTTTGTTACATATGTATACTTGTGCTATGTTGGTGTGCTGCACCCATCAACTCATCAGCACCCATCAGCTCGTCATTTACATCAGGTATAACTCCCAATGCAATCCCTCCCCACTCCCCCCTCCCCATGATAGGCCCCAGTGTGTGATGTTTCCCTTCCCGCGTCCAAGTGATCTCATTGTTCAGTTCCCACCTATGAGTGAGAACATGCGGCGTTTGGTTTTCTGTTCTTGTGATAGTTTGCTGAGAATGATGGTTTCCAGCTGCATCCATGTCTCTACAAAGGACACAACATCCTTTTTTATGGCTGCATAGTATTCCATGGTGTATATGTGTCACATTTTCTTAATCCAGTCTGTCACTGATGGACATTTGGGTTGATTCCAAGTCTTTGCTATTGTGAATAGTGCCACAATGAACATACATGTGCATGTGTCTTTTAGCAGCATGATTTATAATCCTTTGGGTATATATCCAGTAATGGGATGGCTGGGTCATATGGTACTTCTAGTTCTAGATCCTTGAGGAATCGCCATACTGTTTTCCATAATGGTTGAACTAGTTTACAATCCCACCAACAGTGTAAAAGTGTTCCTATTTCTCCACATCCTCTCCAGCACCTGTTGTTTCCTGACTTTGAATGATTGCCATTCTAACTGGTGTGAGATGGTATATCATTGTGGTTTTGATTTGCATTTCTCTGATGGTCAGTGATGACGAGCATTTTTCATGTGTCTGTAGGCTGTATGCATGTCTTCTTTTGAGAAATGCCTGTTAATATCCTTTGCCACTTTTTGATGGGGTTGTTTTTTTTTTGTAAATTTGTTTTTGTGTTCTTTGTAGTTCTGGATATTAGCCCTTTGTCAGATGAGTAGATTGCAAAAATTTTCTCCCATTCTGTAGGTTGCCTGTTCACTCTGATGGTAGTTTCTTTTGCTGTGCAGAAGCTCTTTAGTTAATTAGATCCATTTGTCAATTTTGACTTTTGTTGCCATTGCTTTTGGTGTTTTAGACATGAAGTTCTTGCCCATGCCTATATCCTGAATGGTATTACCAAGGTTTTCTTCTAGGGTTTTTATGGTATTAAGTCTAACATTTAAGTCTCTAATCCACCTTGAATTAATTTTTGTATAAAGAATAAGGAAAGAATCCAGTTTCAGCTTTCTACTTATGACTAGCCAACTTTGCCAGCGTCATTTATTAAATAGGGAATCCTTTCCCCATTTCTTGTTTTTCTCATGTTTGTCAAAGATCAGATGGCTGTAGATGTGTGGTATTATTTCTGAGGACTCTGTTCTGTTCCATTGGTCTATATCTCTGTTTTGGTACCAGTACCATGCTGTTTTGGTTACTGTAGCCTTGTAGTATAGTTTGAAGTCAGGTAGCGTGATGCCTCCAGCTTTGTTCTTTTGACTTAGGATTGTCTTGGCAATGCAGGCTCTTTTTTGGTTCCATATGAACTTTAAAGCAGTTTTTTCCAATTCTGTGAAGAAACTCATTGGTAGTTTGATGGGGATGGCATTGAATCTATAAATTACCTTGGGCAGTATGGCCATTTTCATGATATTGATTCTTCCTATCCATGAGCATGGTATGTTCTTCCATTTGTTTGTGTCCTCTTTTATCTCACTGAGCAGTGGTTTGTAGTTCTCCTTGAAGAGGTCCTTTACAACCCTTGTAAGTTGGATTCCTAGGTATTTTATTCTCTTTGAAGCAATTGTGAATGGAAGTTCATTTATGATTTGGCTCTCTGTTTTGTCTGTTACTGGTGTATAAGAATGCTTGTGATTTTTGCACATTAATTTTGTATCCTGAGACACTGCTGAAGTTGCTTATCAACTTAAGGAGATTTTGGGCTGAGATGATGGAGTTTTCTAAATATACAATCATGTCATCTGCAAACAGGGACAATTTGACTTCTTTTCCTGACTGAATACCCTTGATTTCTTTCTCTTGCCTGATTGCCCTAGCCAGAACTTCCAATACTATGTTGAATAGGAGTGGTGAGAGAGGGCATCCCTGTCTTGTTCCAGTTTTCAAAGGGAATGCTTCCAGTTTTTGCCCATTCAGTATGATATTGGTTGTGGTTTTGTCATAAATAGCTCTTATTATTTTGAGATACGTTCCATCAATACCTAGTTTATTGAGAGTTTTTAGCATGAAGGGCTGTTGAATTTTGTCAAAGGCCTTTTCTGCATTTACTGAGATAATCATGTGTTTTTTGTCTTTGGTTCTGTTTATATGCTGGATTACGTTTATTGATTTGCAAATGTTGAACCAATCTTGCATCCCAGGGATGAAGCCCACTTGATCATGGTGGATAAGCTTTTTGATGTGCTGCTGGATTTGGTTTGCCAGTATTTTATTGAGGATTTTTGCATCGATGTTCATCAGGGATATTGGTCTAAAATTCTCTGTTTTTGTTATGTCTCTGCCAGACTTTGGTATGAGGATGATATTGGCCTCATAAAATGAGTTAGGGAGGATTCCCTCTTTTTCTATTGATTGGAGTAGTTTCAGAAGGAATGGTACCAGCTCCTCCTTGTACCTCTGGTAGAATTTGACTGTGAATCTGTCTGGTCCTGGACTTTTTATTGTTGTTAGGCTATTAATTATTGCCTCAATTTCAGAGTCTGCTCTTGGTCTATTCAGGGATTCAGCTTCTTCCTGGTTTAATCTTGGGAGAGTCCAGGAAATTATCCATTTCTTCTAGATTTTCTAGTTTATTTGTGTAGAGGTGTTGATAGTATTCTCTGATGGTAGTTTGTATTTCTGTGGGGTCGGTGGTGATATCCCCTTTATCATTTTTTTTTGTGTGTGTCTATTTGATTCATCTCTCTTTTCTTCTATATTAGTCTTGCTAGCGGTCTATCAATTTTGTTGATCTTTTCAAAAAACCAACTCCTGGATTCATTGGTTTTTTTGGAGGGTTTTTGGTGTCTCTATCTCCTTCAGTTCTGCTCTCATCTTAGTTATTTCTTGACTTCTGCTAGCTTTTGAATGTGTTTACTCTTGCTTCTCTAGTGCTTTTAATTGTGATGATAGAGTGTCAATTTTAGATCTTTCCAGCTTTCTCTTGTGGGCATTGAGTGCTATAAATTTCCCTCTACACACTGCTTTAAATGTGTCCCAGAGACTCTGGTATGTTGTATCTTTGTTCTCATTGGTTTCAAAGAACATCTGTATTTCTGCCTTCATTACGTTATGTACCCAACAGTCATTCAGGAGTAGGTTGTTCAGTTTCCATGTAGTTGAGTGGTTTTGATTTTCTTAGTCCTGAGTTCTAGTTTGATTGCACTGTGGTCTGAGAGACAGTTTGTTATAACTTTTGTTCTTTTACATTTGCTGAGGAGTGCTCTACTTCCAATTATGTGGTCAATTTTGGAAAAAGTGCGATGTGGTGCTGAGAAGAATGTATATTCTGTTGATTTGGGGTGGAGAGTTCTGTAGATGTCTATTAGGTCCACTTGGTGCAAAGATGAGTGCAATTCCTGGATATCCTTGTTAACTTTCTGTCTCGTTGATCTGTCTAATGTTGACAGTCGGGTGTTGAAGTCTCCCATTATTATTGTATGGGAGTCTAAGTCTCTTTGTAAGTCTCTAAGGACTTGCTTTATCAATCTGGGTGCTCCTGTATTGGGTGCATATATATTTAGGATAGTTAGCTCTTCCTGTTGAAATGATCCCTTTACTATTATGTAATGTCCTTCTTTGTCTCTTTTGATCTTTGATGGTTTAAAGTCTGTTTTATCAGAGACTAGGATTGCAACCTTGCTTTTTTTTGTTCTCCATTTGCTTGGTAGATCTTCCTCCATCCCTTTATTTTGAGCCTATGTGTGTCTCTGCATGTGAGATGGGTCTCCTGAATACAGCAGACTGATGGGTCTTGACTCTTTATCCAATTTGCCAGTCTGTGTCTTTTAATTGGACCATTTAGTCCATTTACATTTAAGGTTAATGTTGTTATGTGTGAACTTGATCCTGTCATTATGATATTAGCTGGTTATTTTGCTCATTAGTTGATGCAGTTTCTTCCTAGCATTGATGGTCTTTACAATTTGGCATGTTTTTGCAATGGCTAGTACCGGTTGTTCCTTTCCATGTTTAGTGCTTCCTTCAGGGTCTCTTGTAGGGCAGGTCTGGTGGTGACAAAATCTCTAAGCATTTGCTTCTCTGTAAAGGATTTTATTTCTCCTTCACTAATGAAACTTAGTTTGACTGGATATGAAATTCTGGGTTGAAAATTCCTTTCATTAAGAATGTTGAGTATTGGTCCCCACTCTCTTCTGGCTTGGAGAGTTTCTGCCAAGAGACCTGCTGTTTGTCTGATGGGCTTCCCTTTGTGGGTAACCCAACCTTTCTCTCTGGCTGCCCGTAACAGTTTTTCCTTCATTTCAACTTTGGTGAATCTGACAATTATGTGTCTTGGAGTTACTCTTCTCAAGGAGTGTCTTTGTGGTGTTCTCTGTATTTCCTGAATTTGAATGTTGGCCTGCCTTACTAGGTTGGGGAAGTTCTTCTGGATGATATCTTGAAGAGTGTTTTCCAAGTTGGTTCCATTTTCCCCCTCACTTTCAGGCACCCCAATCAGATGTAGATTTGGTCTTTTCACATAATCCCATACTTCTTGAAGGCTTTGTTCATTTCTTTTTCTTCTTTTTTCTTTAGACTTCTCTTCTCACTTCGTTTCATTCATTTGATCCTCAATCACTGATACTCTTTCTTCCAGTTGATCGAGTCAGTTACTGAAGCTTGTGCATTTGTCACGTATTTCTCGTGTCATGGTTTTTATCTCTGTCAGTTCATTTATGGCCTTCTCTGCATTGATTATTCTAGTTATCCATTCTTCCATTCTTTTTTCAAGATTTTTAGTTTCTTTGTGCTGGGTACGTAATTCCTCCTTTAGCTCTGAGAAGTTTGATGGACTGAAGCCTTCTTCTCTCAACTTGTCAAAGTCATTCTCCATCCAGCTTTGATCTGTTGCTGGCGATGAGCTGTGTTCCTTTGGAGGGGGAGATGCACTCTTATTTTTTGAATTTCCAGCTTTTCTGCTGTGCTTTTTCCCCATCTTTGTGATTTTATCTGCCTTTGGTCTTTGATGATGCTGACGTACTGATGGGGTTTTGGTGTGGGTGTCCTTCCTGTTTGTTAGTTTTCCTTCTAACAGTCAGGACCCTCAGCTGTAGGTCTGTTGGAGATTGCTTGAGGTCCACTCCAGACCCTGTTTGCCTGGGTGTCAGCAGCAGAGGCTGTAGAAGATAGAATATTGCTGAACAGCGAGTGTACCTGTCTGATTCTTGCTTTGGAAGCTTCCTCTCAGGGGTGTACTCCACCTTGTGAGGTGTGGGGTGTCAGTCTGCCCCTAGTGGGGGATGTCTCCCAGTTAGGCTACTCAGGGGTCAGGGACCCACTTGGGCAGGCAATCTGTCCATTCTCAGATCTCAACCTCCGTGTTGGGAGATCCACTGCTCTCTTCAAAGCTGTCAGACAGGGTCGTTTGCATCTGCAGAGGTTTCTGCTGCTTTTTGATCTTGTTCTCTTTTATGTGTGTATAGTATTCCATGGTGTAATGTACTATATTTTCTTTATCCACTCTACCATTGATGGGCATTTGGGTTGATTACAGGTCTTTGCTATTGTGAATAGTGCTGCAGTGGACATTTGCATGCATGTGTCTTTATGATAGAACAATTCATATTGCTTCCGGTAAATACCCAGTAATGGGATTGCTGAGTCAAATAGTATTTCTGTTTAGGTCTCTGAGGAATCATCACACTGTCTTCCACAATGGTTGAACTAATTTAGACTCCCACAAACAGTATATAAGTGTTCTTTTTCTCTGCAACCTCATCAGCATCTGTTATTTTTTGACTTTTTAATAATAGCCATTCTGACTGGTGTGAGATAGTACCTCATAGTGGCTTTGATTTCCTTCCTCCAGTGACATGATATGATTTTTTAATAAACTAGTTCGTTCCACAGGTTATAGGTTGCATATCTCTGTGTGACAGAAACTTTATGCATTCATCTTTTTTCATGTGCCAATTCAGCAAATACATGATAAACAGCTAATGTTTGCAATGCAATATGGGCTTAGACAAAGATAAAGGCTACAAAAAAAGATTTTTTTTTTTTTGTAGGAATGAGAAGACATGCACAAATAACTGTGGCATTAATCAGGAAGTGATGCTATATATATGAGGAGTTTGAAACAACTAGTTGTGGCCTGAAGAATCAAGTCCCAGTGATGACTGTGTGTGAGTATGGGTAGAGGCAAACCCCATCACTACTTCTAGAAATACAACTCAAAGGGTGTGTTGGACAATATTCCTATTTGAAAGGTAGTCCTTTATTTAAAATTGGTAATTCTATATGATCATAGTTACATTTATGAGTTTGTGTACATAAAACCTTTAAAATGAATTAACCAGTTTCCTACCTATGGAGTAGATTGAATCATGCTTTATTTTTTTTCTGTCAAGAATGTGCATATAGCATCACAGTCTGTCAGTTTCGTATTTATTGGGGGAATGTTTTCAGATCAATCTTTCCTCACTGACTTGAGAACACATTTACTTTTTATTTCTTGAACTCCACTTCAACCAAAAAAGTCTCTCATGCTGACTCAGCATACAAAGCTACATTTTATACCTGTCAGGCCACATATAGATTTTTATAAGGTGAACAATGGTTATATTTAACTACTGATGTAGTAATCTTGAAATCTTCTGGCAGTATCCTTTGGAAACTGAATCCATAAATTTTATTCGTATTAAATGTTTCTAATGGGAGTTGACAAATAGTTGAATGGGATAGCTTTTTCTTTGCACTTGGCAAAGAGAGAGGGAAGAAAAAGTCCCCATTATACAATGAGAAATGTATTAATGCTCAAGCCCATTCATTAATCTCAATTTTGTACAAAAATAATTTAAAACCTTTAACAACTGTTGGTGAAATTACAATGTGCTGCAGGGAAGTTGCAAAATTTTTATGGACCTAATAAAATTGTCATTGTAATACCATTATAAGGTGCTGTGACAATATAGATATTTGTGATACTTGTATTCGCATGCCAAATTGAGAAGGGAGATAGTAGGTTTGATTGGAGACAAATGCTGAACAAGGCTAAAACCCAAGTGTGTTTGATAATGAAAAGCTCCCTATCATGTTTGATATAAAATGAAATTGGATGTTCAATCAGGCATTTTAACTGGTTGGATTTATAATGGAGCAGATAACCATTATCAAGCACAGCCTATAAAATAAGCTATTGTTATGATTATGCATTATCTTTAGATAAATTTCAAAGCAATTTTCAGTTGAGTATTTTCTGCTTTTTCACTCAATTTTGGCTTCAGAAATATGCCCACTGGCTTTTCTATGCTCTTACTTTTAGCATATAGCCAACAATCTCTTGATGGTCTTTAGTCAGGCTAAAAGCTTTTGAAAAAAAATCTCGTAAGAGATTCAGTCACTTTGAAGTATAGGGTCAAAACAAACAAACAGCCTTCCTTTCAGTCAATATCCCTGGTAATGTAGGGAAAAAGCATGTACTCTAAAATGGCTCAACACTGAAATCTTGAGGATGAAAAACAAAATTTGCAGGGTGTGTCCCAAAGGGAGCTGTGGTCTTTTCTATGTACTATATCTTCTGACTGCCCTTGGATTCATGTGGAGATCTGCTAACAGGATCAAGTGAATGAAATATTTAGATTCTCCTAGGATAGTTACATACAGCCATGCACTCCAGCCATGAAAGGCTTGGTGCTTACTCTCTTCTCTTACTAGGCATTGGCTGATGAGAACATCATAAACACACCCTTATTACAACACTGGAGTAGTCTTTGTGTTTGAATCCCTAATATCCCATCCTCTCCTCCAAGGAATTACTTTGACATGAGCCTGTTAATTTCATTCCCCTTTATAGTGATTGGTTTAGGGATGGGCTTGTGACCTACTGCTAGCCTTTGCTCTGTGGAGGGGAGTATGCTGGTGTCTCCTGAGAACCCTACCTTCTTCCCAGGAAGAGATACGAGAAAAATCTCCTTTTTTGTATCTAGGTGTGGCCCATGGAAATACTGTAGACACCTCACTAAATCTAAATATTAAGACAATACAAGGTAGGAGAGATACTGAAGACATGAGACAGAGCCTTGATACTTTGTGCCTGGAACTCGTCTTCCTCCTCATGAGTGAGAATCTGAGCTGAGGACAAACTTGCAGAGCTATGCCTTGTATTAATTCTGTAACTTTTGGAAAATTCTTAATTTCTTTGAATCTTAGTCACCCCATTAGTGAACCTAGCTTAGCTGGCTGCTGTGAATTAATATATACAAAGTGCTTAGAAGAGTGGTTGGCATATAGTAGACACTCAATAAATGTTAGCTATTCTTACTATTACAATTTTTTTTTTTTTTTGAGACAGTCTCATTCTGTCACCCAGGCTGGAGTGCAGTGGCACGATCTCGGCTCACTGCAATCTCTGCCTCCCAAGTTCAAGTGATTCTCTTGCCTCAGCTTCCCAAGTAGCTGGGACTACAGGTGCGTGCCACCACATCCAGCTAATTTTTTGTATTTTTAGTTGAGATGGGGTTTCGCCATGTTAGCCAGCATGGTCTTGATCTCCCGACCTCATGATCTGCCCTCCTTGGCCTCCCAAAGTGCTGGGATTACAGGCGTGAGCCACCGTGCCAGGCCATTATTACTATTACGTGAAAACATAGCTTTCTTATTGCTTAAGTCATTTTGAATCTGGTTCTTCTGTTATTTTAAAATATAAATATTTAGCAATATTAAATAGCATAATTGATGCATTGGCTTTGCTCAAAGGTCATATTTTTAGGAATGCCTTCACTGACCAACCTATTTAAAATTACACCCTTCCTCTAGCATTACCTATCTTTTCTCCTAATTTGTTTCTCACTAAAGGACTTACCATGATTTGATATATATTTTACTTGGTTATTTGTTGACTCATTGTCCCACCTCCTCCTTGCCTTCCGCCACTATAACCTACAGTGTATAGATGAGTACATGGTACAGAGTAGGCCTTCAATAAACATTCATTGACTGAATAAGTGATGTATCACGCTCTACCTGGTAACACTGTGCAACAAGTAAGGTAGGCAAACCTCTACACCATTAAGTCACAAGAGTGATAGGCAGGCAGCAAAGACAATGCTACTTCCTCCAGAGGGCAAGTGAAACAATTTAGGTTACTTCAGAAATTATTAGACAAAACAGCTTATTGCTTTCCAGATCGTGCCTTTACTCTGATTTTTTAAACTATCAGCATTTTAAAAGATCGATAGATATTGTATCAGATTGTGGGGGCTGGCACGTCTGAGGGCTGGACACAGGGACAGGAATTGTTGGAGTCTTGAGGTGGAATATCTTTCTCTCTAAGAAACCTCAGTAATTGTTCTTAAGACTTTAAACTGATTGGGTGAGGTCTACTCACATTATTGAAGGTAATCTTCACTTAAAGTTAACTATTATTAGGTTAGTGCAAAAGTAATTGCGGTTTTTGCCACTACTTTCAATAGCAAAAACTGCAATTACTTTCTCACCAACCTATAATTATAGCTGTTCTATCTACAAAATACTTTCATGGCGGCACCTACATTAGCATTTGATTAAGTAACTCTAAGCTATTCTCTAGCCAAAATGATACGTAAAACTAACCATCACAAATATAATAAGAGTACAACACATTAAAGTTCTGTAGCTGATTTAACAAAGGGCTCTTTAAATACTCTTTATTGGTATTAAAGATTAAATGACACAAAACAAAATCTTCTGATATATAGTACACATTACATCAGCTGACTCATGAGCCAGACTCATTTGGATTCTCATAATGCAATAATGGCTTTTCTCATGGTAGTTTTCTAGCTAGGCTTTCAATCATGACATAAAATTCAGTACAAAAATACTTTTTGAACTAAGAATAATTCATTCTCAGAAGGGTTTTTGGAGCTGGCAAGTGAGTAAATGCATGAGTGAGCATTCTTGTCAAGTGGTCTTACTTAAGTATTTTGTCTAGAGGTGCCTGGTTTGGAGTCTGATTGTCAATACAAACACTTGTAAAGATAAATCATTATTGGAGTTAAAATATATTGAGGTCTTACTATGTTCTTGGAAATGCTAAACACCTTACACAATAATCTCATTTAATCGCTACTGCAATCCTATGAGGTAGGAGCAATTTTTGCCTTCATTTTATTGTTTAGTCCCTTGGACTATAAAGTCCTTAACATCATGAATCATCTCTGTTACTTCCATTGTCTCACTTCTCACACTCTGGTTCAGAGCTTCATTCCATTTAGTTCTAAAACAGAGCTGATTATTAGACTGGCCAAATTCCTTAAAAGTCTGGCTTTTTAAAAAGGCGTGAGAGGGCTCCCTTTAGCTATCCAAGGAGTAATAAACCTGTGTCTTTTCAACTGAACCTGTAATTGTGATGCTGCCAAAACCAAAGTACCTTGGGTTGGAAATCTGAATGGGTACACGCTTTGATCAAAAGTGGATCTGTTTTGTGCTGCACAAGTTTTGAGTTTAGGGTTCATTTCAATGTTCCTTTCAATTCAGAAAAGCATAATTTCATCTTAAGGGAAAAGAAAACAATTGCTTTAATAAAAATCTTTGTGAACAAGGTTCAGAGGATTTCTTGGACAACAAATGACTGTTACAGAGCAACATTGTGGTGAGTTAAGTGTAAATGGCTCAGAAACATGCAGATTAAATTTCCCTGAAAACACTCAAGGGCTTCCAAAATTAATGGAGGGAAAATACTTGGACAACGTATATTTCAGACTTTATAGTTTTCTTTTTTTTTCTTTTTCACTCTGTTGATTTTATTTTCCTCTACAGCACTTCCTAGGGTGACTTCATCTCTTGTGGTCAGGATGCTGTCAGATCAAGTTATCATTAATTCTGATGCATTCTGGGTGGCCCAAACTGGGTATCAGCTGTGTTCTCTCTCTTACAGAGTTAGCTTTTCTTTCTATTATTTGTCTTTCAATATAGGAAAGGCATAAAAATAAAAGCACAATTCAAATCTGTGGAAAGCTTTTAGGCCTTGTGAAAGCCCACTATCATGACACTTGAGAGATAAATGTATGTTCTTATATGTTGAAGACTGATAAATCTTCTGTGCTTTAACTTAGAAAATACCTCTATGGATATAGATGTGATAGGGGGATTCATAAATCAAGATATGAAGATTCTTAGAAGAGACTTTTGAAAGGCCCTCGAGCCCATTCCCAAGCCTCAGATATGTCTCAATAGAAAGCATGACAGAAAAATAATTATAGTCCTATTTCTTAATTGTTGCCTTAGATAAATTTTCTTCAACAGGCATTAGAAAAATATTCCTATGTTCTCTGCCTTGTGGAGATTCTCATAAAACTAACTAAATTCCATTTTGTAGGGATTTAAGCTTATTTTCCTTTTTCCTGTCTTTAGAGGAGGCAAATTCTGAAACACTGGTAACTGTGCCTTTTCTCATTTGGACCTTGCACTACCTTGGTCAGTGAAGTATGTCAGATATTTCTTTCTTTTCAAATATGGAAATGCTGAAAATGCTCATTTTGGAATTCTGCTATGTCTCCAAGCCATATGGTCACCAATGTTACTGAAGTGTAATAGATTCTTTCCATCTCAGGACGTTATGTGATAGGGAAAGCAATTCACCTCATCGAATGAGTGCAAAAGCAGTAGAAAATATGGTAACTGTCTCCTAGAACTTAAAGCTTACGTGGCGTTAAAATTTACATAGATGGCTGAGTGAGGAGGTCAGCAAACTCTCTTCCCAAATCAACTACAAGCCTAGATAAAATGGATAAAAATAACTGTTTCTAGGACTCAAACAAAAGCATAAAAGAATCAGAGAATCCTTCATGCTTAAAAACCTTCAAGTAAGAAGTTTAAGTAAGAATAATGGGAGCCAGTGATGTTCTTGCGTGGACCTGCTCCATTCCACCCCACCCGCCCTCCAGCTCAGTCTGCAGGGAGAGTCTGGAAGGGCCAGGTGGGCCAGGAAAATGTGCAGTTTCACTGCCACAGCTGAAGGGGTATCACTTGATGTGGAATGGTGAGCAATGCCTACACCAAATGTGGCAAAAGTGATAGTATAGGCAGTGGGAGGGCCTACATCTCTACTAGCCTAAAGGAGTTATCATGGTGATAGAAGGCAATAAGTATATCACTGTATGGTTGGTTTAGAACATATTCAGATGTAATATATATGGCAATTATAGTACAAAGAGAGAAGGAGAGAAGCTTTATTAAAGTTTCTATATTTTACCAGAATTAAGTTAGTATTAATTTACAAAGTTTATTGTTATAAATTATGATGTATATGTTGACCCTTAGATCAGTCACTAATAGAATTATAGTTAAAAAATCAACAGAGGAATTAAAATGGTACATTTTTTAACACTAAAGAAGGAATTAAAAGAAACAGAGGACTAAAAATATAGGAGACATATAGAAAACAAAAAGCAAAGTGGCAAATATAAATCCAACAGTATCAATAATTTTATTAATGTGAAAAGCCTAAACAACTTGATCAAAAGGCAATGACTGTCAGAATGGATCAAAAAGCAATGTCCAACTGTATTCTAACTGTAAGGAATACACATTAGATTCAAAGACACAAACAGGTTGGAAGCAAAGGACGGAAAATGATATACCGGGGGGGAAAAAAAAGAGGTGCAGTGGTCATACTAACATCAAACAAAATTGAATTTAAGATAAGATATATCACTGGAGATACAGAAGGTCATTTTATAATGCCAGAAGTGTCAATACATCAGGAAAATATAACAATTATAAATATATACACCTAACAACAGAATTTCAAAATAAAGAAAGCAAAATCAGCCAGAATTGAAAGGAAAAATGATAATTTAGCAATAACAATTGAAGATTTCAACACTCTGCTCTTAAAAATCAAGAGAACAACCAGACAAAAGTTTATCAAACATATAGGAGACTTGTCCAACACTTTTAGCCAATCTGTTTTAAAAGAACAGTCTAACCACTGATAGCAGAATATACATCTTTTCAAGCAGATGATATAAACTGAATGTAGAAATTCCCATGAAATTCACAAAAAATACTAGAATTAATATAGGAGTTATCAATATACACAATTAATTGCATTTCCATACAGTAGCAATAAACTGTATGAAATAAAATCAATAAAATATTTGATTTCTAGTAGTATCAAAATTTTAATATGAGTAAGATGGTGCCTTAGTCCTTTAGTGTTTCTGTGAAGGAATACCTGAAGCTGGATAATTTCTTTTTATTTTACTTTATTTTATTTTATTTTTATTATTATTATACTTTAAGTTCTAGGGTACATGTGCATAACGTGCAGGTTTGTTACATATGTATACTTGTGCCATGTTGGTGTGCTGCACCCATCAACTCATCAGCTCCCATCAACTTGTCATTTACATCAGGTATAACTCCCAATGCAATACCTCTCCCCTCCCCCCTCCCCATGATAGGCCCCGGTGTGTGATGTTCCCCTTCCCGAGTCCAAGTGATCTCATTGTTCAGTTTCCACCTATGAGTGAGAATATGCGGTGTGTGGTTTTCTGTTCTTGTGATAGTTTGCTAAGAATGATGGTTTCCAGCTGCATCCATGTCCCTACAAAGGACACAAACTCATCCTTTTTTATGGCTGCATAGTATTCCATGGTGTATATGTGCCACATTTTCTTAATCCAGTCTGTCACTGATGGACATTTGGGTTGATTCCAAGTCTTTGCTATTGTGAATAGTGCCATAATAAACATATGTGTGCATGTGTCTTTATAGCAGCATGATTTATGATCCTTTGGGTATATATACTGGTATATACCCAGTAATGGGATGGCTGGGTCATATGGTACATCTAGTTCTAGATCCTTGAGGAATCGCCATACTGTTTTCCATAATGGTTGAACTAGTTCACAATCCCACCAACAGTGTGAAAGTGTTCCTATTTCTCCACATCCTCTCCAGCACCTGTTGTTTCCTGACTTTTTAATGATTGCCATTCTAACTGATATGAGAAGGTATCTCATTGTGGTTTTGATTTGCATTTCTCTGATGGCCAGTGATGATGAGCATTTTTTCATGTGTCTGTTGGCTGTATGCATGTCTTCTTTTGAGAAATGTCTGCTCATATCCTTTGCCCACTTTTTGATGGGGTTGTTTGTTTTTTTCTTGTAAATTTGTTTGAGTTCTTTGTAGGTTCTGGATATTAGCCCTTTGTCAGATGAGTAAATTGCAAAAATGTTCTCCCATTCTGTAGGTTGCCTGTTCACTCTGATGGTAGTTTCTTTTGCTGTGCAGAAGCTCTTTAGATTAATTAGATCCCATTTGTGAATTTTGGCTTTTGCTGCCATTGCTTTTGGTGTTTTAGACGTGAAGTCCTTGCCCATGCCTATGTCCTGAATGGTACTACCTAGGTTTTCTTCTAGGGTTTTTATGGTATTAGGTCTAACATTTAAGTCTCTAATCCATCTTGAATTAATTTTCATATAAGGAGTAAGGAAAGGATCCAGTTTCAGCTTTCTACTTATGGCTAGCCAATTTTCCCAGCACCATTTATTAAACAGGGAATCCTTTCCCCATTTCTTGTTTCTCTCAGGTTTGTCAAAGATCAGATGGCTGTAGATGTGTGGTATTATTTCTGAGGACTCTGTTCTGTTCCATTGGTCTATATCTCTGTTTTGGTACCAGTACCATGCTGTTTTGGTTACTGTAGCCTTGTAGTATAGTTTGAAGTCAGGTAGCGTGATGCCTCCAGCTTTGTTCTTTTGACTTAGGATTGTCTTGGCAATGCGGGCTCTTTTTTGGTTCCATATGAACTTTAAAGCAGTTTTTTCCAATTCTGTGAGCAAACTCATTGGTAGCTTGATGGGGATGGTGTTGAAGCATTGTTATACACCAGTGACAGACAAACAGAGAGCCAAATAATGAATGAACTTCCATTCACAATTGTTTCAAAGAGAATAAAATACCTAGGAATCCAACTTACAAGGGATGTAAACGACCTCTTCAAGGAGAACTACAAACCACTGCCTAGTGCAATAAAAGAGGACACAAACAAATGGAAGAACATACCATGCTCATGGATAGGAAGAATCAATATCGTGAAAATGGCCATACTGCCCAAGGTTATTTATAGAAGCTGGATAATTTCTAAAGAAAAAAGATTTATTTGTCTCATTATTCTGCTTGCTGGAAGATTAGGCAGCTGATAAAATCTTTAAGCTGCTTCCACTCATGGCAGAAGGGAAAAGGGAGCCAGTGTGTGCAGAGATCACATGTAAAGAGAGGAAGCAATAGAGAGTGTGGGGAGGTCCCAGGCTTTTTTAAACAACCAGTTGGCTCTTGTGGGAACTAATAAAGTGAGAACTCTCTCATAACTGCAAGGACAGCACCAAGCCATTCATGAAGAATTTGCCTCCATGACACAAACACCTCCTATTAGGCCCCATCTCCAACATTAAGTATCACATTTCAGCATGAGGTTTGGTGGTGGGGGGTGACAAATATTCAAATATATCAGATGATAGTTCACCCCAAATTAGTACAATAAAATCAATGCAATCCCTATCAAAATATCAGTAGGCATTTTTGTACAAATTGGTAACATTTTTCTAAAATTTATATAAAAATACAAAGGACATGGAGAGCCAAAAGAACTTTTGAAAAAGAAGAACAAAGTTGGAGGAATTACTTTACCTGATTTCAAAATTTACTATAACATAAAAGTAGAAAACACAATGTGGTGAATGATAAAACTATGGTAAAAGAAGATACACTTCAACAGATAAATGGCACAGAATTGAGAGTTTAGAAACCAAACATTTCATTAAAGGATGACTGATTTTCAACAAATATGCCAAGACAATCAATGGGGATAGAATAGTCTCCTCAACAATGGTGCTGGAACAATTGTATACTCATGTGAAAAAAAACAAACAAACTGAACTTAGAGCTATACCTCACACCATACATAACAGTTGAATCAAAATGCAATAAAAATACTGTATTTGCATTTTATTGACCAAAATGCAAAAGCTAAAACTATACAAATTCTTGAAGAAAATGATTGAAAAAAATCTTTGTGATCTTGAATGGATGAAAAGTTCCTAATTAATGACCCCAAAAGCATGGTCCATAAAAAAACAGACAAATTGAACCTTATCAAAATGTAAAATGTTTGTGTTACAAAAAATTTCACTAAGCCAATGGAAAAACAAGTTCTACATAGGGAGAAAACATTTGCCAGTCATATTTTTGATAAAGAACTTGTATCTAGACTGTATAAAGAGTTTTATAAGTCAATAATAGAAGAAAATTAAATTTAAATGAGCAAAAGATTTGAGTAGACACTTTACTAAAGAGAATATTCAAATTGCCAATTATGGTGCATAAAATAGATTTAACTACATGAGCTGTAAGGGAAATGCAATTAAAATCATAATGATATACCTCTACACACTCATTAAAGTGGCTACAAACACAAAGACAATTCCAGGTGTTGATAACTAAGTGGAGAACCTGGAAGCATCATGCAGTCTTGTTGGAAATATTAAATGGTACAGACACTTTGGAAAACAGTGTGGCAGTTTCTTATAAAGTTAGTAACAAATATATATGACTCAGCAATTTTACTGCTAGGAATCTCTTTTAGAAAATAAAAACACATGTCCACACAAAGTTATGTATGTGAATGTTCATAGCCAAAAAATGGAAACAATCCAAATGTCTATCAAGCAGTAAATAGATTTTCAAAAAATGGCATATCTATGTAATGGAGTACTACTGTGCAATAAAAAGGAAAAAAGACCTGCTGATTTATGCTACAACATGGATGAACCTCACAAATATTTGCTGACTGAAAGAAGTCATATGTAAATAACTACATATTGTATGCTTCCATATATATGAAATATTCAAAAAAGGTAAATTTATAGAGACAGGAAGCAGACCAGTAACTGCTTGGGCCCTGAGGATGGTGGTGGGAATGAACTGAAAATGAGCATGAGTGTACTTTTTGGAGGTTGGGAGATGTTATAAAACTAGATTGTGGTACTGATTGCACACCTCTATAAATCCGATTTTAAAATCACTGAATATTACACTTATAGTACGTGAATTAGGTACTTAAATTAAATTTAACAAAGCTGTTAAAGAAAAATAAGGCTTATTGCTTATTGTATATATGCCATTTAGCAGGCACTGCGCTAGGCAGTGATGACAGAGGGAGATAAAGTCAGTCAAAGAAGACTTGCCGTCATGGAGCTTACAATTTGCAATAATCAATATAGGATTTTGAGCAGGCTGACATTGTCGGCTTGTGAAGTTTCAGAAACAAACAAGCCATGTTAAAAATATTATATTGCTCTCCCCCAAAATTCTGCTTTCACATAATTTACATTTATTGTAGGGGATTTGGAGGAGATGAAAAATGAGGATATAAAAACATGAATAAATACATTTCAGGAGGTGGTAAGTACTGTTAATAAAAATAAATCTGAGATATAAAGAACTCCTGAAACTCAACAACCAAAAAACCAACTCGAAAATGGGCCAAGAAGTTGAGTAGATATTTCTCCAAATAACATATACAAATGGCAAAAATTGTATTAAAAGATGCTCAGTATCACTAATCATTAGGGAAATGCAAATCAAAACTACAAGGAAATACATTTCACACTCATTAGAATGGTTATCGTCACACGCGCACACACACACACACACACACACACACACAACAGAAAACAAGTGTTTGTGAAGATGTGGACTAACTGGAAACTTTTGTGCGCTGTTGGTAGGAGTGTAAAATGGTACAGCCATTGGGGAAACAGTACAATGGTTTCTCAAAATATTAAATTGAGAATACCCCTGTGATTCAGAAATTCTACTTCTGGATACTTAAAAGAATTGAAACCAGGCTCTTGAAGCAATACTTGTAAATTCATGTTCATGACAGCATTACTGATTATAGCTAAAACATGGAAGTAATCAAGTGTTCATCAATGGATAAATGCATTAAGCAAAATGTGGTATATATATACAATGGGTTTTCAGTATTATAAAGGAAAAAATTCTGAAATATTCTTTAAAATTTCTGACATATTCTGGATGAACTTTGCAGATACTATGCTAAGTGAAAAAAGCTAGTCACAAATGGACAAATATTGTATCATTCCACTTATCTGAGATATTTAGAGTAGTCAAAATCGTAGAGACAAAAAGTTGAATGGTAGTTGCCAGGGGCTGGGAGAAAGGGGTAATGGAAACTTATTGTATAATATACGTTGAATTTCTGTTTTACAAGATGAAAAGAGTTCTGGAGATGAATGGTGGTAATGCTTATACAGCATTATGAATGTACTTAATTATGAATATATTTAATACATACAATAAAATTAATATAGTTAAAATGGTTAAAATGGTACATTTTATATTATGTGTACTTTATCACAGTGAAAACATTGAAAAAAATTAGAGAAAATAAAGAGTTATGGAGCCAGAGGAAGAGAGTGTGTTGTTTAAATATGATGGTAATAGAAGACATCCTTGATAAGGTTCCTGGAGGTAAGGTTCCTGGAGGAACGAATAGAAAGCCGTGCAGATGTCTGACTAAAAAACATTCCAGGCAGAGGAAACTGCGTTAGGGACATGCATGGCCTCTTTGAGGACTGGCAAGGAGGCCAACGTAGTTGGAACAGGGTAGATGAGCAGAAAGTGGAGATGAAGTCAGAGAGGGGACTGGGGCCAGATCATTTAGGGCCTTGAAACACTTTGTTCGACTTTAGATTCTACTGTGAGTGAGCTTAGGGGCCACGGGAAGGTTTTGAACAGAAAAAGGAAATAATCTAACATTTTCTAGTAGTTCATTCTGGTGACTGGTAGATAACAAACTAGACCACAAGGTTGGAAGTAGGGAGAATAGTGCTATTGCAATCATCCAGGAGAGAGATGCTGGTGGCTCACATCAGGGGAGCGGCAGCCTACGTGACAAGAAGATATTGCCACTATAGAACCAACAGGATTTGCTGATGTGTTGGATGACAGGTGGGAGAAAGAAGGGAATCAAGGATAACCGCAAGGTTTCTGATTGAAGCAACTAGACTAGATTATGAAGCAAATGTCTTTTTTTTATTATTATTATACTTTAAGTTCTAGGGTACATGTGTACAACGTGCAGGTTTATTACATATGTATATACATGTGCCATGTTGGTGTGCTGTACCTATTAACTCGTCATTTACATTAGGTATTTCTCCTAATGCTATCCCTCACCCCTCACCTCTCACCCCATGACAGGCCCCAGTGTGTGATGTTCCCCACCCTGTGTCCAAGTGTTCTCATTGTTCAATTCCAACCTATGAGTGAGAAAATGTGGTGTTTGGTTTTCTGTTCCTGTGTTAATTTGCTGAGAACGATGGTTTCCAGCTTCAACCATGTCCCTACAAAGGACATGAACTCATCCTTTTTTATGGCTGCATAGTATTCCATGGTGTATATGTGCCACATTTTCTTAATTCAGTTTATCATTGATGGACATTTGGGTTGGCTCCAAGTCTTTGCTATTGTGAATAGTGCCACAATAAACATATGTGTGCATGTGTCTTTATAGCAGCATGATTTATAATCCTTTGGGTATATACCCAGTAATGGGATGGCTGAGTCAAATGGTATTTCTAGTTCTAGATCCTCGAGGAATTGCCACACTGTCTTCCACTATGGTTGAACTAGTTTACAGTCCCACCAACAGTGTAAAAATGTTCCTATTTCTCCACATCCTCTCCGGGACCTGTTTTTTCCTGACATTTTAATGTTCACCATTCTAACTGGTATCAGATGGTATCTCATTGTGATTTTGATTTGCATTTCTCTGATGGCCAGTGATGATGAGCATTTTTTTCATGTGTCTGTTGGCTGCATAAATGTCTTATTTTGAGAAGTGTCTGTTCATATCCTTCGTCCACTTTTTGATGGGGTTGTTTGATTTTTTCTTGTAAATTTGTTTGGGTTCTTTGTAGATTCTGGATATTAGCCCTTTGTCAGATGGGTAGATTGCAAAAATTTTTGCCCATTCTGTAGGTTGCCTGTTCAATCTGATGGTAGTTTTTTTTGTTCTGCAGAAGCTTTTTAGTTTAATTAAATCCCATTTGTCTATTTTGACTTTTGTTGCCATTGCTTTTGGCATTTTAGTCATAAAGTCCCTGCCCATGCCTATGTCCTGAATGGTATTGCCTAGGTTTTCTTCTAGGGGTTTTATGGTTTTAGGTCTAACATTTAAGTCTTTATTCCATCTTGAATTAATTTTTGTATAAGGTGTAAGGAAGGGATCCACTTTCAGCTTTCTACATATGGCTAGCCAGTTTTTCCAGCACCATTTATTAAAAAGGGAATCCTTTTCCCATTGCTTTTTATTGTCAGGTTTGTCAAAGATCAGATCGTTGTGGATGTGTAGCACTATTTCTGAGGCCTCTGTTCTGTTCCATTGGTCTATATATCTGTCTTGGTATCAGTACCAAGCTGTTTTGATTACTGTAGCCTTGTAGTATAGTTTGAAGTCAGGTAGCATGATGCCTCCAGTTTTGTTCTTTTTGCTTAGGATTGTCTTGGCAATGCAGGCTCTTTTTTGGTTCTATATGAACTTTAAAGTAGTTTTTTCCAATTCTGTGAAGAAAGTCATTGATAGCTTGATGGGGATGGCATTGAATCTATAAATTACCTTGGGCAGTATGGCCATTTTCACGATATTGATTCTTCCTATCCATGAGCATGGAATGTTCTTCCATTTGTTTGGGTCCTCTTTTATTTCATTGAGCAGTGGTGTGTAGCTCTCCATGAAGACATCCTTCACATTCCTTATAAGGTGGATTCCTAGGTATTTTATTCTCTTTGAAGCTATTGTGAATGGGAGCTCACTCATGATTTGGCTCTCTGTTTGTCTGTTATTGGTGTATAGGAGTGCTTGTGATTTTTGCACATTGATTTTGTATCCTGAGACTTTCCTGAAGTTGCTTATCAGCCTAAGGAGATTTTGGGCTGAGACAATGGTGTTTTCTAATTATACAATCATGTAATCTGCAAACAGAGACAATTTGACTTCCTCTTTTCCTAATTGAATACCCTTTATTTCTTTCTCCTATCTGATTGTCCTGGCCAGAACTTCCAACACTATGTTGAATAGGAGTGGTGAGAGAGGGCATCCTTGTCTTGTGCCAGTTTTCAAAGGGAATGCTTCCAGTTTTTGCCCATTCAGTATGATATTGACTGTGGGTTTGTCATGAATAGCTCTTATTATTTTGAGATATGTCCCATCAATATCTAGTTTATTGAGAGTTTTTAGCATGAAAGGCTGCTGAATTTAGTTGAAGGCCTTTTCTGCATCTATTGAGATAATCATGTAGTTTTTGTCTTTGGTTCTGTTTATATGCTGGATTACGTTTATTGATTTGTGTATGTTGAACCGTACTTGCATCCCAAGGATGAAGCCAACTTGATTGTGGTAGGTAAGTTTTTTGATGTGCTGCTGGGTTTGGTTTGCCAGTATTTTATTGAGGATTTTTGCATCGATGTTCATCAGGGATATTGGTCTAAAATTCTCTTTTTTTGTTGTGTCTCTGTCAGGCTTTGGTATGAGGATGATGTTGAACTCATAAAATGAGTTAGGGAGGATTCTCTCTTTTTCTTTTGATTGGAATAGTTTCAGAAGGAATGGTACCAGTTCCTCTTTGTACCTCTGGTAGAATTCAGCTGTGAATCTGTCTGGTCCTGGACTTTTTTTGGTTGGTAGGCTATTAATTATTGCCTCAGTTTCAGAGCCTGTTATTGGTCTACTCAGGGATTCAACTTATTCCTTGTTTAGTCTTGCAGGGGTGCATGTGTCCAGGAATTTATCCAATTCTTCCAGATTTTCTAGTTTATTTGCATAGAGGTGTTTATAGTATTATCTGATGGTAGTTTGTAGTTCTATGGGATTGGTGGTGATATCCCCTTTATCATTTTTTAGTGCACCTATTTGATTCTTCTCTCTTTTCTTCTTTATTAGTCTTGCTAGCAGTCTATCAATTTTGTTGATCTTTTCGAAAAACCAGCTCCTGGATTCATTGATTTTTTGAAGGGTTTTTTGTGTCTCTATCTCCTTCAGTTCTGCTCTCATCTTAGTTATTTCTTGCCTTCTGCTAGCTTTTGAATGGGTTTGCTCTTGCTTCTGTAGTTCTTTTAATTGTGATGTTAGGGTGTCGATTTTATATCTTTTCTGCTTTCTCTTGTGGCATATTTAATGCTATAAATTTCCCTCTACACACTGCTTTAAATGTGTTCCAGAGATTCTGGTATGTTGTATCTTTGTTCTCATTGGTTTCAAAGAACATCTTCATTTCTCCCTTTATTTCGATATGTAACCAGTAGTCATTCAGGAGCAGGTTGTTCAGTTTCCATATAGTTGAGCAGTTTTGATTGAGTTTCTTAGTCCTGAGTTCTAGTTTGATTGCACTGTGTTCTGAGAGATAGTTTGTTATAATTTCTGTTCTTTTTCAATTGCTGAGGAGTGCTTTACTTCCAACCATGTGGTCAATTTTGGAGTAAGTGTGATGTGGTGCTGAGAAGAATGTATATTCTGTTGATTTGAGTGGAGAGTTCTGTAGAAGTCTAAGTCCACTTGGCACAGAGCTGAGTTTAAGTCCTGGATATCCTTGTTAACTTTCTGTCTCATTGATCTGTCTAATGTGGACAGTGGAATGTTAAAGTCTCCCATTATTATTGTGTGGGCATCTAAGTCTCTTTGTGGGTCTCTAAGGACTTGCTTTATGAATCTGGGTGCTCCTGTATTGGGTGCATATATATTTAGGATACTTAGCTCTTCTTGTTGAATTGATCCCTTTACCATTATGTAATGGCCTTCTTTGTCTCTTTTGATCTTTGATGGTTTAAAGTCTGTTTTATCAGAGACTAGGATTACAACCCCTGCTTTTTTTGTCTTCCATTTGCTTGGGAGATCTTCCTCTATCACTTTATTTTGAGCCTACGTGTCTCTGCACGTGAGATGGATCTCCTGAATAGAGCAAACTGATGGGTCTTGACTATCCAATTTGCCATTCTGTGTCTTTTAATTGGGACATTTAGCCCATTTACATTTAAGGTTAATATTATTATGTGTGAATTTGATCCTGTTATTATGATGTTAGCTGGTTATTTTGCTGATTAGTTGATGCAGTTTCTTCCGAGCATCGGTGGTCTTTACAATTTGGCATGTTTTTGCAGTGGCTGGTACCGGTTTTTCCTTTCCATGTTTAGTGCTTCCTTCAGGAGCTCTTGTAAGGCAGGCCTGGTGGTGACAAAATCTCTCAGCATTTGCTTGTCTGTAAAGGATTTTATTTCTCCTTTACTTATGAAGCTTAGTTTGACTGGATATGAAATTCTGGGTTGAAAATTCTTTTCTTTAAGAATGTTGAATATTGGCCCCCACTCTCTTCTGACTTGTAGAATTTCTGGTGAGAGATCTGCTGTTAGTCTGATGGGTTTCCCTTTGTGGGTAACCCAACCTTTCTCTCTGACTGCCCCTAACATTTTTTCCTTCATTTCAACCTCGGTGAATCTGACAATTATGTGTCTTGGGGTTGCTCTTCTCAAGGAGTATCTTTGTGGCATTCTCTGTATTTCCTGAATTTGAATGATGGCTTGCTTGCTAGGTTAGGGAAGTTCTCCTGGATAGTATCCTGAAGAGTGTTTTCCAACTGGGTTCCATTCTCCCCGTCACTTTCAGGCACCCCAATCAGACCTAAATTTGGTCTTTTCACATAGTCCCATATTTCTTGGGGGCTTTGTTTGTTTCTTTTTACTCTTTTTTCCCTAAACTTCTTTTCTTGCCTCATTTCGTTCATTTGATCTTCAATCACTGATACCCTTTCTTCCACTTGATCGAATCAGCTACTGAAGCCTGTGAAGGCATCACATAGTTCTTGTGCCATGGTTCTCAGCTCCATCAGGTCATTTAAAGTATTCTCTATGCTCTTTATTCTAGTTAGCCATTCATCTAATCTTTTTTTCAAGGTTTTTAGCTTATTTGCGATATTTTTGTACATCCTCCTTTAGCTTGGAGAAGTTTTTTATTACCAATCTTCTGAAGCCTACCTCTGTCAACTCATCAAAGTCATCTCTGTCCAACTTTGTTCCATTGCTGGCGAAGAGCTGCATTCCTTTGGAGGAGAAGAGGCGTTCTGGTTTTTAGAATTTTCAGGTTTTCTGCTCTGGTTTCTCCCCATCTTTGTGATTTTGTCTACCTTTGGTCTTTGATGATGGTGACCTACTGATGGGGTTTTGGTGTGGATGTCCTCTTTGTTGATGTGAATGCTATTCCTTTTTGTTTGTTAGTTTTCCTTCTAACAGTCAGGACCCTCAGCTGCAGGTCTGTTGGAGTTTGCTGGAGGTCCACTCTAGACCCTGTTTGCCTGGGTATCACCAGCAGAGGCTGCAGAACAGCAAATATTGCTCCCTGATCCTTCCTCTGGAAGCTTCGTCTCAGAGGGGCACCCAGCTGTATGAGGTGTCATTCAGCCCCTACTGGGAGATGCCTCCCGTTAGGCTGCTCAGGGGTCAGGGACCCACTTGAGGAAGCAGTCTGTCAGTTCCCAGACCTCAGACTCTGTGCTGGGAGAACCACTACTCTCTTCAAAGCTTTCAGACAGGGACGTTTAAGTCTGCAGAAGTTTCTGCTGCCTTTTGTTCAGCTATGCCCTGCCCCAGAGGTGGAGTCTGCAGAGGCAGGCAGGCCTTGTTAAACTGCAGTGGGCTCCACCCAGTTGGAGCTTCCTGGCCGCTTTGTTTACCTACTCAAGCCTCAGTAATGGCGGACACCCCTCCCCCAGGCTTGCTACCGCCTTGCAGTTTGATCTCAGACTGCTGTGCTAATAGTGAGCAAGGCTCCATGGGCATGGGACCTGCTGAGCCAGGTACAGGATATAATCTCTGGGTGTGCTGTTTGCTTAGGCCATTGTAAAAGTGCAGTATTAGGGTGGGAGTGTCCCAATTTTCCAGGTACCATCTCTCATGGTTTCCCTTGGCTAGGAAAGGGAATTCCCTGACCCCTGGCACTTCCCAGGTGAGGCAATGCCCCACCTTGCTTCGGCTCACACTCTGTGGGCTGTACCCACTGTCCAACAAGTCCCAGTGAGATGAACCTGGTACCTCAGTTGGAAATGTAAAAATCACCCGTCTTCTGTGTTGCTCCTGCTGGGAGCTGTAGACTGGAGCTGTTCCTAGTCCAACATCTTGGAGGGAGCTATGAAGCAAATGTCTTTAAGAGTGCTAACACTTCAGTCTGAGACTGCAGGTAGGAATTCATGAAAATTAATTGCTAAAATCCTGATGGAATGGAATAGCAGAATGAGATAGCTGTGTTTTCTTTATACAGTATTTAAGCCATATTTCTGCATAGCTAGGGACTATGCAAGTGTTTTTCTTTGCTCCTGATACCACAGTTACAATGGATTCCACCGGTGTCACTCAGGAAACAGCGAAGTGTTTCTGTGTCCTGTACTTCAATTCCCGACATGTTAAAGATGGCGGTGGCCATCCTTTTCCACAGTATCTCAAGCTCATTCTCCACCAGATGGCAGCACTGAAGTTCAGAGGCCTTCAGCGCAGAGCCTCCTTGCCTAGTGAATACAAATGCAAAACTTTAAGCTCCTTCTTCACGCAAGTTAGACTCTCATTCTCTCTCCTACTTCCCCTCCCCCACTGAAGGCAACCCCTTCCAATAATCAGCCTTCTAGACTAAAATAGAGGCTTTTAACATTTTAATGTCTTGTCACATTACTCACTAGTCTCATATAGGCCCAGGAAACCATTTCCTGGAGGCCTCTTTTTTATTTGTGTTCATTAGCTGCACTAATACATTCTCTTGGAAACCACAGTTTAATAAATTTCATAGCGCATGACCAGTGGACTTAATGAATATTAGTCACTCGAAGCTATTTTTGTTTATTCAGCTTCTCTTTCCTCTCCTCCCTTTCCCTACCCCAGACCTCATTCTGTGGAATGATAATAATACACAGAGAGCTGGCTGGCCACAGAAGACTCTAAAAACAAGAAGAAAAAGGATCTTTCTGAGCTCACACCTGTTTTAAGATTTGTTATCCTTAAAACGAAAAGCTGTAGGGATTCACTCGGCTCTTTCCTTGTAGCTCCCCGTGGACTTTGCTATTAAACTGCAGGGAGGAGCCCAGCCTTCAGAGCACTTAAAAGTACTTATGTCAAATCCATCCCATTCTTCCGGCCTCCGTTCCTCAATCCAGCCACCATTCCCAGGGGCTGGAGCACATTACAAGGCATTCACTTCATATGAATGGGCACACACAGACTTTTTCACCATTTCGATATGTCTAACATTTGCAGGCACATCCTGTAGGCTGCCCGAAACAGCCTTAATTTCAATTTACTGTCTCCCCAAGGATCTTGCCATTCTGCGGAAAGTAGAAAACTCAATGGTTGTTTCTCGTCTCCGACCTCTCACCCCAGGCTCTCGCTGCCCTCCTCCTCTTTCAAGGAAAAGCTGTACTGGGAGGAACATTTTGCTCCAGATGAATAGAATGAAGTTTTGATGCTTCTAACAGCACGTATGATCTTTTATTTTTAAAAATAATGAGCAAGTTACACCAGATTACCACATTTGGAAAGTGATCAAAGTCGGCATACAAAGCTCAGTAAATGCTGTCTTGGGTCATCCTGGAATATGATTACACAAGACAGCATGAAATAATAGTCTTGAAATTTTATGTTGTCATTTGTAATCCGCTAGGTCTAACTCTATATAACATTTTAGTATGGAAATTTTCAAATACGTATACAACTTCAGAAAATACTGTAATGAGCCTCAATGCATCTGTCCTTTAACTTTCATATTAATCAACATTTGGCCAATCTGATTTTATCAAATCCTCTTCTCACACATGCATGTCTTTTTTGCTTGGAGATTTAAAAACAAATGACAGATGTTATGTCTTTTTCTCTGCAAACAGTTTGGCATGCCTTGCTAACTGATAAGAGCTTTCTATTTTTAGCATAATCATCATGCCAATATCACACTTACTATAATTAGTGGTAATTCCTTAATCATCTCATACCCAGTCCATATTAGTTTTTTCCTGATTACCTCAATATATTTTTTTACTAGTTCAGAATCCAAACAAGACCCACTTGTTGCATTAGTTGTTTTTCCTTAAGTCTCTTTTGTTTTGCAAAAGTCTTCCTCCTTCTTCTCCTCTTTCTCCTCCTCCTCCTCTTCCCTCTTCTCCAGTTTTATGCCATAGATCTGTTGGTAATACCAAGATTTTTGTCTATAGAAATATTTCATACTGTACATTTGACTGATTGTTTCCTTATGGTGTCATTGAATTTGTTCTTATACTGTTAGGGATATTTCTGGCAGAGAAAAAGTTAGCTGAGTTTTTCACTCTTATAGTGAATAAAAACCATTAGAATATTGAGGGAAATCCTCATTGTGCTTTGGCATCTGGAGCTACACTTACTGTTAATTCATTCAACAAATATTAATTAGCTCTTATAATGTACCAGGCACTGTACTGGGCTTTGGGTATGCAGAGTGACTAAGGGGGTTGGGAATATGGTATAACTGAGAAAATCATGGACCTTATCCTTCTGAAACTTAGGAGTCATGGGTTTCAAAGCACCACTTAAAAAAACACCTGTGTTGGGTTCTCCTAATACCCTCGTAAAGTCTATCAAGTTGTAAAGCCCTCTCAAATTTACTGAAGAATACTGAGGATGAAGTGGTAGGTGCTGTAGGCAGAAACTATACCAGAAATCACTAATGGAGAAGTCAGACACCATTCCCTTTGGACTTTTGGATTTCAATCTTTTGATAAATTAATTTTAGATCCTAAACTCTGTCACAGGTGGATCAGTACTGCTAAAAAGATTTAGGTAACCCCTGAACAAAATTAATATCAGGGTATCAACTTTTATTAGCCTAGGTTACAAAAGAAGTTAATTCCTTAAGAGTTCCTTAATTCTGACACACATCTCCAAGAAATCCATCAATGCATCAAAATAAGAAACACTTTGGAACATAGTGCACACAGACTAAACACAACTGATATAAAAGTTGCCCAAAACAAAATGTCTCTTACTTACCAGTGTGTGATAAACTCTGATATTTCCAAATTTATTTTGTTTTATTTTTATTTCATTTTGTTTTCAAAAAATGCTTGTTGCAAACCAATAAATGAATTTAGTGATCCACCAGTGAGTCACGATCTGCTGATTTTGGAAAAGGCTTGACATTTGGATAAGGTGGGGTCATGGGCCATCTGCTTGAACTACGCAGTTGAGGCTTAACTTTTGTAAAAGCCCAGATTTTGTGCCTTTGAAATAATATCGGAGGAAGGGATTGAGGTAGGGGGTTTTCAGAAGTTGTAAACAGCATCAAGGCCTTCCTCGTATTTATTCATTTATTTTTTTCTGGATAGAAGAAGTATAAGCAGATGGAGGGAGACACTGGGGGCAAAGTAAGATCCTCGGGAATTTCAAGTGTCTTATTTTTAACGAATGAGACTAAAATTTTTAAAGTAGCACCTATGGACTGGATGTTTTCTCATCTTATGTAATCCTTATAACAATGTAACTGTGTAGCCTTTATATATGTTACATAGGAGAAAACTTGGATTCCCTGAGACTGAATAAGTAAGAGGAACCGAATATTAAGCAACTCACAGAGGTCATGTCTCCTGGCAACTGGGAACTAATAGAGGCTGGAGCCAGACAATCTTTACTCTGAATCCTTGCTGTGGTACTTAGTGATAGTCATTAGTAAGTCCAGAATAAATAAGATAAAATGTGCAAACACTCAGCATCTAGTAGTCACTGATTATTTGTATGTATATAGGATACAAGTATAAGCTATATATTAAAATATGTATATATGATATATATACATACATACAAGATATATATTAAAATTTTTGTTTTTAAAATTATCCCTTGGAACAAGATGATATGTCAAAAATACTGGCATTGTGTACATTTCTAATCTTGCAGTCTGTTGGCATCCCTCACTGCCCTATCTCCTCCCAGTAACGCTGAATGTGGTTAGAGTCCTGCATGTACTGGACACCGATGCAAAACTTGAAAAGCAAACAAATAAACACACATACAAACTAAACAACAGGTGTCAGCTTCCAGCAGAGAAATTTTATGGAATAAGCCATAATTTTGAGTAACAACCTGTATTTCATCAAGACTAGGTTCCTTTCCAACACTCAGAGATTCTGTTGTTGCTATTGGTGCTTTAATGAGAATATTTCCATTCTCACACATACCACACTGAGAGACAATGGTATATGGTGTATAAGAGCTCCAACCCTCAGTGCAAGACGGCCTATGCTTTAATTCTGCTTCTGTTGCTTACCTGCTGAATTAGCCCATTCTTGCATTGCTATAAAGAAATACCTGAAGACTGGATAATTTATAAGAAAAGAAGTTTAATTGGCTCGCGGTTCTTCAGGCTACACAGGAAATAGTGCTGGCATCAGCTTCTAGGGAGGCCTCAGGAAGCTTTTACTCATGGTGGAAGGCAAAGTGGGAGAAGGCACTACACATGGCAAAAGCAGGAGCAAGAGAGGTAGAGATGGGGATGGGGAGGAGTTGCCATGCTTTACAACAACCAGATCTTACAAAAACTCAGTACCGTAAGGGACAGCACCAAGCCACGAGGGATCCACCCCCATGACCCAAACATCTCCCACCAGGCCCCATTTCCAACACTGGAGATTACATTTCAACATAAGATTTGGGTGGGGAAAATATTCAAATTATATCACCTGCTATGTGGTTTTGAACAAATCACTTAAACCCTTTTTCCTCCATCCTCATTAGTAAAACAAGGTTTATGATGTTAATCACAATGATGATGATAAAAATGCTCACCATGTAGGTTGTTGTAAGAATTCAATGCATTAGCATACATAAAACACTTAGAACAGTATCCAGAATATAAGAAGTGTTGGCAAGTATTATGATGTTACAAGTCAGAGATACTCCCACTGCTCCTGAAGGGCCAACATTTCCAGTTTCAGTTGCATTTGGCAGCTTTCTGGAATGGAGCAAATCATAGTTAGGTCTCCACTCATTCAGTGGGACTTTGTGAGTCATCGACAGTGGTTAAGATGCAGTGCTAGCTACAGAATAGTGTAAAAAAGCAATGGAACATCTGTTCTTTCCTCAATAATTTGCAATCTAATTGAGAAAAAAACACTGTTATCTGCCACCAGCTAGCTGTGAGATTTTACTCAGGATATTGTCCCACTCCAAAAATAAGGGGCTCCACTACTCTGAACTGATGATGAGTAAATTGGTATTCACCAGATTTAGCACCTCAATTCACAAAGGCAAGAATCTCTATCCAAGAATTATAAAGAAAATCATGAACTCATAAAAATATTTTAAATAAGCTAGCGTCTGAAAAATAAAGAATGTTATCTTATTTAGTGATGATCCCCAGATAAAAACTTGAGGAAGTTTATGGTTAAACGTTTTTACTTAGGATCCATTTTTCTTTTTTTTTTTTTTCTCCTCCTTCTCTTCCTTACTGTCTCTTTCTCTTCTTATTTCTTCTCCTACATTTTCTCCTTATCTGCCTCCTTAGACATTCATGAGGACCTGCCAAAGAAACAATGGGACAACTAGGTTGAGAAAGACAAGTTAAATCTCTCCTTTTGTTAATTCTGATTGGAGAAGCATTGCTCACATCCTCTCTTCCTCTCCTATGAGGCAAGTAACTTCTAAGTATCTGGACAGCCTTCTCCCTTGATGTCGAGCAGGACCTTTGACAGAGAGTGTAATTTTCAGAGTGATCAATTCTCATTCCATTATTTTAGTCCTGATGAAGACAAATCTATCTTAAAATTCTTGCTCGTTGAAAATTAAAAGCGACATTTATTTGTGAAATTAAAAAGCACTCAGACGGCAACCAAATGCTCAGATGTCTTTATCCTTTTAAAAAAAAAAAAAAAATGACTATCTTCGTCTGAAGATGCATGTTTTCTAAAAGCAAATAGAATCATTCATCTTAAAACTGGTTACCCTACGTTCAGCCATATAACAAGTCACTGACTTAACTGAAATGTTGAGAATCTCACAGTCCATCATATATCTCATTAGCAATGTAAAAATCTGTTCCTGGGCAGAAATATTAACTGCTGCCCAAATAAACAACCATCTATCATATGTGAATGCACTGTGGTAGGCAGCTACCTCATATCTTATTATGAAAGATTTCCCTCAGTATGAATGCAACAGACCTGTGAATTTATTTCCCTATGTGGGTCCCCTACATGAGTTGGATGCCGGCAGCCTTAGAAATGGGTTATAGTTAAAGGTTTATTTTTATAATCCTGTTGTTTGCAACTGAAAATGCATCTTCCGATAATGACAGTGTTACAAGTCAAGGTTAGATCCCTGAGGTCACCTGTGAATATTTACTGAAAGCAAAGCTGAAATAGTCCAATTTATAGCCACTGGCTTTCCTAAGCAACCCCCTGCCCTAGCACTGAGTCCCTAAGGCCCCCAAGGTTCGAGTTACTACTGAGATTGTGAAGAAGAAGTGGGGATGGGTGTAGAATTGCACAGCATTGGAGGCAAAGGAGGAGAAAATAAAAGGGGAGCTCCATGGCTCCTCTTATATTCACTGGGATTACTGGTGAATCAGAGATGATACGCTCACCTTGTACTTCTCATTGTACGGTTCTATATCCAAGCTGCCTTCATGAAAGTCTTATGTGTTTGTAATTGAAAAACTTTATCCTTCTTTAAAAAAATAAGAATTTGTGGCTACCTCTAGAGCTTCCAGTCAGATAGGTATTTTGGTCTATTTAGTGGGGAAAATGCACAACACAAGTTACTTGACATATGCAGATTAGCTTTTAAAGGTTGTTGCCTTGATATTGTATTTGGTGAGCAGTTGGACTGTGTAGCTTGTTGGCATTTGTTTTATTGTACCCAAATCCTAGTTCTCCATGACAGTTCTAGAGAATTTAGGGTTATGGCTTTTTAAAGCTGAATCATGAACGCAGTCCTGGAACAGAACACCCTCTGTATTGACACAGGCAGAGAACAGTCTCAACCTGAAGGAGATAAGGGTGGGCACAGTCTGCACATGAACTTCCTGACGTACACTCGCAGGGGCATCCTCTCCCTGTAGGCCTATAACAGTGTTTTTCCGAAGCAAGTATCACTAACAAGAGATGTTCTTTGGAGCAGAATAGGGTTAATCAAGTGAGTAAAAACTGACCCTGGATATATGTCTGAGCCTCTTCAATTCAACACTGCCCTAGAACTGATTGTTATATATTCTCTATTATTATTATTATTATTATTATTCTTTGAGACAGAGTCTCACTCTGTGGCCCAGGCTAGAGTGCAGTGGCACGATGTCAGCTCACTGCAAGCTCCACCTCCCAGGTTCACGTCATTCTCCTGCCTCAGCCTCCCAAGTAGCTGGGTCTACAGGTGTCTGCCACCATACTCAGCTAATTTTTTGTATTTTTTGTATTTTTTTTTGGTAGAGATGGGGTTTCACTGTGTTAGCCAGGATGGTCTCAATCTCCTGACCTCATGATCTGCTGCCTCGGCCTTCCAAAGTGCTGGGATTATAGGCATGAGCCACTGCACCTGGCCATATTCTCTATTATTCTTTACAATATTTAAATAAAAAGAAGTATGTAGTATTTTGTGTGCAGGAAGGCACTGTGTCTTAGAAATAAAATATCTGCTCTTGAGGGATTTATAGTCCAGCTCTGCAGACAGACACATGGACCAATAATTACCATGCAATGGGATGCATGCTATCATGGAAATGCATTTACAGGGGAAGAAGATATTAATTCAACCTTGAAGAAGGTTGGGAAGGCATCAGAGAGGATGTGCTGTCTGAGTTTTACCTTGAGAAGGAGGTAGGATTGCTGTATTTGGTAAAGATTGTATTGGCTAGAAGGAACCATATGAGCAAAGATCTGGAGGTAAGAAAGTATTTAGCCTGTTTGAGGAAGAACAGGGATCCATGCAGTGGCTTAAATGTAATAATGGACATTGAAGCTAGAGAGGTAAATATAGGACAACGTATAAAATCCTTTCCTATATCAGACTAGGAAATTTAGATTTTAACTTACATACAATAGAAAGTGGGATGCTGGTTAAAGTTTCTGCTAGAAAATTTGATGGTAGAATACAATATTAAGGAAAGTATGAGAGACCACAGAACTGAAATTTTCTGGACTTGGGGACCCTTGGGATAATTGCTGTGTTTCCTCTTTAGGTCTTTCTAGGAAGCAGTGAAGCCTGGGTCTTAGAGCAGAACTCAGGTGTCATCAATAGCTATTAATGGAAGAAAGACTCATCTGCCTCAGACTCACACAGGATATGCAGGTGTTCCCTATAAAACGGTCCAGGTTTTCTGCATCTGCCTCTTAGCAAACTTATGTGACTGCCCAATAAATTTCCACACGTGCAATATTCTCCCCTTCTCACTTTCCCTCCTTTCCCCTCCCGTCTCCTTCCTTTCTTTCTCTCTCACACCTGGCACAGCTGATGAATTAGAGGGACACATAGGCTTCTAGAAGCTCACTGAGTAGCTTCTCATGGCATAGACATTTGTTGAATGTCCTCTATAGGCCAAGCCCTGGGGATGGCCCTCTGTATGGTGCTAAACAGGTGATCGACTGGTGAGGTTTGGGGAAGCACATTTTATTCATGGTTTCCTTAATTGCTCTATTATTTCTTCTGCATAACATGTGCCTCAATCAAGGCCATTTATGATCTGAATGTATGAAAGCTATAATTTTGAGCATCCCCCAGTGTGTTCCCTGCCCTCCAATCAAGCCTCCTACCAGCTCTCCTCCCACCCCAGCCTTGTGGCCCTACCCTATGTTCTCTCCCTGGCTGAAAGCCCCTTCTCTTTGCTGATTCAAATCCTATCCAGCATTCAAAACCACCACCTCCATAATGTCTTTCTGATGTCTCACATCCTCATCGATTTCTTGGAGATATAATTCAGGGTAACAGTTAAAAAACTGGGCTCTAAATTAAGCAAAGAGGTTAACTCTGAGGAAAGGAGAAAGAGATGTGTTCAGGGCCTTCATCCATTGCTAACACATTATATCTTAAGCTGGGTGATGAATATACAGGTATTTTTAAAAACACAGTTCATTGTATAATTTTGTATGATTGAATTATCTTACAAAAGAAAAAAGTCACATATTAAGTGTGCTACCTTGTGCAAGTTCCCTAACTTCTTTATGCCCCAGTTACCTCATTTGTAGGAAATGATAACAGTGCCCTCTTGTTGTGGGTGTTAATAATATTAGATAATGCCTGTCAGGAATTTACAAAGTGCTTGATATATAGTAAGAACTCAATAAATGTTAGTAATGGTCTTCACCTCTTTTCCCTTTGAACTCCCTAGAGTGCTTTTGCTCTGAATTATATAATTTAATATTTAATTGAACCTTCTCTGGTTCTGTGATTTTTGCTCATTTTTTTACTGTGCTCCTCTTTTTTCTTGAGGGCAGGCACAGTGTGCTATCCTTCTTCCTAAGCTCCACAGCACCCTAGCATGGTGCACAGGGTGTCTGAATAGGTTCATAAATTCTTAAAGTTGATTGATTGGAATGGTCTTTTCAAGGATTGACTGTATATGATTCCCATGGTTTTTTGCTCATCTGTGTCTGAATAGCTAAAGAAGAAACGTGTGCATGTCTGTTACTTTCCTCCTGTGATATGACCTGTGAGCAGCTACCTTAGGGCTCAGAGTTGAAATATATGAACTAGCCAAGAGCACACACATTCACAGGCTTCCCAAAGTCCGCCCACCACTTCCTATTTCCATTCAGTGCTAGAACACCTCCCAATAATTCAATAAGTATGCACCCCTTCTTTCTTTTTTTTTTTTTTTTTTTTTGAGAGGGAGTCTCGCTCTGTCGCACAGGCTGGAGTGCAGTGGCCAGATCTCAGCTCACTGCAAGCTCCGCCTCCTGGGTTTACGCCATTCTCCTGCCTCAGCCCCCTGAGTAACTGGGACTACAGGTGCCCGCCACCTGGCCCGGCTAGTTTTTTGTATTTTTTTTTTTTTTTTTTTTTTTTTTTTTTGAGACGGAGTCTCGCGCTGTTTAGTAGAGACGGGGTTTCACCGTGTTAGCCAGGATGGTCTCCATCTCCTGACCTTGTGATCCTCCCGTCTCGGCCTCCCAAAGTGCTGGGATTACAGGCTTGAGCCACCGCGCTCGACCTGCCTTCTTTCTTAAAACAGTATTTGTGTAGGTTATAATCTTCTGTTTCACACTTTAAGGGAAATCTGAGCTAACCAGCTGCTCCACAGCCAAGTCCTAATGGTGACAATCATCTCGCTCTTGGCAAGACTATTTCCGGGTCTGCTTAAAGCCAGAATGTGTGCTCCAGAGTCTAGAGTGGAGCTAAAATCTCATCAGGAGTTGGCTGCGGAGCATCCATTTACCTAGCTATAAACCATCCCCTGATGGTTTATACTGCCTCTGCAGTGGAGTGACAAGCCAACCCAAATACAGGGCCCCAGCAGATAGTCCTGAACTCCTAATGTGTGCTTGCTGACTACTGATGCAACATCTGCATTCATCACTGGGACTCTGAAGGTTCCAGGAGGCCAAGTATTTCTGCAGAGGTTGGAGCCTCCTAGTCCTGGCTCAATTCATCTGATCTTGAGGAAATCTGTTTAGTTGAACTGCCTTTGCTGGGGTTGATGACAGGGCAGCAGAGGGGAGAGCAGTAAAAGGGAAAGGCAAAGAGGTCAGGATAATGATAGTACTTAATTCCACAAGAAGCTCCACTCAGTGTGATACTCAAGGCCCTGAATCATGTCTCCAAGTGGATTATAAATTCTGCTGAAGGATGAGATCTAAGGATCTAAGGAGACAAAAATCAGCCATCATATCCAATATTTTTTCTATTGCATCTATTGCCTTTGAGTAGATCCACTTGAGTAAATATAAGAAACGTTCAAGATGGAAACACAAGGTGTACGTAAAACTCATGTGCAATGTAAATCATAAAGCTTCATATACTCCAACCTCTACCATTTCTATCTCAGTCCTCATTTTCTAAATTGCATCCTAATAACATTGAAAACACACACACACACCCCTCTCCACCAACAACTACCACAAAGATGTTCCCGGCCTGGAAACGTCTTTGTAGTCAGGCCTGACTTCTGTCAATTACCCCAGATGCTAAACTAATTGGCTTGATGCTCAGATGAAAGAATCTAAATCTAGAAAGGCAGGAAAAGCCCCCTCCTGTGACCAAAGCCATTAAACCTCAATTAGAAGATAGACAGGGAAGGTGTAGATGAGTCTGGGGTAATTACAGGGCTTTGTCTGACAGCTCAGTTCCTGAAGCCTGGACCAGAGCAGGTGATTTGGAAATCTGATCCCGAGACAGCTGCAGATGGTGCAGGCTGATTGCACCCGGCCAAACGGACCTCATCCCACTGGCAGCTTTCTGCAGCGTGTGGCCCCTTACAACTTAGCACTGCCTGGCGAGCTGGCCCCATCTGTTCCGTGATGGCCAGGCACACAGAGAGCCACCCAGGGGCAAACACCAATAGACTCTAACCAGAGACATTGTTGGGATAGAGGTAGGGGTGGGGGTGGTCTGTCCTTGTTTTGGTTTAGAACTATCTCCACAATATTCATTTTATCCACATTTCAGGAGAGTTAGAAACTGACGAAAGCTTCCATTGTCCTCACCCTAGGAACTTGGGGAGACTTGATAACAGCTGACCAGGGCTGTTTTCCGAAGGTTCCTGGAAGTTGGAGTCATTCCTGCCTCCCATGCATTTAGGACAGGGAGGGATCATTCATGGTGTTATCAGCTGAATGGTGTCCCTGTAAATTTGTATGTAGATGTCTCCACCCACAGGACTACAGACTATAACCATATTTGGAGATAAGGTCTTTAAAGAGGTGATTAGCTGAAAATGAGGCTGTTAGGGTGGGCCCGTTATCCAATATACTGGTATCCTTACAGGAAGAAGAGATTAGGACACAGACTGAGAGACACTAGGCGCATATGTGCGTCAATGGAGAACCATGTGAAGAGACAGCAAGTGTGCAGCCATCTGCAGTCAGCATCTTGATCTCAAACTTCCAGCCTCTAGAACTGTGAGAAATACATTTCTGCTTCAGCCACCAGTTTCTGTGGTATTTTGTTCTGGCAACCCTAACAAACTAATACAACAGGTTTATTAATTCACCCAATAAGTATTTGTTGAGTATTTGCTATGTGCCAGAAATTGTTTACATGCTGGGAATACAGAGCTAAAAAAGACAGACTATTCTCCCTGTTGTGAATTTATATCTTCATGGGGAAGAGGAGAAAAGTCACTAACAAGGTAAACACACACGAGTTAATTTTAGAGGATGGTAAGTGTTATGAAGGAGACAGAACAGGGTGACATAGGGCTGCTTTGGATAAAGTGTTGAGGAGAAGGCCTTTTGGAGCGGTAATATTAGAGCTAGACTTGATAACAAGAAGGTATTAGCCATACAAAGATCATGGGAGAAGAAAATGCAAAAGTGCTGGTGAGGCAGGAGAATAGGGTCTGGAGGCAGGGAACCTAAGGCTGTTTCATGCCTACTTTCTATAACTAAATTGAAAGGAAAACCCTAACTTTCCATGTCTAAGTAACAAAAGGACCAGAAGCTACTCCCTTTGGCTTTTTCTGTGTGCAGACAGAAAATTGGAAAATTGCAGGCTGAGTCTTTGTTTGCAACTTTGTAAGTTAACTTCAGTCTCTGGTTGGCTGCTTTCTGTAACCACTCAGACTGATTGCAGGCTACTACTTTAGTTACATGAGGTGAGCATGAATGGGAAACTTCTAGAGGGTATTTGAACCCAAGAAGTTTCTATGTATCTGGGCCCTTGTGGCACTGCTTGTCCACTCCCACACTGTGGAGTGTACTTAGATTTTCAGTCAATCCCTGCTTTCGTTCTTTTGTTGCTTCGTTCTTCCTTTGCTTTGCTGAACGTTTTATCTAATTCTTTGTTCAAAACACCAAAAACCTGGACCACTTGCAGTCATGACCCTCTACACTGGGGCGAGGACAAATTGATGACTCCAAGGAACAAAAAGGCCAGTGTGAGTTAAAAAAAAAAAAAAAAAAAAAGAGTGGTGTGAGGTGGATTTATGTCAACCTGAAGGGAGGAATAGAGTGGTTGGAGGCAGACCTCTGTATACAGCCCTGCCCTTTTCAAAGTTGGTGAGGGAGGTTGAAGGTTGTGATTGAAGAAGGCCACCTGTGGAGGTGAAAGACACAGACTAGAGTCCCAAGGATGGAATTTAAGCTCCAGGTACACAGTTGGCCTAGATCAGTGGTTATCAACCCAACCGGAGTCAATGATGCTTTTTAAAGCAAGTATTTTATTAGATCCCTTCATTATCCTGAAATGATCATTATTCTGAATGATCTACCAAAGCACATAATAAAAAAGAATAATGTCCTAACTACAATAAAAGGGAAACATTTATAAATAATTATGATAAAGTAATTGCAATACATACATAAATATTCAGGCACAAGTTACATTAGAAGAGAAAATGAAGTAGTTAGCTGATAGCAGATAGAATCACTCTGAGTGTGTGCCCCATGATTGTAGGCTGATACCTAGTTTGGTTGGTCAAAAGTTAATTTTAATCATTAGTAGTTTAGAAACTTTTCTTTCAGCTTGATAACTTGTAATGGTAATGTCATGCAAATTTGGGGATTATTGTCAAAGTAGGGGAAGTTTCTACCAAGCTTCTTTCAATTTTGAGCTTTAAGATTTCCTGGCATTTTAGATTTTCTTGTGCAATGACTAATCTTCGATGCTCTGAATTGTCAACACTTATTAACCACTACCCACATCCTTGTGGTTCTGGGCGCTGTAGGATACATAAATCCCACAGGAGGACTCTGGGCCTTAAATCTACATCACAGTGTCAGGTGACAAGGAGCAGTGGGAGGTTTCTGAAAGCTAATCTTAGGCTGGAATTAACTCTATAACAGCAACTTAGCTATAAGTGGAAGTGTCTGCAAGTCACATAGACATATTCTACCACACCCAACCTTTAACCCAACTCCCTTTTCACTGGATCACAAATATGTCTGTGACTTGATATGAGAGGAGGTATGGCAGACATGAAGTTAGCATGGAAACAGAGGGTGGCCTTAGCTAACTAAATACACTATCTTAAGCAAATTTTAAGAAACTATATAATCATGTGAACCCTCTATTGGGGACTTCTCAGGAATCCATGGTAGAGGAGGTCCTGGAGCTTAAACTTTATTAGCTTCACTATTCATGCATCTCTACTTGTGCTCAACTTCCATGTACTTCGAATCCAATAGCCAGCAAAATCCCAACTCTAAATTCACACTTCTGTATTTTCCATGGATGCCCTGCTGAGCACTGCTGGAGGAAATTTGTACTACCATGCATGATATTTCCCCTACAAATCTGGCAACTTGAACCTCACTTAACTCTGAATGATGTCCAGTAGTTCTGTGAGTCTCGAATTAGTTTTCTCTCCACTTTCTTAAACAGCTATTTTGAACATTCCCCATTATTTTTAAGCACTTACCCTAGGCTAGGCTTCTTTGTTACTCATTTTGGCATCCCTTACACACTACACTACACACACACACAATTATTAGACCTGTCCTTACTTTGTATTAATGGAGGGATGTCACCTTTCTTGTTTATCCTCTCCATCCTGTTCTCTGAATTTCACTACACTTACTGTCCTGGGGACATGGAAGCTTCATCTGGATCCTTCAATTATCTTTCTTTTTCCATAATCTTTAAGTACTCTGAGGCAATTGGTTATTGCTCCAGCCTATAAATAAACTCAAGTCTCTCTAAAGATTAAACAAAATTCTTTCTTGATCCTGCATCTACCTCCAGCCACTTCCTTATTTTGTTTACCCTTTATAGTTAAAATTCTTAAAATAATGATCAATACTCACTGTCTTCATTTCCTGACCAACAGTTGCATCCCCACATAATCAGATATCCATCCCTGTCACTGCAATGAAACACTTTCATCAAGGTTACCAGTTGCCAAAGAATCTTCTTTTTTTTTTTTTTTGAGGCAGAGTCTCGCTCTGTCGCCCGGACTGGAGTGCAGTGGCCGGATCTCAGCTCACTGCAAGCTCCGCCTCCCGGGTTTACGCCATTCTCCTGCCTCAGCCTCCCGAGTAGCTGGGACTAGAGGCGCCCGCCACCTCGCCCGGCTAGTTTTTGTATTTTTAGTAGAGACGGGGTTTCACTGTGTTAGCCAGGATGGTCTCGATCTCTTGACCTCATGATCCGCCCGTCTCGGCCTCCCAAAGTGCTGGGATTACAGGCTTGAGCCACCGCTCCCGGCCCGCCAAAGAATCTTCTAGTTGGTAAATTCAAGAGGCACTTTACTCTTGACCTTACTTGACCTTCGTGTGCATTGGGCACTATTGACCAGATCCTTATTTTTAAGGGATATTTATTGGTTTATTTATGTATTCCCTGTATTGTTCCAGAAATGATTTTCAAAGTATCCAGTCAAAATACAAATAATTTGGAAAGATAAAATAAAACTTTTAAAATGTCTTAGTTGTTCTCTTGGCTTTTAAATATGTATACTTTAACAAACCTTAAAGATAATCAATACTATTAAGTCTCTTCAGATAATACAGGAATTTTAGAATACTTTAACTTCAGTCTCTTCCAATTTATACTTTATATACAAAATTTTTAATCAATTTTATCTTTTTAAAAACCTATAAATAGATATCAGTGTTATGTTTAGAGAATCAGTGATTTATATTCACCCATATAATTATCAATTTCCTTGAACACTGTTTCTTTTCTGTATCTCACGTTTTCCATCTGGAATCACCTTTATAAAGTACATACTTTAGAAGTTTCTTAAATAGAAACTTGTTGATGGCAAAACTCTTGTTTGTGTGAAAATTTTGTATTTTGTCCTTATTCTTGGAAATAAGTTTTCTGGGTAAAAGACCCTAAACCCATTGCTCTGTTTTCTCAGCATATTGAATATAGTTTTGTCCTGTCCATTTTTGTTGAGAAATCAAATGTTGGTCTTGCTGTTTCTTTGTGGGTGTACTTTTCTCATCTGTCTACTTTAGGATGTTCTTTGTGTCTTTTGTACATGGAATATCACTACTTTGTCCTGGATCGCATCTGCTTGGAATTTGTTAGGTTGCCTGAAGTTATGGATTGGTTTCTTTCATTAATTCTGTAAAAATTTGCCATAATATCTTGAAATACTGCCTTTCCTTCAGTCTCTTACTTGTCTTCTTCCATAACTTTGATTAGTAATATTTTGGACTGTTTACTGTCAATGCCCACTTTTATATCTTTCACATAAGAAGCATAGTTATTGTTGTCCTTTGCGTGATAATCCTGCAATCTGTAGTCTTTGCTGGTGTGACTCAGATCTCTGCTGCTTCTGTTGATTATTGTTTCAGTGCCAAAATTACTTTTTGTTTTAGTATTTTGTGTTTTTCCTTTCTTCTTTACTATGATTTCATATTCAAACCATCTAGGTCCAGTTTGTGGTTCCAAATTCTTAGGTAGACTTATTTTCTTAAGGCAGATTTTATTTCTCTCGTCAAAGAGAGATAGATCAAAATAGACAAGATTTTTGGTTTCCCTCTTTTGCCAGGGTGACTTATTTATTTTTCATTTTTATACTAGGTTACTAGGTTCCTTGTATTTCTTTTTTTTTTTTTTTTGAGATGGAGTCTGTCTTGCTCTGTCACCAAGGCTGAAGTACAGTGGCATGATCTTGGCTAACTGCAACCTCTGCCTTGCAGGTTCAATCTATTCTCCTGTCTCAGTCTCCCGAGTAGCTAGGATTACAGGTGTGCACCACCAGGCCCGGGGAATTTTTGTATTTTTAGCAGAGACGGGGTTTTGCCATGTTGGCCAGGCTGGTCTCGAAGTCCTGACCTCAGGTGATCCACCCACCACGGCCTCCCAAAGTGCTGGGATTACAGGCGTGAGCCACTGCACCCGGCCGGTTCCTAGAATTTCTGTAGGGTCTCTTATTAGACTTTCCCACCTGTTTGTCTGTTACTTTGTAGACCCTGCATGGCTGTTGAAATGAAAGCTCAAAGCCAGGCTCACACCTGTAATCCCAGCACTCCAGGAGACAAAGGCAGGAGGGTCACTTGAGACCAGGAGCTTGAAACCAGCCTGGTCAATACAGCAAGTCCCCACCTCTACAAAATTAAAAAAGAAAAAAATATTAGCTGAGTGTGGTGGGGCACACCTGTGATCCCAGTTAGGAAGCTGAGGTGGGAGGATCACTTGAGCCCAGGAGGTCAAGGCTGCAATGAGCCGTGACTGCCATTGCACGCCAGCCTGAGCCACAGAGTGAGACCCTGTCTTAAAAACACAAGCAAACAAAAAGAAATGAAAGTTCAAGGTCTCCGGGGTTCAAAGTTTCTCTGAGAAAGTGGGCCTCAGTGAGAGCTTGCCTCTCTGGATCCACACTGTCATTATAATTTTTGCTTCCAAGGGTTCCTCATAACATTTTATTTGAAAATATGTTTTTAAATTTTATTGAGTATTTATTATTTATCTATTTATTTATTTTTCAACTTTTCTTTTAGATTCAGGGGCTACATGTGAAGGTTTGTTACTTGAATGTATTGTGTGATGCTGAGGCTTGGGGTATGAATGATCCCATCACCCGCGTACTGAGCACAGTACCAAATGAGTTGTTTTTCAATCCTTCCCACCTTCCCTCCCCTCTCCAATAGTCTCCAGTGTCTACTGTTGCCAACTTTATATCCATGAGTACCCAATGTTTAGCTTCCACCTGTAAGTGGGAACACACAGTATTTGATTTCCTCTTTCTGCGTTCATTCGCTTAGGATAATGGCCTCCAGCTGTGTCCATACTCCTGCAAAGGAAATGAAATTTTTTTTTTTTATGGTTAGATAGTATTCCATGGTGTGTATGTACCACATTTGCTTTATCAAGTCCATCACTGATGGGCATCTAGGTTGATTCCATGTCTTTGCTATTGGGAATAGTGCTGCAATGGACATTCAAGTGTGTGTGTCTTTCTGGTAGAAAAGATTTTTTATTTTTTTTTGGGGGGGTGGTTATGTTGAATGATAGTTCTGTTTTAAATTCTCTGAGAAATCTCCAAACTGCTTTCCACAGTGGCCGAACTAATTTGCATTCCCACCAACAGTGTATAAGTGTTCCCTTTTGGGTAGCTTTGCCAGCATTTTTTGTTTTCCAACTTTTTAATAATACTCATTTTGACTGGTATAAGATGGTATCTCATTGCAATTTTGATTTGCATCTCTCTAATCATTAGTAATGTGGAGCATTTTTTCATGTTTGTTGGCCACTTATATGTCTTCTTTTGAAAAGTGTCTGTTCTTGTCTTTTGACTATTTTTAACGGGATTATTTGTTTTTTACTTGTTTATGTTCTTTATAAATTATGGATATTAAACCTCTGTTGAATGTGTAGTTTGCAAATATTTTCTCTCGTTCTGTATGTTGTCTGTTTACTCTGTTGACAGTTTCTTGTGCTGTACAAAAGGTCCTTAGTTTAATTAGGTCTTATTTGTCAATTTTTGGTTTTGTTACAGTTGCTTTTGAAAACTTAATCATATACTCCTTTGTAAGGCCCATATCCAGAATGGTGTTTTTTAAGTTTTCGTCTAGAATTCTTATAGTTCGAGGTCGTACATTAAAATCTTTAATTCATCTTGAGTTAATTTTTGTACATGGTGAAAGTTAGGCATCCAATTTCATTCTTCTGCATGTGGCTCACTAGCTATACCAGCACCATTTATTGAATAGGAAGTCTTTTCCCCATTGCTTATTTTTCTCTACTTTGTTGAAGATCAGATAGTTGTAGGTGTGTGGCTTTATTTCTGGGTTCTCTATTCTGTTCCATTGGTCTATGTGTCTCTTTTTGAACCAATACTGTACTATTTTGGTTACTGTAGCCTTGTAGTATAGTTTCAAGTCTGGTAATGTGATGTCTCCTGCTTTATTCTTTTTGCTTAGGGTTGCTTTAGCTATTTGGGCTCCTTTTTGGTTCCATATAAATTTTAGTGTAATTTTTTTTAATTCTGTGAAAAATGACATTGGTATTATAGTTTGATAAGAATCAGGTTGAATCTGAAAATTGTCTTGGGCAATATGACCTTCTTAATGAAATTGAGTCTTCTAATCCAAAGGTATGGAAATTTTCTTCATCTGTTATCTGTGATTTCTTTTAGCAGTGCTTTGTAGTTCTCCTTGTAGAGGTCTTTCACCTGACTGGTTAGATGTATTCCTGGGTATTTAATTTTTTGTGGCTAGTATAAATGGGATTATTTGGCTCTCGGCTTGAAAATAATTGGTGTATAGAAACATCATTTGTTTTTAGAAGGATTATTTAGGATGTCTGCTCTATCAAATTTCTAGAAACACAAGATTCTCCTGATTTCCTGAAATTTTGTTTTTTGGCTTGAGATCTCTCTAATACTCCATCTGACCATCTTTTCTAGTTTCTTCATTGGATCTTTCTTGTCCGCTCATCACCCAGAGGGCAATGTCCAATAATGTTCTATCCTTTACCCTCTCCCAGTCTGCTTGAAAAACACATCAGGCCCATGCCTTCAGCTAACTGTATGCCAATTCATCACAAACTATGCACTGTCTGCCCAAAGCAATCTTTGGAGCTCTGCATTTTTGTATCTACAGGTCTTTTAAATTTGGCATCTCAAGCTCAAAATGTCCATAGTTGACTTAATCATCTCCTCCTCCCATCTTCTTCTTTTATTTTTTATTTGGGAAAATGATACCGACATTCATCTTCTTAATCAACATAGAAACATGGAGAGCATTATAGACTCCTTCCTCTCCCACATCCTCCACATTCAATTGAACACTGCATCTATGAATTCTATCACCATAAAACCTCTTATTACAACTCAACTACCTAATTAATTTAATGCATCATAATTTGTCTCCTGGATTGATGTGATAGCCTCCTAAATGTCTGCAATAAATCCACCAATTCTCACGGAATCAAAGTAATATTTCTAAAACACATATGTGATCATCTCATAACCCTACCTAGAATTCTTCAATGACTCTCTGCAGCGCTCAAGATAAATTCACATTCCAAGTTCATCTTGTTCTATTCCACGTTTACCAAGACAAAAGTCAAATTGAAATATTTGCAATTCCTCCAGCACATCATGTGTTCTCACAGCTTTGACTTTACACAGTCTCCTTTGCTTAAAATTTCCTTCCCCTTCCTCCTTGCCTGGCTTATACATTTTTATTTAATAGACATAATGTACATATTACCCTCCCATAAATCCTCCAAGTCTTTTACCTACCTCACTCTGTTGAATATATTTGATTCATTCATTTAAGAAACATATATTGAGGCTGCATTATCTATCTATCTATCTATCTATCTATCTATCTATCTATCTATCATCTATCTAATCTTCTACATATTATGGTAATATGCTTGACATTAGGAAAATAATAAAGAATAAGAAACAATCCTTTTATATTACAGTGCGATAAATGCAAAGATAGCAGAGAGCACAGTGAAGGGGAACCTGAACCAGCCTTGAATGAACAGACAGGGCTTGTGAGGAGGTTATATATAAGTAAATGTAATTGCTTCCTCTCTTAATTCTCTCCCTCTTATTTTCCCTACTGCTACCAGCCAAACATTTGTGTATGAAACAGATTAGTATATGTTTAGTTATGAAGTTTTTTATTTTCATGAATTTCTGTAGTTTAAGTCAGTCTGGCCTCTGCCTGTTATCGGCATACTAGAGAATCATAAAACTCTGAGTAATTGTGTTCATGTATTCCAGTAGGGCTTATCCAACCCTGGGAAAATAATGGCATCTGACCCGATAAGACTAGCAAAGAGCAAACCCAAGAAAAGAGATAAACAAACATGTATTAAATGGTAGTTTTAAATTTTTTGAAGTACATTCATTTTTGTTTTATTCCACAAAGGCACCGTGGAAGTTTATAAAAATACACACTGTTCATTGGGATAAAATATATTATCGAGGCAATGAGACTAAAGGGGAAATAGAAAAGGAATATCATAAATCTGTAATAACATTAGTACATGGAAGCAATAGAAAAAGGCTACAAATTTGATTCTAAGCTCCTTAACAGCCAAAACAAAGAAAGATCATGATTAGTCACAGTTCTGCATAAGAAAAATAAAACAAATGACTTGTTCAGTAAGAAGCATAGTTTTTGCAAAAACTGATTCCCAAGGAATTTCTCCCATGAATGCTGAAACTGCCGTGTGATGTGGTAGACAATGTTCTTAACATGATCCCTTCAATAGCTACAATCACAGACATAATGAGTCTGTGTCATAAATATCCTTTGTTGTGGGTAGTTGGCAAAATGCCAAAGAACGAGTCAGTGAAAGCTGTTCTACAAGCAGTAGATTTCAGTAAAGCACACGGAAAATTCTAAGACTTTAGAATCAAACAGCTAAAGATTGAATCGTGGTTCAATTAAACACAAGATATGTGAACTTGGACCAGTTTCTTCCTCTTCCTTAATTTGATCATCTGTGAAAACTGGGATAATACTACTCATCATTTGGATCCGAAGTTCAGTTAAAATTCAGAATATCTAGAACAATAGTAATCAACATCCATCAAACTCCTATTCCATCCCAGGCACTATGCCAAGTACTTTACGTGGATTATCTGATTTAATCCTCACAAAATTCCTTTACATGAGTACTATAGTTATTCCCATTTACCAACTAGGAAACGGAGATCAGAGAGGTTAAGTAATTTGCCCAAAATCACAAAGCTAGGATGAGGGGAGCTGAACTCATCAGCCCAGGCAGACTGATTGTGGAGTTCACATTCTTAAAGCATTCTGTTCTATAAAATGCAACTTTGAGGCAATTCTTGATAAAAATCATTTCTCACAACCAGGTTTTTTGATACCAGGTTTGATACTAGGTATTTTATGATGAACTATAAAACAGATTTTTTCCCTCCATGGACAGTTAAGGTGAGATCCCTTTGTTTTGCCAGAGGTAGCTTAGTCAACTTCCTGTAATAAAAAGCAAGGATTCTTACCACAAGATAAAATAAATGGCAGGTAAATCTACAGAACTTTAAGAGTAGGAAAGTTAATCCTGTGTTCTGCTTACTGTCTGTGGCCCTTTGTTGTCCATTCCCATCTTTGATTCAGTTGACAGACAGCTGCAGCCTAATTGGCCTGCTACACAGTCTGTTTGGCCGGATTTCATGGCAAGCAGAGTCTGGCGGGGGGCCTTAAACAAAGCTCACCCAGCATGTCTTCTGCCTTGCCAAACTCTAAAAATAGAAAGCTCAACTTCTGCAGAGCTAAGGAACTGAACTAGTCAATGGTTAGAAGATAGGTTTGTCATCTCAAGGGTGGTTTGTGTTTCCTGTTAACTGGGGTTGGAATGACAAGGGGCAATCTTTTGAGCACTAAAGTCTGGACAGAATGGCATATGACTGCTATGCAAAGGACTGAATCCTGGTTATAAATCATAGCAACAACAGCCTGAAACTGAGCTATCACGGAATCTTAAATCTCCAAAGTGTGGCCTGGGTAAGCCATTATGAGAATTCTGCCTTCTCAGATATAAAAATTCCATGCCTCAGAGCTTAAAGCATGCCTCCCTATAATCCATTTCTTTGTTCCAGTCAGACTTTCTTTCTGGAATTTTCCTCCATGCTCCATGACCTGATCAAGGGTTAAAGAGGATTCCATATCCCACACTACATTAGAGAAGAGTGACAGCATATCAGAAAGAGGCATTGTGGACCTGTGTTTAAGTCAGCCTGTCTGAATCCACATCCTGGCTCCATCCTTCTTTACTAGGTATGTAACCTTGGACAAGGCCTTTAGTCTCCATGGGTTTCATTAGCCTAGGTTTTGTTATCTATAAAACATGCTTAATGAAAGTTTCAACTTCATAGAGTGGTTTTGAGAATAAAATAAAATAATTCAAGTAAAGTACATATTTTAGAGAAAATACATCTTCATAATGATTATTAATATCATGTATCATCTGGGAAAGCCTTAGTATGCCCATACTGGAGGGACTCAGGAAAGAAATGAAGAAATGAAGATGAAGCTTAAGATAATTTTAGACATACGAAAGGATTCAGAGAGTGGCAAAGGAAACTCAATTCTACTTAGGAATATAATATTCTAAAAAACTATACTCCCAAAGGAAAGGTTTTCTCATTTTGGTAATTGGGGCCTGCCTATTAGCATACCCACAAAGTCTTCTTTCCCTTCAGCATGTTGATGAAACGTACTTGTAGGACTACAGAGAAAACAACTATCATTATTAATCACTGAGTCATAAATCTAAATGAACAGTGAAAACTTATTTGAGAACAATCTACTGCATATAAGAAAGTGAAAAAACATTATTGAAATTGGAAGAAACAGATTGTGCATGGAAAAGAGGAAAACTGAATAAAAATTCTACCAAGTAACAATGGAAAATTTAGAACTCTGTTTTAGCCAAATAAGAACATGCTGCAATGATAAAGAATCGGTCAAAGAATAAGAATGAAATTTAGAAAATTCAAATATTAATTGTCTGGTTACCAGTACCCAAAAATTAAAGAAAAGAAGCTAGGTAACAGAATGAATATAGATGAAATCCATATTAGTTATATACAGAGTCAGTAGAAGAAGATTTTTCAGAATATAAGACAAAATTGTTGGCCAGTAAGTTGAAAAAATATAATGCAAAATAAAGTTAGTGACAATATGGTAACCTGGCAAAAACAATTTAGATTATTTCAACACAACTTTAGGCAGAGGAGCAGTAGTGGAAGTATGCCTGTAATCTTGTATTTTTCAGGAGAGATGGGCTGTAGATGGTGAACTATTACCTAATTTGTTTGAAAATAAGTTGAAATGTAATTAATCAAAATTTACATATTATCATTAGAGATATAAAAGTAGAAGATTTAACATTTAAGTCATTTGAGAGAGAGAGAGACAGGGAAAGAAACAGAGATATTGAGAGAAAGAGAGAGAGAGAAACTCAGAAGAGAGAAGCAGCATAATCTATAAATTAAAACCATGGCCTTTAGAGTAAATATCTAATATCTGAGTCCTGGTTTGCCAGTTTAACACATATGAAATGTTGGACAAGTTAATGAATCTTACTAAGTCTCAATTTCTTCACTTGCAACATGAATCATGAATCAAAAGGTTATTTTGAACATTATATTAGATAAAAGCCAAAAAGTTATTGGAATATGGCTTGCTGCATTATAAAATATTTATACATGTCAGCTCATAATTAAGACTACAAATGATGGGAAAAATAGTAATAGGCAATTTGAAACGACAGCAATACATCCAAGTATATCACTAATCACAATAAATGTAAATGCATTAAATTTCCACATTAAAACATAGAATTCTAAAGTGTGAACATGTGTAAAAACCAGACATATGCTGCTTACTAAAGATCTACCTAAAATAAAATGTTACTAAAAATTTAAACTGGATAAAAAGGATACACTAGGTAAATGTTAAAACTAATAATAGTAGACAAAGAACACTCAAATAACAACAACTGCAAGTTAAATAGAAATTTTATGAGAGAAACTGCACATTCATTCACTAATTTATTAATATCGACATTTATTTTCTGAACATCTACAATGAGCCAGGTATTGTAAAAGTGCTGGAACTATAAAACTAATCTAGACAAACACATTCCCTGCCTGCGAGGAGCTTAATTCTAATGAGTAGATAATAAACTTATGGATTTATAAATGTAATTGGCAGTGATGAGAGCTATGAATAATAATAAGCAAGTGAAGGAGAGTGAGAATGATGGATTTCTCTCTTAGTAGGGTAGTAAGGAATGCCTTTCTGAGACAGCTGAATTGAGTGAGCAAGTCAAATGACTGTAGGGGGTGGGATGGGCAGGAAAATATTCTAGGCAAAGTAAACAGCATGATGTATTTTCTTTATGCAATGTGTACACAATGCAAAGACCCTGCGTCAAAAGCAATCCACAAAAATGGCACCAGAGAGATAAAACAAAAGCTCTTAGTAATACAAAGAGACATCCAGAAATGCTATGATAATGAGTTGCTTTAACATTGTCCTACAGAAATTGATAAACAGTAATAGCAAAGGACATACATTTAAAAACTGAATTAATAATGTTGGCTAAATATATATGCACGTACATTGTTAACCAAAGGAAAAAAACATTTTTTTTCCAAAAACAAAGAATAGTTAAGAATTAGCCCTACATTAGCCATGAAGAAAACTAATACATTGCATAAATTCAAATCAATAGGTGGGTATTTTCTGACTATAATGCAATGAAACTAGATATTAGAAAAATATATAGTCAAATATTATATCCAGTTAGAAACTTATACTGTTCTAACTAAAACTAAGGTTAAAGAAGAAATCATATTAGAATTACAGAGCATTTAGAGATAAATGCAAATGAAATTACCATTTACAAAATATATGACAGTACTTAAATGTAAGCCAGTATTCCAATGGCTATGTAGTATTTAAGCACTGTGTTTTGGAAAACAAGAAAAAGTGAAAACAAATTGTGTTCCATTGAAAATAAAAAAACAAATAAACATATATAAAGTAAATGGGGAGTTAAAAAAGATAAAAACAGATAATAATGAAATATAAAACTATAAAATGAATAAAAAACAATCTTTAAATAAAAAGCTATTTTATTAAAGAAAATCAATAAAATAGATAAATATTTAGCTATTTAAAGCTAACCACCCCCCAACTAAGCATATTATAAATGAGCAAAGAAAAAATAACCACAGCTACAAAAGGATTTTAAAATTCAAGAATATGCTTATTCCTTTTATATTACTGAATCTGGAAATAGATGAAGTTGATGACTTTCTAAAAAAAAAAAAGTAAAGAATGAAAACTGACTCCAGATATGTATAACCTGAAAAATACAATAGTCATAGAAGAAGTTGAAATGATTGTAGAAGACATTGCTAACTATATAGAAAGGTTCTAGAGAAATTCTATCAAACTTCAAGGAACATGTAATTTCTCTGTTATTGAAATTTTTTCAGAGCATAGAAAAATATAAAACATTTTCAACTCATTTTTCAAGACTGCCATAATCTTGACACTAAAGTTGAACAGAGTATCAAAAGCCGTAGATCAATCTCATTTATGACAGTAGACATAAAAATCCTTAATAAATGTATGCAAGTAAAATCCAGTGGCACACAGAAAGAATAATACATCATACAGGAATGGCTCCATATAGGTAATCTATTAATGCAATGTTTTACATTTTTAGATTTAAAGAGAAACGACTGCATGACAATTTTGATAGAGACCCCAAAGCCTGCTTAATAGATATTCATAAAAAATTAGGAAAAGATCATCTTTAGTTTGATGAAAGATATCTACCAGGGAACTACTGCAAACATCAAAGGAGATAGTGAACTTTTAGTTTCACTATTTATTGAACATTTTAGTTTTCAATTGACAATAAAAGTGGGACAATGCATGAGAGGTCACCAAAATGACTTTTATAGAAAGACAACTTGTTGACTGAAGAAAGAGAAAATCATGGAGTAATTCCACAAAGCGTGCTTATTTCAAGCATAACTTTCAAATGAGACTTGTGCATACTTTTTAGCTAAATTAATTACCTGTTTTTATCATGCTTATTTCAAGCATAACTTTCAAATGAGACTTGTGGATACTTTTTAAACAAAGTAATTACCTGTTTTGTGACATGTTAAAAATGTTCTTTTCCAAGGAAGAAAAGCTACTCTTAGGCAATGCACAATTTTCTTTTGCATAATTGCAATTTGATAGATACATTCTTATGCAGCATAGCTCATAGAGCAGGAGTGATATTGAATAAATAAATTAATAGTTAGTTTTAAGTGCATGTTTTATTGCAGCCAAACACTTCAAATGAATCATCAGATGTTTCTGTGGGCTCTTATGCTCCCTGGAAGGCACACAAATTGACACTGACTATAGGGCTCAGAGCCTAAAATAATCATCCTGAAAGTCAGCATTCTTATTGAAAATTGAAAACAAATCAAGTTCTCTAGGGAGAAGTTTTGGGAACCAGCACAAGATTTTTAAAAATCCAAGAAGTTCTTTGATATATAATTTAAAACATGTTAAATTACTTGCATTTAACTGATTCATGGGATTATCTGACTCACTAGTTTATCTGTTAAACATACCTTGTGAAGCTCCAGACATGATGGCCTCCTATGTAGGAGATCACACTGCAGAAAACCCTCTCACTGCTGCTGTCACCAAATGAATTCAATGCTTCTTAAGAGGTGTCGGTGTTTATTCCCAAACATGTTGGTGTCTGTTGTAATTGTTATTTAAATTAAGTAATTTAATTTAAATAATATGTAAACCAATGACAGACAATAATGTAAAACAGAATTACTGTTCCCATAAATATCAAGTTGGGAGTTTGGAAAACTTAATCAAAACTTAATCAAGTGGCTACCTTTGACTTTATACCTTCTCAATATTCGCATCTTGTCAATAGTGGGCCTACAAATAACTTCTCCCAATCTGCTGTGATGGCCAATTACTTTATCCATATTATTCGTTAAAGGTAGAAATCAATTTTTGCCTTATAATTTGGGCTTTAAAAAAAAGCCCATCACCATCACAAAGATACATTTCTACATAGGGCTGGCTACATAAATTGCCAACCCAGTGCAGAATGAAAGTGTGGGACCCTTTGTTTAAAAAACATATTAAGAATTTCAAGATGACAACAAGTAGGGCATTCAACCACACACTGACCCTTTCTAAGCATTGGCCTCTGTGGTGTCCCACACCCATGAAGACAGTTCTGTTTCTATATCATCTCCTATGTGGATAATTGTTTACTTTTTACATTTAGGTTTTGAGTCTTGCTGGAGTCTACATTTGTATAACATGTTACATAGAGGTTAAGTATTTTTTTCCCTCATACAGTGAGTGAGTTTTCCCCAAATCATTTACTAAGGAGCCTATTCTTTCCTTACTGTTTCATGGTGCCATTCTAATCATGTATTAGGTTTTATATAGATCTCTCCCTGAGCTCTCTGTTCAATTCCACTGATCTGTGTGTGTGTGCATGGGTGTGTATGTGTGTGTGTGTGTATGTGTGTTACAGGGGCTAGATAGAAATTTTTAGGCAGAAAGCGAGGGTAAAGGAGTCCTCGATAAGGCTTCCATTTTAATAAAAAGCAGTTCCCAAATCATGTTTTTTCTAATGAAGAGTGGCCTGAAAAATTGAGCTGCAGACATAGATAAGCAAGCTGGAAGTTTGCACAGGTGAATGCTGGCAACTGTGCCAACGGAGAAAGGGCTACCTGAGGGCCAGGCATGTTCAACTTGGAGGCTCCATCTTCCCTTGTCTTTGTCACCACATATACAGTAAAAAAAGCAGGCAACATTACATTGGCCAGTTAAAGAACCTATCTGCGTACTAAAAGATTAGGATGGGGCAGCCAGTTTCTTCACATGCTATGCAAATAGCAAACCTAGTCTTAACCAGTTCTTCACACGCTATGCAAATGACACACCTGGTCTGACCAATCATTCGTGCCCTTTGTAAATCAGACACTGCCTCCTCAAACTCATCTAGAAAGCCTCCTGCATTTCACCACAGAAGCAGCAACTTGTTTTCTCCGGACCCCTCTCTGTGCAGAGAGCTCTTCTTTTTCCCTATTAAACTTCCCCTCTTAACCTCACTCTGGTGTGTCCTGGTTTTCTGTGGCCGTGAGACAACGGATATTGGGTATTTACCCCAGACAAATGATGCTGCTTCATATGTAGGTGCAAGCACGTGTGTGTTTTATACTTTGGCTATTTCTCCCTTTTTTCTCTTCTAAGTTGCCTTTGTTAATCATATAAAATTTTAGAGTAAATGTATTAAGGACCTTTAGAAAACCAGCAGAGATTGTGATGAGAGTTGTGCTCAATCAGTAGATTAATTAGGGGAAGAATCGGTACCTTTGTAATATCTGTCTGTTTACCCAAGAACTTGGACCATCTATTTAAACAGATGTTTTTAAAGCCTTTATTAGGTGTTCCAATTTTCTCTGGAGGCTTTGTGCACTTTTGGTTAAGTTATATCTTGAATTTTATTAGTTTTTGTAGAGGCTTTGTGCACTTTTGGTTAAGTTATATCTTGAATTTTGTTAGTTTTTGTAGATTCTCTATATTTTCTAAAATATACTTTTAATTGATTATAATTTGGAAACACAGTCTCTATTTTAAAAGACAGATTTTCTATCCCAAATTCTTTGTTTACTTCTAAGAATTTGGCTGTTAATTCTGTGTTTTCCTTCTGTGGTGATGGTTATATCATCTACAAGTAAGACCAGCTATATAACTTGCAGGGCCAGGGTAAAAGGCAAATTCAGGGACCCTTGTTCAGAAAGCAGGAAATAGATAAGAGCTGTTAAAGGTACTAAAATAAAAAGCTTTTTCAATAGGCTCTCTCTTAACGTGTCATGGTATTTCATATTTGCTATTAAATGTTCTTCTAAGAAAGTAAAATTAAAATGTTAAATTATTTGTATAAATTTTACTATTTATCTTTAGTACTATGCAATGCCAGTTTTAGATCCATATAAAAGAGTATTTAACTTGTATTCAGAGTTACACAATTCAGGTTAATAATGCCTGTATTTACCAGAACAGTGGAAATGCTCCATGAAAAAAATCTACTGTTTGTATTTCTCTTTCTGATTTGTGCTGAGCATCCTACTGATATGCTACCTTCTGCTTACTGATGAGTAAGGAAAGACTGAAAGGAAAGGAACTATGGGTTATCCTATCTTTCCCTTTTCTTCTGTGTCATAATAATCAGCATAAGTGGTTGGCTAATACAGAGAAGAAACATGAGTGAGAAAGAATATGGTAGATCTCCTTGGTCATTCATTTTTCTTAGAATGTCATTGCCTTCTTTCTGCATTAGAAGTAAGTTCTTGTTTGAACCAAAAAAGCATGTTTTTTTCAGGCTGTCAGGACCATACTTAGTCATAGACATGATAAGCTTATCTTTACCCTTGCTTTGAGTATTGCTCAACTCAGCTGCATCATAGACCTACCACATACTGTGCTCACGAGGCGTTGTGACCTCTATATGTAAACGGCAAGGCAAGGAATAGCAGACAACGTATTGCATGTTTCTCTTCTACTCATGATGTACATGCTAAATTATCCTATCAGACTTCACTTGCAAAACATACATATGCAACAAACCTGCAAGTCATGCACAAGTACCCCAGAACATAAAGTATAATTTAAAAAAATAGAAAATAAAATTATGAAGAAATCCAGAATGGCAACAACAGAGCATCAAACCAAGCACGAAGCCCTTCTGAGCTCAGGGTCGTGTGTCACTGCAAAGGTGGCCGAGCCATGAAGTTAACCCTTCTGCAAATAATGACTGCAACTCATGACTGTTCCATCTCTTCCCTTCCAATCTCAACACTTTTTATTTCTTTTTATTTTATTACAGAATTTTCCAGTGTAACATTAGATATTTAGCTAACAAATGTCTGATAATAGTAACAATATTTGTCATTCTATTCTTGTCCCTGATCAAATGTGTCTAAAGTTTCTATATAAAATCACATTTTTACTAAATTTCTATTATATAATTTTTACAAATATAAGAAACTTTATTTATATTCCTAACGTATCAATTTTTTCAATCATAAATATGCATTAAAGTTTATTTAATACTTTTTCTGAGCCAATTGACCTGACCATATGAATTTTCTTCCTGATCTCTTAATATGGTAAATTGTGTTGATTGACTTTTTGTCACTAACCTATCCTTGTCTGTATGAGATAAATTCTATTTAGTCCTAAAGTAATTTAAAAATATATACACAAAGAGGTCAGGCGCGGTGGCTCACACCTGCAATCCCAGCACTTTGGGATGCTTAGGTGAGTGGATCACTTGAGGTCAGGTATTTGAGACCAGTCTGGCCAACATAATTAAACCCCGACTCTACTAAAAATACAAGAAAATTAGCTGGGTGTGGTGGCACGTGCCTGTAATCCCAGCTACTTGGGAGGCTGAGGCAGGAGAATCACTTGCACCTGGGAGGCAGAAGTTGCAGTGAGCCAAGATCGTGCCACTGTTCAGCCTGGCTGACAGAGCCAGACTCTGAGGAAAAAAAAATCAGAAAGAACACCATAAGCCATAAGCCAATTTCACTTTGAGCACAGATATAAAAATCTTAAAGTATTAAATAACCAAACCTGGGGGTATTTTTGGTTTTTATTTTTTATTTTTTTAAATTTTATGTATGCACAATAACTGTACATATTTATGGGGTACATGTGATATTTTGATACAAGTATATAATGTGTAATGATCACATCAGCATAATTACATTATCCTTCACCTGAAACATTTATCATTTCTTTCTTTGTGTATGTGTGTGTGTGTGTGTGTGTGTGTGTTTTAGTCATTCATCCAGTGACTTGATACTTTACCAAGTATCAAGATTCAGATGAGAAAGAGGTATGGGGTGAATGCTCAAGGGTAGAGAGTAAGTCATCATCTGTTTTCATCAGCTCATCACCTAGTAAAGCTTTTATACTACCTTGTTAGTACCTTGACAAGTGGCCAGGTCTGTCATTGACAATTTTGAGGCTGCAAGGCATCCAGTGATTCTCCTAGGCAAAAGGAGGACTTGAAAACCCCTCTGAAAATAACCCTCACAGCTACAATACGCAGCTGTCCACTCAAGGCTGTAGCCACCAACTGCTGTGTACCACACACACCAATTGATAGGCTTTTTCACTCCCATAGTTTTCTTCAAAGCTTCCTATTTTGTGTGTTTTTCTAAGTTTCCTGAGAGCCATGCTCCCATTTTACTTCTGTGGTTTTTACACTGTTGATTTGGAGAGAGATGGGCAGGAATCCATGCTAGCTTGCCATTTTTTTCAGGAATGAAGGAAATCCATTTTTTATTTACTAATTCTGCACCCTGAATTGATTCCCCTGTGTCTTTGCTCTTTTTTATTTAATTTTTAATTTTTGTAAAAGATACATACCATAATTTATCATTGTAAGTCTGTAGTTCTGTGGCACATTTACATTGTTATGAAATCTTTCTATGACTTTATGCTATATTTATCTTGAGAAGATTTCTTAAACTGAATACACTAACCCTCAAAATTTCTTAAATTATGGTAACCACATGTTTAAATTCTAGGATACATTTTAAATCATTTTAATCTTGTTTAATGCATGCATTAACATCTCAGAACTCTCTGAATAACTAATTGGAGATGCTTTCTTTTATTAAATTGAGATCATATTTTGCATATTTATGGGGTACATGTCATAGTTTGTTACATGCATAGTATGTGTAATGATTAAATCAGGGCATTTGGGGTGTCCATCACTTTTGAGTATTTATCATTTCTATGTCTTGGGAACAGTTCAAGTCCTCTCATCTAGCTACTTTGAAATATGCAATACACTGGTTATGCCTGTAGTCACGCTACACTTCTGTTGAACAATACTACAGAAGTATTTTTGTACCTGTTAACCTGTATGTTTGTACCTGTTAACCCACCTCTCTTCCTTCCCCTCGCCCACACACCTACCCACCCTTCCCAGGCTCTGCTACCTACCATTCTACTCTCTATCTTTATGAGACCAACTTTTTATCTCCCACATGTAAGTGAGAACCTGCAGTATTAATCTTTCTATGCTAGGCTTATTTCACTTCACATAATGGCCTCCAGTTCCATCCATGTTGCTGCAAATGACTTCATTTTTCTTTATTACCGAATAGTACTCCACTGTGTATATAAACCACATTTTTTTATTCGTTCACCTGTTGATGGACACTTAAATTGATTCTAATATATTCGCTATTGTGAATAGTGCTTCAATAAGCATGTAAGTGCAGGTATCTTTTTGATATAATGATTTGTTTTCCTTTGGATAAATACCTTAGTGGGACTGCTAGATTATATATAGTTTTATTTTCAGTTTTTGAGAAATCTTCATTATGGTTTCCATAGTGGCTAAGCTAATTTACATTTTCACCAATAGTGTATAAGGGTCCCCTTTTCTCCACATCCTCACCATCATCTGTTATTCTTTTTCTTTTTAATGATAGCCATTGAAATTGGGGTAAGATGATATTTCATTGTGGCTTTGATTTGCATTTCCCTGATGACTAGTGACGTTGAGCCTTTTTTCATACACTCGTTGGCCATTTGTATGTCTTCTTTTGACAAATGTCTGTTCCTGTCCTTTGCCTACTTTATAATGGGATTTTTTTTTTAGTGTTGAATTGTTTGACTTCTTTATATAATCTGCACATACGTTTTTGTCAGATAAGTAGTTTGCAAATATTTCCTTCCTTTCAACAGATGGTCTCTACATTTTGTTGATTGTTTTCTTTGTGGAGCAAAAGAGAAAAAAACAAACAAAAAAACAGAAACAAAAACAAAAAACAAAAAAAGATTTTTAGTATAATATGGTCCTATTTGTTTTTGTATTTGCTGACTGTCCTTTTGAGATCTTAGCCACAAATTCTTTGTCCCTCTAGCTCTTTCTAAACATTGACAGTCTTGGAAAGTCTGCAACTTTCTTTTTTCTTTTTTGAATCTCACTTTGTCGCCAGGCTGGAGTGCAGTGGCACAATTTCGGTTCACTGCAACCTCTACCTCCCAGGTTGCAGCGATTCCCCTGCCTCAGCCTCCGGAGTAGCTGGGACTATAGGCATGCGCCACCACGCTCAGCTAATTTTTGTATTTTTAGTAGAGAAGGGGTTTCACCATGTTGACTAGGAAGGTCTCGGTCTCTTGACCTCACGATCCACCCGCCTTGGCCTCCCAAAGTGCTGGGATTACAGGCATAAGCCACTGCACCCAGCCAAAAAGTCTGCAACTTTCACACAAAAGTCCGTACAAGTAAACATTTGCACCTAAATACGTTAATATACAAATAAAGGACTAGCGATGAGGGTTGCTTAAAACCGATAAAAACTTTATTTACCTGAGATTGGTAGAGGGGGCAAAAAATGATCAATTTCTTTCCTGTGAATTTAATTCTTTTTGATCAGCATTGGTATTTACTGAATTAGGTAATGTCATTGTCATTTTGCCCATAGAAAAAAGTCTGTGCTATAGAGGTTCCAAAATATCTTACCTAAAGTCTAAATTGTTAGTGTTTGAATTTCAATCTTTCTATTTTCTGCCTTTATATTTAAAATGTATAGCTTGTAAACAAAACATAGTCCTTTTTTTTCATCTAGTCCAAAAGTTTAGGTTTTCATTTGGAGCATATATCCCATTTACATTTAATATAATTACTCATTTATTTGGGTTTATATATAGCATTATATTTTGTGTTTGAACTTGAATTGTCTTCTTTACACTCCCTTTTCCCTCTTTCTTGTATTGTTTAAATGAATTGGATTTTTAAAAATTATTTCGGATAATAAACAGACACAAATCACAAACCAGTAAAGAAAACAACCATCATGAAAGACACCAAGAAAAACAAATAGAACAATAGGAGAAAGTGAGAGAATTCTGAGAAGAGAAAAAAAAAAAATTTAAGAAATAATCTCCAGCATTACACTACCTGATGTAAAATTATGCTATAAGGCTATTATAGTCAAAACAACATGGTATTGCTATAAAAACAGACAGACCAATGGAATAGAATACATAACTCACGGCCGGGCGCGGTGGCTCAAGCCTGTAATCCCAGCACTTTGGGAGGCCGAGACGGGCGGATCACGAGGTCAGGAGATCGAGACCATCCTGGCTAATACAGTGAAACTCTGTCTCTACTTAAAAATACAAAAAACTAGCCGGGCGACGAGGCGGGCGCCTGTAGTCCCAGCTACTCGGGAGGCTGAGGCAGGAGAATGGCGTAAACCCGGGAGGCGGAGCTTGCAGTGAGCTGAGATCCGGCCACTGCACTCCAGCCTGGGTGGCAGAGCAAGACTCCGTCTCAAAAAAAAAAAAAAAAAAAAAAAAGAATACATAACTCACAAATAAATTCAGGTATCTACAACCAACTGATTTTCAAAGATGTCAAGAACGTACAACAAGGTAAGAAAACTGGTGCTGGGAAAATTGGATATCCACATGCAGAAAAATGAAACTATAACCTTACTTCTCACCATATACAAAAATTAGCTCAAGATGGATTAAAGAATTAAATATAAGACCTAAAACTATAACACTACTAAAAGTAAACAGAAAAAACACTTCAGGAACATTCGTTATGTTCTATTGGAGATCTCTTTCCAGTTTATAAAGTGCTTTATATAAACATTATCTCCTTTACTACAGGAGTGCTACTTTGCAGTGAACAAGGCTGGTAGGATTCCCATTTTACAGATGAGTACACCAAGGTGCAGTGGCTTCCTTTCACCACATTGTTGGCAGACTTGGTGTTTGTATATGGTCCTTCTGCTGCTCCACGGATATTCACACACTCTCTCTTTGTGAGAAAATGTAATCTCCCTTATCAGTAAGCAAATAAACACAGAATTGGTTCAGTCTTGCTGACTTATTTTGGCACATTATTTAGAATGATGGACAAAAGACATAAATGAGTGCCCATAGTGTAGAATCACCCTATAAAAAATACCTGCTTGAATTCAGGTCAGCTAAGAATTTAATCTTAGGCCTATAGAAGGGTGTGGGGAACTCAATGGAAGGCAAAGGAAGAGAGAGCGCAGCAGGGAAAGAGTGATCTCAGCAAGAACTATTTCAGGAGCCTCCTTTCCCATGAGTTTTATTCTACAAGATTGTAAAAGCCAACCCCAGGCTGCAGATTTTCAAACAGAAACACAGTCCCTTGGTTTGCTTTCTGACCTAGACATCTTCCATATAACTCTATGTGTCCAACACACAGAGCACAAAAGTTACATTTCTTGGAAGAAAATCACAAAAAAATTTCTGGTCTTTCCCATGCCGTTTGTTTACTGGTCTATGACTGGCTTAATCTTATCAATTCGGCTGAGCAAGAGGCTCTGAACAATCTTCCTGAAGCTTGTCTCTCAGCAGGCTATTCTCCATTCCTTGCTACCTCATTAATGTCAGAAATCTTGAGGTGAGCTGTTTGCCAAATTGTGGTTCTAAGAATAAAAGTCGGGGAGGGGAGAGAGGGCACACAGAGAGAGCACGCTCCTAATTTCCTGTATACATGCAAATACAGTACATTTTTCTCTTATCCCTGCAATCCCTTCAATAAAAGGAGGATAGTGCCCCTCAAAGAGAATGCAGCCTAAAGCATGAATTATAGTCTTGCAGAGAACAAAAGAAACAGAGAGAAAGAAAGGAACAAACAAATCCTTGGATGTTACTGACTCCATTCCTCTAAATCCACCTGGGATTGATGGTTGTCTCAGAGTTGTGGGGGGTGGGGGGAAGGCGAGGCATGTGTGGGGGTGGGGGCATGGACATGAAGGGCAGGATGGGGACAGGGAAGCAAGAAAGAACGGACTGTCTTGAGTGATATTTGGAATGATGAAGCCCTTAAGCACTTAGAGGATGACAGAGTCATTGTGAAGCAAGGGGAGTCCAGGTAAACATACCCCTTGAGTGCCACCTTTCTAGTACCCGTGGCTGCTTCCAGTGTGGAGGATGGGCAATGACTAATACTCTAACTGCAATACTAGTGTAAGTGCTTTGCTAGGGTGAATCCAGGATAAATTAGAAAACAATTGAGTAAGATTGCCTCACTATAATAGCAACAATCAACAATTGTATAGCTCTTATGATGTATCACAATGTGATGTGATGTCATAATGTGATACATCATATGATGTGTCTTCTGAAGGTTGTAAGCACGTGTAAAATTATAAATTATAAATTATAAATAATGTTAAGGGAACTCTCATTCTGTGGGTGATAAAACTGAGGTGCAGAGAGGTTAAGTAATTTGCCCAAAGGCACACAGCTAGTGGTAGAGCTGGGATTCAAACTCAGGCAGTCTGATGCTGGAACACATGGTCTTAACACCACATTTTACTATCTCTCAAGGCTAAACAAGGATGCTCATGCCTGTGTCACTTAAAATAGTAAAATGTTAATAACAAACTTCAGAAAAAGGGAGAAATATTTGAGCCAATTAACTTATAACCAAAGTTTTAAAGGCATGAAAATCTGTATTTTAAAATGATATTCAATAGCATAGGAAAGTCTTCATGACAGTATCAAGAGAAAAGGCACAATATAAAGTGACACAGAGTGTGACCCCTACTTTGTTTAACAACACAAGCTTTTGTACCTATCTCCATATCATCTGTCTCTGAATGGGTAAGCATAGAAAAACAATGCTAGAAAGAAATACACCAAAATATTTACAATGGTTAATTCCAAGCAGTAGAATTAGTGGTAAGTTTTATTTTCTTCTTTATACTTTTACATATTTGCCATTTAAAAAAAAATCTACATATACTATATCTATAATACAGAAAAGATGTACACAGGGAAATAATGTGGTTGAGTCTGATTTCTTCTTTCCCATTAAGTGCATTCCATCCTGAGACACGCTATTCTCAATGCTGGCGGCTCTTCACCATGTGGGGGATGGTGGGAGGTGGTTCTGCTTGCACCCCTCTGCTCCCCAGTCTTCTGCATTCCCTCCTCCTTCCAGCTCAGTGCTCTGTAAACATTTACCTCAGTCCACAGAAGGGAACCCTGTGGTGAACTCTGGGATGGTGTAAATTTCTTCCCAGTGATTTTAATCATCCCCTAAATTATAATGTGTTGAAGTTTTGGTTCTGTGTATCAGATTCCTGTTCACAAAGCAGAGGTATTACCTGGGGGCTGAGCTAAGATATGTATAAAGATAATTGAAGGATTTGACACAAGTGGTAACAGGTAGCCAATATATTTATATTTAAGCTGGGGGAAAAAAAGGGATATGAAGTCTTTTAATAATAGAAATGCCTATATACAGTGGTTCATTTATAAATGGATGAATGGGTTATCAGTGAAAATACACCATCTGGTCTTTTGCACTCTGGTTTTCATAAAACCATAAATAAGGAACAATCTTGCCTTGAATTCTCTGATAAGAGAATATCCATCCTCCTATGTTCTCACTGTCTGTTAATGTCTCTTTCTTAAGGAATGATAAAAGATTATTTAACTGTCTTTGCTATTTCTGGAATTTTCTTTTCGGTTTCATATAACCTGAATTCTTCCTTCTGTGACTCAAACATGTTTTTCTCTTTTTGTTTATTCAGCAAAAGTATCCCCCAAAGGCAGCTGGCCTTTGGCTCTCTGAGGTGCACTAAGACATTAATTAATGGATCGGCTCCATGATTCTTTTAATGAGAAATTCAAATACATATACCTTTAGGATCAAATATGACCCAGAGAGATTCCAGAATTCCCTGACCACCCAGAGGGCAGTCTGATGTTTGTTAATGTGACCGACACCATTCTCCAAATATCAAAATGGAGGTCCAGGTGAGAAAGAGGGAGAGATGAGGAGCTTGCTAGGGACAGACCCTTGGCATGACAGCCAGTTCCCAGCAAACTGGCATCAGTTCTGTTCTTACCAGGGCTCAATCTATTTACCTGGGTCCTGTACCAGATTGGTTGACATCTGAGTATTAAAGAAAAAAAAAAGATGAGGTCCTGGAGGGATTGACTGTGGGTCTGCATAATTGTTTTCCACTTACTGGTGTGGCCTACAGGGTCCCACACCACCCTGGGGTGACCCAGGTCAGCCTTGACCAGATGTGGGGCCAGCACACCCTGCCTCCAGGCAGCCGGTGAACCAAAGTTCTCAGTGCCTTTTGGGACCAAAGGCATAAATCATTGATTTTCTATGAATTGGGGATTACTGCTAAATCGTGTGCTTTCTATTAATAGATCTTCATAAATGCTGCAGGTGCGGCCCGAGCACCTCTTTGAAGTACTGCTTAATCGTCCCCCTTCCAAATCCTCATAATCCAACCCTCATAAAAAACCCTGGGGATTATTGATTGAGGGGGCCTTGGGGATCCCTAAAGGCACTGCAGCTCAGACGCCGGCCTGTCCTGGAGGTGCGGCTGCAGGCTGCACCCGGAATGCATGCCAGGTGTGGCTAGGCTTGCTGCACCAACCTGGAGGGCCAGGCCAGCTCCTCCCAGGCAGGGACAGGGTGGAGCCCAGGGAGAAGGCACCAAGGTGAGCCATGCCCACTTTAAAGTGTAGGAATTTCTATGCATGTAACAAAATATCACATGCACCCTGTAAATATGTACACATATTATGTATCAATAAAAATAAGAGTGGAAAATTTTCCTCTTAATAACTGTCTTGCTTAAAACAACATTTTTTGGAGCTTATAGTTTGAGACAGGAACTCTTACTTAAACAATTCATTGATCAATTGTAATTAATTCAAACTATTTTCAGTAATTTAAGTACTTTAACTAAATTTAATTTATTTAATTGATTTCATTTACTGTCATAATCTGTGCCTCCTCTTTAAGCCCTGATCCTTTAGTTGCCCTGTGCTATTTTCATTCAGGCCGTGCAGCACCTTATTTAAGAAGATTTTGCTATATCCATACAGTCCTCACCTAGAATGTCTTTCCTTCTCCTCTCTACTTTATGAAATCCTTCTCATTGGTCAAGGTCTGGCTCAAATGTCACCTTCCAAGTTCCTAGGATGACTTAGTCACTTTCCCCTTTCTGTTTCCATTATACTTTGTTCATGCCACTATTTTAGCCCTGCTATGCTTGTATCTGTTACATTAGTATAGTTGTTATTTGTTCAACTCATCCCTTATCTCCTGGATTCCAGGCACTGGGCTGGGTGCTGAAGATACAAAATTGAACAAGATACAGTGCTTGATTTTGAGGAAATCACCAAGATGTGAGGATCCCAGGGTCATGGGGAAAAGATGAAAATTACCAGGTGAGAGGAATATACTAGTTGTTATACTAAAACGTTCTCTGAGGTCTTAGGTAGAGAGCCACTGGGTTGTAAAAACTTGAGAGCTGTCTTACTGGGGACACCCAGTAGGGTGCCTTGCACTCCCCAGTGCTCACTAAATCTCAATGGAATAATTGGTGCAGTTGAAAGATGCCTGATTAGACTTGAATTTCCCAGGTTGGAGTTCCAAGTTGTGCCTCTTAGAAGATGTATATGTAATCAGATTATGCAAACACTCTGTCCTCCTTTGTCATAAATGAAATGGATATAGTAATAATAATCTTCTTCTAGCACTGTTAGGAGAAGCAAATGAAGAAATGTAAGTAAAGGCAATTTGAACACTCTGGAGGTAAATAAAGGTAATGCCCCCTTGTAAATACTGTTACCTCCATGACTTAGAGCAATTCTTTCTACTGACAAGGTATCTATACATGACCCCATGGGATTAACTATATGATCTAGAAAACTAAAACTATGGCTGGAGTTAGGAGAGTCAACAAGGGACAAGAAGGTCTTGTTCGTTTTCACTCCTCCTGGGCATTGGTTCCTATGTTTGCTTGGAGACCATAGGGGTTAGAGATTTGAGATAAGTACAAAATCTCTTTAAAATGCAATTGGTCAGTTCTATTTTATGTATAACAGAATCAGTGCACAAAAATATCAACATGTCCTAAGAAGGACTGTCCAAATAGCTTTTTTATGGTCTGATATAAATAACTCCTATCAGACTCAGAAACAGGGAGATACCTGTAGCTGTTATAGGTGGGCCTTGAAACTTGCTGTCATGTTCAGATTTCTTCTCATTGTCTTTATGACTGTGGTCAGGAATGAACAATAGCCTGTTAGCACGAGTCTGAGGGTAGATAAATACATCATTGGTTTAGGCAGCTTTGCATTGCACCATAGTGCTAAAAATCACAGAATTAATCAGCTGATAGAAAGACACCCTTGGAGGTGAATGGATGGAAGAAGATGTGAATAGAAAGGAGCGCATTTGGACAGGGATCTATTTATCATTCTACCTTAAGTGCTTTGTGAGTCTATAAAAAAATAGAAATGTATGACAGAGTAGAATAAGCAAGGAAGGGTGGCAAAAGCTTCCAAGGGAAGGAATGATGCTTTTCTTCTCACAGTAAAGTCCGCTTACATGAAAATAGCTTTGGAAAAATTTTTGACTGTCCTTGCCACATGACATGGCATTTGTTGGATGAGATAATATGCAATGAGAAATAAAACCCCGTTTAGCCTGCAAAAATTAAAACAAGGCTTTTCAATGAGTTCAGGTACTCCTTGATGTATAATTCTGTCAGAAGCTGGTTTAGCCTGCATAGTTCACCAGCCCCTAAATGTACTTGCCACATGGAGGTGAAGTCAAGAGTCCAGGCAGCCACAGTAAGTTAGCTGTGAGGTGCACTGTGGAGTGGAGCAGCACCACTCAGCACATATCTGGTAAACCACTTCTGTTCCCTATACATCACTCTGCCTGGCAGGCTGGTACAGTCCTAACTATGGCAATATGCCTTCTGACTTTTGTTAAGCTGCTTCTTTACTGTAAAACAAGAAAGAAGATAAAATACCCCAATTCCCTTTGGTTCTGAATCTGAAGAGTGAACTGCCCCTATCCTCATGGCTAAATGTGTGGAAGTACGATACACAAACTGCCCTCTACCTTTTAACTCCTTACTCATCAAACTGGTATTTTAGGGGCAGCCATGCTGTACCCACTTCCTCAATGTTGCTTACATTGTTACGGCTTTTTTCTTCACTAGTTTCACAAGCAGGAGAGCATGGCGCCAAGCAGCTTTTTTGCTCCTGTAGTTGGGCCAGTGGGAGGGGGTGTTAGAGCTTGTTATAGGCTCTTTTGTTCCCACTGCTGGGCAGCCCGGTGAGCCAGCCAGGAGTGTCACAGCTCTTTCATTCCCACAGTTCAACAAGTGGGAGGGCGTGGCACCTAATGGCTCCTTCTCTCCCATTATTTGGTGAGCAAGAGGGAGAGTTACAGTTCTTTTACTCCCACTGCCTGAGGCTTGGCGAGTTCCAGGTTCTTGTCCTGTGACCAAGAGGAATAAGGTACACAGACACTGGAGAGTGAGTAAGGCAGAGAAGGAATTTATTGAGCAACAGAAGGAAAGCTCTCAGCAGCAAGAGGGGATCCAAAAGTGGGCTGGCATCTGTGAGGCTGAGTCCAGGGTTTTTATGGACTTAGAATGGAGGACTCCATGCTGATTGGCCCATGGTCTTGTAAAAAGCACCATTTGATTGGTTAAAAGGCATCATTCAGAAGAAACCAATCTGGAGAGAGTGAGTAAGATGGGGTTGGAAGTTCTCACTTTCATCATGGACTCTATCCAGAACTGACAGCTTGGTTTTCAGGCTTTAAACTGTCCTTGGCTTGAAGGTCAGTTTTTGCTGGGGACCCATTCCTATCTGCTTAGGAATTTGTCTGTCTCCTGTGGCTATCCGTGTTTTCTTCAAACAAATTTGTTGACCACAAAATTGTCTGTGTCCTTGAAATAGACATTTTCATTCTAAAGTTTGTAATACACTTTGACTTTTTACAATTTGTAAGTATATTACATTGCTCAAGAGAAGTTAAAGCTTAAAAAAATAGGACCAAGCACCCATCTATTATTAAATTACAGATTTTACTCATACTTTGACTTAACACAGGATATCCTGCTGTTGTTGAAAGCACTGGTACTTAAGTCTTTTGGGTTTAGAGATTCATTTTGTTGGGAGGAAAGACTTGTTGGGTCACCTGCCTCTGGTGGATCACCACTAAGACTCTTACCAGAATGAATGGGATGCCTATGTCTTCTATCAATGAGATACTGATTAGGTAGTGTTAATCTTGAACTGCATGGGGTATACCAGAATTTATAGTAATGAATCCCACTGGATGCCAGGATATTGACCACCTAGGTGAAGAGACTCACATAGTTTACAGTGCTCCCTGGAGTGCTCTCTGGAAACAACTGGTCCCTAGGGAATCTCTCAGCAACCCCAATTGTAAATCTGTTCTGTAGGAAAACATGCATGAAGGACTGAACCATGTTGTCCCAGAAAGACAAAAAAAAGAAAATTAAATGTTTGGTCTCTTCATGTAGTACTACATTGTGATTCCCTGATGCGCATGCATTTTCTTTGTAATAAAGAAGTAACCAAAAAGAAAAATCCAGTAAAAATTCATAGAGCTATTAACAAACACTTGTAAGTAAGAAACACTTTGAATTGCCTTTAGGGATCCATTTCTCTTTCCCTGGTTTGCCTTGAAAGGTGAGCACTCGTTTAACTTCCTGATACCATCTGGGAGTGCTTGCAGTCTTTCCGCTAACATGCTAATTAAGGATCTATCAGGGTCCTCCAGGGAGCTGAGTGGCTCAGTAACACCATCCAGTATGTGCCATCTGGTAGGGAGGCAGGACTCATAAGCTGTTTGCCCCAAGTCACCCAACAAAGGTGGCAAATTCCCAGGGAAAGTATCAAATGAATCCATTAATGAGGCAAAAACTAGGAAAGAGGTCCAGGGAGGAGGGGTACTGACAGACCTAACACGGAGTGAGCTGAAGGAAGTGGAGGATTTATTTATCTGCTTCTTAAATGAGTGTTAATGTGAGGATCTCTTCCATCCGTTGAAAGTATTTTCAAGCCGAATCTTTAGCACACTAAGGAATCCCAGACAAACCAGGAACTTCAGAGTTTACATCTTGAAGAAAGAAAAGGAAATTTGAGTTTCATAAGAATAAAGATTTTAATATATATTATGATTATACATATTTGTCTACGTGGTGATTTTTGTCTTTTTTAAGTAAGAATTTATCCAGATCGGGCCCTGAGTTAACTGGATAAAACTTAGAGGTTCAATTTATTCAAACTCTATTTCACAAGGGAAATTAAGTGAAATGTGTAAGTTCATATAAATGAATGTAACATCTGGTTAAGAAATGACATGGGCCAAACCCATGTCATTGTGCCACAGTTAGGTAATTTCTACCACATTATTTTGTATTTCCTTTGTCCAATTTATTTTCTAAGTTTCTGCTCTCCTCTCCCTTCCTCTGGTATCTTGCTAATTTTGAATCTATGGAGATTTTTGAGAGCCTGCAAATATGCCATCCTCTTTCTCACTACTTGCCACCAGTTCCATTCTTCCCCTGCTATTATTTTGAAAGTTACACTCTACTTCTATTCTTTAAATAATTAGAAATTTTGACATCGTACTTAACTTTAAACCTGCTAAGATTAATTAAATAGCTTTACTTTCATTCTAAGAGCCTTTGGAAACATTTTAACACCAATCACATATTCACTCAACTTATATTCTGTCATTATCCAGTATTTTAGTTTTATCTTGATTTTTAAAAATTGAGATGAAATTTTACAGTGAAATATACAAATTTTAAGGTACAGTTGTATTTACTTTTTGTTTGTTTATTTGCTTGTTTTGAGACAGAGTCTCACTCCGTCACCCAGGCTGGAGTGTAGTGGCATGATCTCAGCTCATTGCAACCTCTGCCTCCTGGGTTCAAGCAATTCTTCTGCTTCAGGCTCCAGAGTAGGTGGGATTACAGGCGTATGCCGCTATGCCTGGCTAATTTTTGTATTTTTAGTAAAGAAGGGGTTTCACCATGTTGTCCAGGTTTGTCTTGAACTCCTGACCTCAAATGATCTGCCTACCTCGACCTCCCAAAGTGCTGGGGTTACAGGTGTGAGCAACCTCATCCAACATCCAGTTGTATGTTTTAATCAAACAGAATCAATCAGTGTTCACACTGGTGTAACCTCCACCCAAGTCAAGATGTGAAACATTTCTATACAGTTCTCTCATTTCCTCTTCCAGTCAATTCCCACCTGCCATTAGGTCAAAGCTGTTCTGAGTTATGTCACCATAAATTAGCTCTGCCTAATCTAAAACTTTATGTAAATGGAATAATACTGTATTTTTTGTGTGTCTGGTTTCCATTGCTCAGAATGTTTTTGAAAGTCATCCATGTTGTGTGTATGATAATAGCTTAGTGATTCCCAAAGTAAACACCTGAGAGTCTCCAAGACCTTTTCAGGGTGTTCATGAGCTCAAAAGTATTTTTATAATTAACCAATTAATTCATTCTTACTTTTTTCATGAGTATACAGGATTATTTTCCTAAGGTTACACGAAGTATGATATCACAACAGATTGAAGAAGCAGATATGAGATTTCAAATATCTCTTTTTAAGCTAAACATTGAAGAGATTCCCCCAAAGTAAAGGAATATCACTTTTCTCATTAAATGTTTTTGTTTTAACAAATATAGCTATTTCCATCAAAACATTTCACTTATGTTAACCTATTATTATTTTTTTTAAGTGAATAAATGCATATTTTTTAATTATTCAATTTTAATTTCGAATATGATAAATATTGATAGCCATAAGCCACGTAAGAAAAACTCTTTTAAAGTCCGCAATTATTTTTTTAGAGTGGAAAGCGGATCTGAGACCAAAAAGTCTGATACTTACTGTGATAGTTCTTTCTTTTTTAATTGCTGAGTAGGATCTCACTTTATATAGCACAATTTTGTTTAGACATTCCTCTGGTGGGTTATATCCAGTTTTGTGTTATTGTAAATAAAGATGCTATTAACATCCTTCTATATATCTTTTTATACATATATGTTTTCATTTGTTTCAGATAAATATTTAAGGGGGTAATTGATGAGTCACAGGGTAAGTATGCTTTTAACTGTGTGAGGGGACAGCTAAGTTATTTTCTAAAGTGACTGTACCATTCTGCACCCATACTAGCTACAGATGGGAGTTCCAGTTTCTACACAGCCTTCCCAACTGTTGGTGGTGTTGGTCTTTCCAGTTGCAGCCATATTTAATAGGCATGCCTTATCTTCTTGTGGATTTGACTTGTATTTTCCTAATGATTAAAAGTGATGGGCAACTTTTTTCTTAACTTTTATTTTAGGTTCGGGGTACATGTGCAGGTTTGTTATATAGGTAAACATATGTCATGGGGGTTTAGTGTACAAATTATTTGGTCACTCAAGTAATAAGCTCTGATAGGTTTTTTTTTTTTCCTGAACCTCTTCCTCCTCCTACCCTCCACTCTTCCAGGAAAGCCCCAGTGTTTGTTGTTCCCCTCTTTGCATCTATGTGTTTTCATCGTTTAGCTCTTACTTATAAGTGAGAACATGCTGTGTTTCATTTTCCTTTCCTGTGTTACTTTGCTTAGGATAATGGTCTCCAGCTCCATCCATGTTGCTGCAAAGGACATGATCTCCTTTTTTTATGACTGCATAGAATTCCATGGTGTATATATACCACATTTTCTTTGTCCAGTCTACCACGATGGGCATTTAGGCTGATTCCATGTGTTTGTTATTTTGAATATTGCTGCAGTGAACATATACATGCATGTGTCTTTATGGTAGTACCATTTATGTTCCTTTGAGTATATACCCAAACATGGGATTGCTGGGGCAAATGGTAGTTCCATTTTTAACTCTGTGAGGAATTGCCACACTGCTTTCCACAATGGCTGAACTAATTTACACTCTCACCTAAAGTATGTAAGTATTCCCTTTTCTCTGCAACCTCGCCAGCATCTGTTACTTTTTGACTTTTTAATAATAGCTATTCTGATTGGCATAAGATGGTATCTCATTGTGGTTTTGATTTGCGTTTCTCTAATGATTAATGATGTTGAGCATTTTTTATATGCCTGTTGGCTACATGTATGCCTTCTTTTAAAAAGTATATGTTCATATTCTTTGCCCACTTTTTAATGGGGTTGAGAAACTTTTCATATACTAGTTGTCCATTTGTATATCTTCTCTTGTAAAATGTCAACCCAAGACTTTTACTCACGTTTTATTGTCCTTTATGTTATTGAATCATAGAAATTATTTATGTAATCTGGATAAAAGTGAAAGGTCAGAAATATGAATTTCTGACTGGGCGCGATGGCTCATGCCTGTAATCCCAGCACTTTGGGAGGCCGAGGCGGGCGGATCACGAGGTCAGGAGATCGAGACCATCATGGCTAACACGGTGAAACCCTGTCTCTACTAAAAATACAAATAATTAGCTGGGTGTGGTGGCAGGCGCCTGTAGTCCCAGTTACTCCAGAGGCTGAGGCAGGAGAACGGCGAGAACCCGGGCGGCGGAGCTTGCAGTGAGCCGAGATGGCGCCACTGCACTCCAGCCTAGGTGACAGAGCAAGACTCCATCTCAGAAAAAAAAAAAAAGAAAAGAAATATGAATTGCTAATACTCTCTACAGAGCTGCAGCTTGCTTTTCATTTTTAATGATGCCTTTTGATTAGCAAGTTTTTAATTGCAATAAAATTTAATTGTTCAATGTTTTTATGGTTAGTACTCTTTGTGCCTTGTCTAAAAAAATCATTGCTTACTCCAAGGTCATGAAGAAACACCTATGTTTTCTTATTCTAGAAGCCTTATAGTTTTAACTCTTACGTTTAGGCCTATGATGTATCTCAAATTAATTTTTGTATGTGATGACAAAGAGGTTGACTTCTTTCCTGTGGCGCAGCTTCCACCACCAGGGAGCTAGAATCAATTTGGAATCAATTGTTTAAGTACAATCTTATGAACACCCTTGTCTTACTGAAACGAGGAATACATCCAGGAGCATCACTCAGGCATTTAAGACCCTCTTCAAGATGATGCCAATCTACTTTTGCAACTTTGTAGATCATCACTTTCCTGTATGTGCCAGATAATCCAGAGAACTGAATTTTCCAACACTGTGTATTTATTTTATTCCTTATTTCTAGAATTTCCAATCCTTTTTCTTTATCTGCTGATATCCTACTTATCCATCAAGTCCTAACTCAATTGCTTCCTTTTTCATGAAGCCCATACTTATTTACCTGCCATATTTTGTCTAACAGTCTTGACTTTTCACACACATCTTGCAAGTTCTTTAAAGCAGGACTTTATCTTATTAACCTTAAAACTACCCAAAGAAGTTAGTATGTCAAGTTTCACATAGCAGATGCTAAACAAAGAATTATTGAATTGAGTTTTATTCCAGGTTAGGGGTTTGGAAATATCATTTTGTTGTTGAAACTTTCCTCCACAACCTACCTTGTTGGAGATAAAATGCTTCTTGTGCTTACTAAATAATTCATAGCAGGATGCAAGCAAACATGACATTCTGGGAAAAGTTGTCCCTTTCTGGTAGAAAAAAAGAAAACTCTTTAGAATTCCAACTCAGTAGACCAATTTGGAAACAATTAAAATTCATGCACTAAGTATCACTATGGAAACATAGTGTGGACATTTTTAATCAGATATAAGTTAATCTACAGATTTTTTTCTATGTATAAGAAAAGAAAAAGAAACCCTGTAAAAAAAAATCCAAATTCCTGAGTTGTTTAAAATAAAATGATGTTAGAGTTACAACATGCTTTCACTCACAGGATTAGTAGTGATGTCCTGTATTTTTGGTCTCTCACTTAGCCTTACTTATAAAATCTTCCAGATAAGAAAACCACACATAAGCTAAGATTCTGTGTTTCTTCACTTCACTGAAAGCAAGTATATTTTCCAATGTCATAGCGTTAAATAAAACATTAGCTGATTAAAAGAATCTAGTCCTTTTACTAGCTACTGTCTCGGGTGCATGCAGTATGAACTTATCTTAGTTAAATTAAGAAAGAAAAAGTAAGGGTACAGAATCTCTTAGAGAATCAATGAGAATGTTAAAAACTTAGGCTTCACAAAGGTCAGGAACACTGTATTTAGACCAAAGAAATGAATGGAATGTTCATTTGGGCAACCCCCAATAAGATGAATTGGCTCCAACCCTTTCTCACTGGTCTAGAGATTTAACTTCCCTGGAGAGAGAGATGGGCTAGCCCGGCTTAGATTACTTGTGCTGTGTCCTTAGCTGGGGGAAGGGAAAGACACTGGGATGGACCATATGACAAGAAATGATGGGAAAGTTTGCTCCTGGAGGAAAGACTGGGCACCAGTACTAGAAAAAGGGGGAGTGGATAGTGGGTGGTGAAAAGCAACAGATGTCTTTTTAAACATCAGTGCATTGTCCCTACCCCTCCATGCTAAGAGTTTGCTCACACTTGGTCAAGAACAAATGTTTTCCTGGTAATAAAAGGAATTTTGGAACTTCTAATAAATAATGGAGCATGTACTTTTCCTGGCACGTATTTGACTATAGTGGCAAATAATGAATTAACTTATCTTTACTCATCAAAGTTGCCCACAAAATAAAAATACTTTTAAACATAAGCAATGATCCACACTTCTGCCCCATTCAAAGAAAATAAATACTCAAAGTCAGGTAGGATGGTGTCACCATAGCTTATTGCCATATGCATTTGTGTTCTCTCACTTACAGGTGCCTGAGGCCCATGATTAAGAGAACAGGGTTATCAGTGAGTTCCATGTAGGGGTTCAAAGGCCAGCACCCCTGCATCCCAACTGGGACAATTCTCCAGGGCCATTTCCGCTTTAGCAGAGCTTCCTGAAGGATTGGTTGTGACCTTTGGTGAGGCTACATGACAGTACAATTCATCCCTGTGCCTAATGCTGCATTTCCTTAGCTTAAAATTTTATGATTTTATAAAAACAATAATGCTCATGCATATGTAACTCACCTGAATTTCAGTTTTTCTTTTCTGTAAAGTGGGTCAATGTTCAACTCTAAGGGCTGATTAAGTGTTTAATAATAAATGTAAATTGTGCTTTATTACCTGTGAGATACTATATAAATGCATCATTACTGTATTGAAATAGTCTCTCCTTTTTCTTCAGGCAAAACAGAAATATGATGCCTCTCAAAGTTCTATAGTAGTCATTGCTTCACTTACTCACCCACAGACTAAAAATATTTCCATTAAAGTGGGTACAAAACTTGGCTAAATATTAGCTTGCCTTTCAAAATACTTAGATAGTTGTGCAACCTAAAAGCAATGTTTTAGGTGTAGCTGGTATGTAAAAATCAGTTCTTGTTTGTTTAAAAGTATTTCTGTGTAACAGCTACTTGCAAATAACTCATCCCCCAAAACCAACAAACCCAGTATCATTCGTGGAATGATTTTTTTTTTTTTAATACTCTCATGCTATTGCATCAACCTAGTATGCTGCCAGCACTCCCAGAATTTTGGAGATAAACAATATCACCCTTTGGGGTCCTTCCCAACTCAACATTTGTTTTAAATGAGCACTAAAAATGTGACAAGAGACCCTCAGTTTATTTCACTTCAGCTGCTTCCACCTTCCCTATGGATTACGTCTACCTTCTCATTCACATAAAGTCACAATCTCCAAGCTTGTTGCAGAGGACCTTTTAACTAACCATCGATTTTGTTCTTGTCCTTGCAAGTTACTGTGATGCTGAATTTTAGGTGTCAGCTTGACTGGCTTAAAGAGTACCTAGAGAACTAGTAAAGTATTATTTCTTGGTGTTATCTGACCCACCAAGCCATAAAGCTGAACATGGATAGCAACGCTCCATCATCAAGTGGAAATGATATATATATGATCAGACTTGAGCAAATCTTGAAGGCACAAGTAAGTCACATGAAGAAGTGGCCCAATTATCCCTTGTTCCTACTCCTGCCACCCTGCTTCCCTCTCCCAGCCTGTACCTATGGCCTCATGGGGAGTACCCTGTGTTAGTTGACAGAGGACGAGAAGACTGTGGCCTAATTTATAGATGGCTCTGCACAACATGAAGGCACCACCTGAAAATGGAGAGCTGCAGGACCATAGCCCCTTCCTAGAACATCCCTAAAGGACAGTGGTCAAGGGAAATTTTCCCAATGGGCAGAGCTTTGGCAGTGTACTTTGTTAAGCACTTTGCTTGGAAACAGAAATGGCCAGATGTGTGATTATATACTGATTCATGGGCTGTAGCCAATGGTTTGGCCAGATGGGACTTAAAAGGAACATAATAGGAAAATTGGTGATAAAGAAATCTGGGGAAAATGTATGTGGATAGACCTCCATGAGGGGGCAGAAGATGTGAATATATTTGTGTCTCATGTGAATGAATACTCACCAAAGGGTAACCTCACAAGAGGAAAACTTTAATAATCAGGTGGGTATGATGACCCAATGTGTGGATACCAGTCAGCCACTTTTCTCAGCCACTCCATCATTGGCCAATGGGTTCATGCACAAAGTTGTAATGGTAACAAGGATGGAGGTTATGCATAGGCTCAGCAACATGGACTTCTACTCACTAGACCAACCTGGCTGCAGCCACCATTGAGTGCTTAATCTCTCAGCAGCAGAGACAAACACTGAGCCCTCTGTATGGCACTATTCTCTGGGGTGATCAACCGGCTACCTGAAGGCAGCTTGATTACTTCGGACTAGTTCCATCATGAATGGGGAAGTGGTTTATCCCTACTGGAATAGACACTCCAGATATGGATTTTCCTTTCTTCTATGCAATGCTCCTGCCAAAACTACCATCTGTGAACTCACAAAATGTCTATTCACTATCATGGTAGTCTACTCAGCATTGCTTCTGACCAGGCAACTCACTTCACAGCCAAAGAAGTGTGACAATGGGCTCATGGTCACAGAATTCACTGGTTTTATTATGTTCTCCATCATCCTGAAGCAGCTGACTTGCTGGAATTGTGGAATGGCCCTTTGAAGTTATAGTTACATCATGAGCTAAATGACAATACTTTGCAGGGTCAGGACAAGGCTCTTCAGAAGGCTGCATATGCCCTGGATCAGCATTCAACATACAGTATTATTTCCCCCATAGCTAGAATTCATGGGTCCCGAATCAAAAGATGGGAGTGGCACCAAAATGGGAGGAGCACCACTCACCATTACCCCCTAGAAATCCACCAGCAAAACTTTTGCCATCGTTTCTATGACTTTAAGTTCTGCTGGCCTAGAGGTCTTAGTTTCAGAAGGAAGATTAGTTCCTCCAGGAGACACAATGATGAGTCCATTGAACTGAAAGTTAAGACTGCCACCCAGCCTCTTTGCACTTTTTATGCCTCTAATTCAACAAGCTAAGGAGAGAGTTTCAATGTTGGCTTGGGTGATCAATCCAGACTTCCAATGGGGAAGTTGGACCTCTACCCCACCATGGAGGTAAGGAAGAGTATGTCTGGAATACAGGAGCTCCCTTGTGGTATCTTTCAGTATTACCGTGTTCTGTGATTAAAGTCAATGGGAAATTACAATAACCCAACCCAAGCAGAACAAATGACTCAGATCCTTCAGGAATAAAAGTTTGGGTCTCCCAGCCAGGCAACAAACCTCGATCAGCTGAGGTGCTTGCTGAAGGTAAAGGGAATGCAGAAAGGGTAGTGGAAGAAGGTAGTTGTGACCACAAGACCAGTTACAGAAATGAAGACTGTGATTGTCATGAGTATTTCCTCCCTAATTTGTTAAGAATATGTATATATACATATATTAGATAAGTATCTTTTCTTGTTCCTAATTTTTTTACTATGTAACATAAGATTTCTTGACCTTATGTTAATATTTAAGTAATGTTAATTTTGCCTCATAGTATTTATATTATATGATGGGAGGAGAAGCATAAATATCACCCAAGGACTTTACTTCCTCTTCTGGGGAAGAAGAGATTAGTGTGTTTTGTCTGTACATAGGATAGTTGCATCACATTAGGCAGAACTAGTACCTTAATATTATGATTATTCGAAGATGAAGTATGGTTTAAGGAGCTGCATATGGGTGCCAAGTTGACGAGGGGTAGACTTGTGATGGTTAATTTTAGGTGTCAATTTAACTGGATTAAGGATTACTTAAAGAACTGGTAAAGGATTACTTCTAGGTGTATTTGTTCCTAGCCATTAGCAATTGGCATGTGAGTCAGTGGACTGAGTGGGAAAGATCTGCCCTCAATGTGGGCATGCATCGTCCAATTGGCTGGGGGCCCAGATACAACAACAAAGACAATTTTCTCTCTTTCCTGGAGCTGAAATACACACTTCTCCTCCTGTCTTAGACATCAGAACTCCAGGCTGTCTGGATTTTGGACTCCATGACTTATACCAGCAGTCCCCTGGATTCTGAGGCCTTCTGGCTTTCCTGGTTCTGAGGCTTTTGGATTTGGACTAAGCCATGATACCAGCTTCCCAGGGTCTTTAGCTTGCAGATGGCCTGTTATGGCACTTCTCAGCCTCCATAATCATGTGAGCTAATTTCTCTAATAAATCACCTCTTATCTATCTATTGCCTATTGGTTCTGTCTCTCTGGAGAGCCCTGATAATACAGTTACCTTAACACACATGCTCATCTCTTCATTATCCACATGTGCGGTCTTACTTTGTTGACTCTCCCATCACACCTCAGAAGCTCCCTCATTTCATCCCTCAGTGTGCAGCAGGAAACAGTGGAAGAAAGGACCAGTGTAGAAATACTGGGGCATGACTGACCAAATTCCAGCATGCAGTATGAATGCCTGGGGCTCAGACATTGCTTTAGTCCAGGCACATCTCTCTCCTTAGCCTCAGTGGAACATGATTGAAGAGCTTGTTCATAATGCAGAGGACAGATCCCCCACTCAAGGGATAGATTTCTCCCACAGCCAAAGTTCTCAGAGGATCATGACTCCCCTCGGCTTCTCAGTTTTCTTCTTTATGTTTTTAAGTGAATAACTATTCATCTTTTCAAAGCATTCTTCCCATCTGCTTCTAGACAAGGTGTCTGACTAAATTGCATTCTGTGACACATGCTGACTGCAAGCTAATAAAAGAATAACCAGATAAGCAGTAAGTAGGCTTTTAATCAGAAGACTATATTGAACTGGAGATAGTAAAATCCTGCATAATTATCTGCAGATGCTAAAAATCTATAAAGTTATAGCCTGGGTCAGAATGGTTTACCTCCCTAATATGTTAGCCTTTGTTTTGTCCGTAGCTTTATTATTAAACTTAATAAACTATCAGTTTTATTATGTACAGTACATAACTCCTGGAGTTTTACTATAGTCACTGTAACCCCAGCATAGTTGAGACCAAAGAGATCATTTCATGGGTGGATATTGTGAAGTAGAAAGAACTAAAGACACATTTCTTGAAAATATTTATTTTTACTAAGCCATCTGAGTTTTGAAAAAAGTTGAAGAAATCATCATTGAAAATAATATTTCACCTCCCAATTCCTTATGGTATGCTCTCTTATGATATATCTTAAAAAAGTTCCTTGAAGTATCTAAGTATTTCATCAGTAAAATTATTATGATTTCAACAGAATCAACAGGGAATTAAACCATAGGAAAAAGATAGGTTATAAGGAAAGGTGACACCTTTTGCACTACCCCAGACTTCTTGTAGAAATACTGGTTAAAAATATTAGGAAAGAGGGAAAATATCTCAGATCTTTGGGATCTTAATGTGTTTTGCAGACTTTCCTATACTCAGTGGTATATTTAAGCTTGTGATTTTGGCATTTAAGTGTCTGATACACTTTAGAAAAAGGCTGCTTGCTGTCATTTTGCTTGGTGTTACTCTTGACAATGTTAAAACTGGGTTAACTTGAATTGAAATTTAACTTGACTAGATAATAACCAGAGAAATTATCAATTTATCACTAGTATGCTGCAATAAGAGGTTTGCTTTTGGTTTAACTCTAGCCTTTGGATCACCAGTGGGAAATATGCTTGAAAATGAGTCCAGTCCTTAGAGGCACAAGAAGTGATTGGTGCTACTCACATTAACTCAAGGAACAGAGACATTAGATGGAAATCAAATCACATTTGCGCTTCTTATCTATTTGCATATTGGCACCATAGAGCTGATGGTTCAACATTTTGAAAATGAAATGTTTCTTTTTTTTTTCCAGATCAAGAAGTAATCTAAACTTTTGGGGGTTTGCTCGTTAGCCCTATCCTCACAGCACAGACTCTTTTATATTTTTTGAGACAGTCTTGCTCTGTCACCCAGGCTGGAGTGCAGCGCCATCTTGGCTCACTGCAACCTCTGCCTCCTGGATTCGAGCAATTCTCCTGCTTCAACCTCCCCAGTGGCTGGGATTACAAGTGTGTACCACCACACCCAACTATTTTTTTTTTTTTTTTTTTTTTTTTAGTAGAGATGGGGTTTCTTCATGTTGGCCAGGCTGGTCTCAAACTCTTGACCTCAGGGGATCTGCCTGCCTTGGCCTCCCAAAGTCTTTTTGAGATAAGGATTTAGTCTTCCATTTATTTTGTCCCCTCTCCTGTCTCCCAGCAGCCACCTCAGTGTAGGAGACAGCTCTACAGCACTGTGGTAACTCATTCTGTTTACCTGGAATCTGGCAGGATGCAACAGAGAAGGGCACGGGGAGGCTCAGCTTCAAAGGACTCTGTATATCTTCCTAGTGCTTGGGATTTCTCTGAATTTCAGTAGCGCTTATTCTGAGCTTTGCTAATTTCACACTACTGTTGTTATCTTATGTTAGTAAATATTAATAGGAGCTTATTTTCAATGAGAATGTGAACACCCTAAGAGCTAAGGCTACAATACCTTCTTCTCATCTGGATTTCTTTCTGAAGATTAGTATCTCTAAGTGATGGTTGACTAGGGTGAAGTGACTAAGAGCATTATTGAACATTTGTCTCCAATGTTGGGTCACCTGTACTTTGTGTTTCTCTTTTCTAGAGACAAATTGAAGTTTCCTTCAGGAAACTTCCTATTTTATGGCAAGGTTCTGCCTTGCCCTCATGATCTTGCCTTAGGAAGGCTTAGGTGGGTCTCCAGATGCTTCAGAATGAAGCAAAAGGCAAAAAGCTTTTATTGCAAAGCCAAAGTACACAGTCAAGAGTGGCAGTGCGGGTGTACTTAGGAGAGTAAGTTGTACCCAACAAAGTTTGTGTTTCTAATTTTATGGGCTCTTCTAATTAATGAGTGAAATAATCGTGAGGTTTTTAAGAAAAAAGGTGGAGATTTCTTAGAATTGAGGTGCCAACCATTTTTATACTAAATATGGGCATGTTGAGATCTGGCCCTGGTGGATATGTGATTTCATATGGAAATGAGCCTATAATTAGGTCTGGGGTAGGGCATAGGTCAAATCCAATGCCATGTTGGACCTGGCCATTTTCAACCAGCTTAGTCCCTGTCTGTTAGGGCCTTACAGCCCAGGTTCCTTTTTGTCCTTGTAGCAAAATTTTTTGTGAAATTGCCGCTTAATATTTAACCACTTCTCCTGTGACCACCCAGCATTCTTATTTTATGGGTGTTTTAATTAGAGAGTAGAATCATTATTTGGTGTTTTGGAAAAGGAGGGGATTTCAGGGACCCTCATTTACCAACCCCTTTTTTCCTTATTTGGGTTTCCCAGGGAGAGTCATAAACATGTCACTCTGATGGGGGTTTTGGATTTTTTTCTCTCCCCTATTTTGGGTTTTCTGTTATCCTGTAGTTTCTTTCCGTGGTTCTTGTTTTAGAGTCGTTGTTTGGGTTTTTTTCATTCTCCTGTGACTACCGAGTGCTATTGCTATCTCAATGATTTCATCTTTGGGGATAATTTTTAAGGAATCCCGACATTTTGAGAGATGAAATTTTATGAAAAAAAACCAAAAAAACAAAAAACAGCAGACCATTGGGTTAATGACCCTTTGATGCAGGAGGAAGAGAAACAGCCATATTTTCTTCCTAGATCCTGGATGTTCCAAGCTACATCTATAAGCCTGGAACAGGAGTGTGTGTGTGTGTGTGTGTGTGTGTGTGTCTGAGATTATTGTTTCTGTAAGAAGTTATTACTCTTTATCTTCAGGGCCTTAAGTGGGTAGGAGTTTAGAGAGCAGAGTTTGTTTAGAATAGACACCAGAAGAATTAGTGGCTCCCCTCACATCTAATGGATTTGTTTTCTTGAATATTTTAAAGACTGATAGCAATGGATAGAATGGATATTAGAAAAAAATGAAGCTTTCAAATAATTAATTAAATATGCTGTTGTGATACGATAGATCCCATGTGTATGTATACTTCAGGTTTATCTAGATGCATATCCAGCATTTAGACCACACAAATATTTGTGAATAAGTGTTGTTATAAAGCTAGATTGTCAGAGAGAACATAAATATATCCTGATATAATGAGAGGAAAGCTTAAATGTGAAACAGTACCTTTTTTCCCCCTGTGGAATGGCTAGGACTGATCTGTCTTTAATAGGACAGGTACTTTGTGTCGTTTCTGTTTTACTAAAAAAGGGTCATTTGCACATTTTACAATTTACATGTACTGTCCTTTTTGACCTGTGACAAACAGCACAGAGTGGTGACTCTGGTAAGATCAAGATCCAGTTGGCCATAAAATGAATTTTTCCAGTGAAATGCCAAGCCATTATCAACCATATGTATACAGTCACTTGCATCCAGGAAAATTAAGTAAGGTTAACCCTGGGTTCTCAGCTCCAACTCAGGAGAGAGGCTTGGGCATCTTTGTAAAACTATCCCTGAGGAAATCAGCTCATACAGGGCTACAGTTTAAAAATCCCATAAAACCTCTCCTTGAGAAGAGTACAATATGCTGAACTGAGTGATGTCACCCCGGTCCAGACTACAGTCTGGACCTGTGATCACCATTGCTTTAGGATAGGGGCAGGGAACCTGGAGAAAGTTGCCAAGAAGACAACTATCATTAATATAGGAATGGGAAGAATTTAGAAAAGGATGTTGCCTTAGGACATGAAATCAAGACTGTCTGACACAATGACTTGTGCTTGTAATCCCAGCACTTTGGGAGCCTTAGACAGGATATAGAGAGACCTCCTCTCTATAGACATTTTTAAAAATTAGCCAGGCATGATGACACATGCCTGTAATCCCAGCTACTTGGGAGGCTGAGGTGGGAGGATCACTTGAGCCTGGGAGGTGGAGGCTATAGTGAGTCAAGATTGCACCACTGCACTCCAGCCTAGGTGACAGAGCAGCCTATTGGGAAATAGAAAATATAATAAAAGATAAAAGATTTAGATAGAATGAACATGAGCAACTCCTTCTCTGTTGAAAGATTAGAATCGGGAGGCATCCATTAAAATCTGAGAGAGCTAATAACAACAATAAGTATACTTTACAGTTACTAAATACTTTTTATATGGTATCTTATTATAGGCTTTTTTTTTTTGGCAGAGCAAACACAATTAACTCTTAAAATTAATTATAACCCAAAGTGGCACAGGTTGAAGATAAGCTTGATGTAATTGATACTACCATTTTCTAAGTATGTTCCAAAAGTATTAGTACAGTATTGCTTTAAAAAATATTTCCCCAGGCGTGGTGGTGGGCGCCTGTGGTCCCAGCTACTCGGGAGGCTGAAGCAGGAGAAAGGCGTGAACCCGGGAGGTGGAGCTTGCAGTGAGCCAAGATCACGCCACCCCACTCCAGCCTGGGTGACAGAGCAAGACTCTATCTCAAAAAAAAAAAAAAAAAACCCCAAAATAACATATATATATATATATATTTCCATGAGCCTACAAGTTTATAAAATGCCACATATACACAGTGGCTCCCCTCTACGCACTTAGTTACAATACCTGTGAGATATTAAAGGCTCTAAGAAATCTCTTGAAAAATAAATTTCTTTAGCTTTGTTTAACCAAATACTCTACATTTATTTTATCAGAGAATGGCTATTGTTCAGAATCTTACTGACATTCTACAGTAAGATTGACTTACTGTCTTGGGCCTTCCCATGAGAAATGTGAATCTATATTTATTAGTGAAGGAGGAATTTCTGATGGGTACCAAAGGAAATCAAATTTTCGTGTGTTGTAGCTCTCAACTTCAAGGCTGTATCTGGAAGGATTACTTACTTGGTGTGCCTGGGAAAATTAAGTCAGGTTAACTCCAGGTTCTTAGCTGCAACTCAGGAGAAAGGTTTGGGCATCTCTGTAAAACTATCCTCTAAGATTGGATAGACCAGAATCTGACTTTGGGAGGGAGAAGAATCATTCATTTTGTGAATATCATAGCTGTTGAGTACTTACTGTGTTGTAGATACTGTTCTAAGGCTTTTGCATATTACTTGATTTAATTCTCACAACAAAAACCTAGGAAGAGGATAGTACTATAATATCTATTTTACAAATGAGGAATATGAAGCATAGAGAGGTTGAGTAATTTGTCCAAGGTGATCCAGTGTCAGAATTGGGACTTGAACCCAGGCTTTCTTACTCTAGTCTTCTGTTTTTGAATTTTACCTTTTATTTTAGGATCAGGGGTACATGTGCAAGTTTGTTACGTGGGTAAATTGCATGATGCTGAGGTTTGGGATATGGATGATCCCAAATTATCCATATGATCATCCCGGTCACTCAGGTAGTGAGCATAGTAGGCAATAGGTAGTTTTTTTTTAACCCTTGCCTCTCTCCCTCCTTCCTCCATTTAGTAGTCCCCAGTATTTACTCTTCCTTTCTTTATATCCATGTGTACTCAATATTTAGCTCCCACTTATAAGTGAGAATCTCTGGTACTTGATTTTCTGCTCCAGCATTAATTGACTTTGGATAATGACCTCCAGCTACATCCATGTTGCTGCAAAGGACATGATTTCATTCTTTTTTTAATGGCTGCTTAGTATTCTATGGTGTATATGTATCATATTTCCTTTATCTAATCCACCATTGATGGGCATTTAGGTTGATTCCATGTTTTTGCTGTTGTGAATAGTGCTACAATGACTATGCGAGTGCATATGTCATTTTGGTAGAATGATTTATGTTCCTTTGGGTGTGTACCCAGTAATAGGATTGGTGGGTTGAATAGTAGTTCTGTTTTAAGTTCTTGGAGAAATCTCCAAACTACTTTCCACAGTAGCTGAACTAATTTATGTTCTCACCAACAATGTATAAGCATTCTCTTTTCTCTGCAACATTACCAAAATCTCTTACTTTTTCACTTTTTTTTTTTTTTTAAGGCAGGGTCTTGCTCTGTCACCCAGGCTGGAGCACAGTGGTGCAATAATAGCTCATTGCAACCTCAAATTCCAGGGCTCGAAGGATCCTCCTGCCCCAGCCTCTTGGATAGCTGGAACTACAAGTGTGCACCACCATGCCTGGCTAATTTTTCAAAGTTCTTGTAGAGATGGGGTGTTACTTTGTTGCCTAGGCTGGTCTTGAACTCATGGGTTAAAGCAATCCTACTTTGGTGTCTCAAAGTGCTGGGATTACAGGTATGAGCCACTGTGCCTGGCCTTTGACTTAGTAATAATAGTCAATCTGACTGACCTCACTCTAGTCTTGGAACTTATAATCATCATATTATCCTGCCATCCTCTTCTAAGTAGAATAGGAGCAACTGGGGAAAACCCAAAAAGGCTAGTGACCATTACCATAGGTAACAGGGGTCATAAAGTGTGGTAATTCACTTAGTAGTTTTATAAAAACCAGGAGGAGAAGATGAGACATACATCTGCTGAGAAATAGTCAAATGACAAATCTTTCACCATGGTGTGAATGCTTTTAAACCTAAGACAGGGAGAGACTGTGTAAAGCCTGGCTACATGGAATAATAGGAACAATTTCCGGTGGCTTTAGGCATCATTTGTTTTGAGTGTTGTTTCACCATCTCCAAAGTGATAACCGTGGTACAAGCCCCATCACATCTCACTGGGAATCTTCACATAGCCAGACCTCCAGGTCTCTCTCTTCTACTCTCGCCTCCCTGTGTGCCTGCAGAGCAGCCAGAGTGAAACTTCACATCCCAGAGAAGATTGTGGAATTTCCCCATTCAAGGTTCTTCAGTAACCTCCATATCCTAGAAGATCCTTGTGTCGTACCTCTTTTTCCTATGTGTTCTCACGTCCTACCATTTTCTTTGATCATTGTGCTCTCACCACACTGAGCCCTTTGCTACACTTTGTATGTCAAATAGTTCCCTCAGTTTGAGGACCCTAGCTTTATATATCCATATGACTTCTGCTCTCCTTTAATAGGACTTCTGTTCAAATATTGTCTCTGAAAAATGTCCCTCATAGATAGCTCTGTATAACATGGCAGCCCTATCCTTTTTCCATACCCTCCCCTCAGCCCCCTTTATGTTTTTCATAGCACTAACTATATGATAATTTTTGACATTATGTTATTTATTGTGTGCCTACTATGAGATTATAAGATCCACGAGGGGCAGGGACTTTGTTTTATTTAAAATTATAGTCAGAGAATTGAGATCAGTCTCCAGTGCATATGGATTTGGCAATAAATATTTGTGGCATGTCAACTCAGTAAGTTCCTAATCAGGAGAACAGCATCCTGCAAAACTGCAGGTCTGAAAGTAGATGAGATTCCGAGCTCCATGATCTGGGGGCTTGCCCAGGTTGTATAGGACTGGTGAGGAGTTGAACAAGGGCTCTGACATCCTGTCCAGTGCTCCTCTTGTTCCCTCACATTGCCTTCCTATTACCATGGCTTCTTGATAGACTTTTGTCAGGAAAGCAGCTGTTTTGGGGGAAACACCTATTGAGGTTTTTTATTTTTTTTATTGTTATTTTTTAACCATGAAATGACCTAGAGTCCAGAATGATGCCAGTCCCATATACTGCATTACCAGGAATCCTACTCTGTCAACCTCCAACCAGTCCTTTTGAAATATGGTCATAAAATAATGGATCTGTAAACTGTTCTGGGCAATTATGGTACTCCTGGAGTGAAAGTGGGCTGTCATTAGCCATGCTTATGGACACCAGCTTGCTGCAGTTGGCTCTCAGCCAGGCTGGGAAACAGCCTTCCATTGGGAGGACACAAGGTCAATGGGATAATTAGGCAGGGGTTTGTACAAGTTTGTTGATAAAAAATGTGCTACAGATTAGCCTTTTCCCCTCTCTGTGCTGAGTAACGATCAGACAGAACAGGTGGTAAGCTAATGGGGGAATACGAAATTAATACTTTGTTTCCTGGTCCCGCCTTTGTTGCTTTTGTGTAGAGTATTTCTTCAGAATCTTCAAACACGTTGCAAGCACCTTTTTCTTCCCTTTTCTTTTTTATTTAGTTTAGTCTAAAATATGTGGCCCAAAGGGGTCTGAACCATCCAGGTTTTCAAAAGGAGTTCCCCTACTTTTGTGGGAAATGCTCTAAGAATAAACATCTGGAAAATAGAACAATTACAAACAGTATGAAGTAAAAAACAAGCCTTTCAAACTAGCTGTTAAACCTCAACCACAGCAGGATCTCAGATTCCAAATGTCAGTTTGACCTTCATCTAAAAAATGTGATCCTTCTTAAGAAATAGTTCAGCCATTCATGCCTCTCTAATCATAGAGCCTCTTGTTTGGTGAGTGATGGGTTTTCAAAACGTCTACATCCCCTGCAGGTACTGAAGACCCTAACGACCATACAGCATACTTCTAGATGCCATCTGTCTGTCTAAAAAATAATAATAATAAACAAATTGTTCCCACCCTTTATTATGATAAGACTAATTCCCTTTTCCTCATTTTTGGATTTGATGAAAATGTTTCATAGTGATTTTAGAAAGATCTGGAGATCCAAGATTTCTTTTTTTATGGAAGATTTCCAACAATGAAAATTTGTCCTGTTCTCTCTCTGTGTGTGTGTGTGTGTGTGTGTGTGTGTGTGTAAAACTCAGTCCAATTTCTCCCTTCATCCATGAAATTCACTTTTGTTATTCTAGCTTTAATCATTTCCCTCTATCCTCAATCTGTGCTCATGATTTTTTGCTTAATTGTACACTTGCTTAAATGGTTCTGTTTTTTGTGTGTCTGTCTCATCTTCAGATGGGAAGGATATGGTACAGTTAAGAAATACAGGCTTTAAGAGTGATATCAGCATGGCTGTGGACAAGTAAGGGAGCCTTATTCCCTCATGGAACTACCAAGTAAAGAGCAACATATGGACCAACATAGCTTTATGAGAATGCTAGAAACCAGTTAAGAATCTGCAGGTAGTCAGCAAATGCCTAATCTAGGAAAAGCTACATTCAACCTGGTAGAGAATTTCATGGCATTGTTGATCATTTTGGCTCTATCTACTCTTGGGTGCAGAGCAGAGAAGTTGGGAGAAAGTTGCTCAATTCCTGGTTCTTCCCTCAGAGTGGAAGAAAAATGGTGGAACTGTACACAATGTTCTGATGTTTCTGGAAGCTGCTCAAGGGACTGGGTTCAGTTTCACTTAACTTGGAGTGCTGATGAGAATAATGGCATAGTTTGTATATCAGTTTAGGGGCTGCTGAAAGCAATAGTGAGAGCTGCAGGGGAACTGCAGATATGTGGGCACCTGGGGCAAGAGATTATAAACAGAGGGATATAATAGGACATAAGGCCCTGAGAAGAAGCAAATGTGAGACTTATAGAGAAATTAAGAAATTTTAAGGTATATAAGAAGAAAAGGGGGCGAGGGGTGGGGCAGGGAGGGAAGCACACACATAGGCCCAGGAAAGACACCCCCAGAAAAGACCTGATACGACCTTGGGCCTTCATTCCAGACCAAATAGCAACAGTCTTCTTTTGCATGGAACAAGTCCACAAAGACTGGGAGAGGTGACTGTTTTTTTTTTTTTTTTTTTTTCATGCTCAAGTTTCAATAAAAAAGACCACGAAGCATATAAGAAATAGAGAAGCATGGCCCATTCAAAGACCAAAATAAATATCCAGAAACTAACCCTAAAGAAACACAGGTTTCAGACTTCCTTGGCAAAGACTTTAAAACAACTGTCTTAAATATGCTCAATATTCTTAAATATGAGCCAAAGAAGAACACAGGCAGACAAGTAAAGAATATCATAAAAAAAGATACATAAACAAAATGCAAATATTCACAAGGAAATGGAAATTAGTTAGATGTTGTGGCTCATGCCTATAATCCTAGCACTTTGGGAAGTTGAGGTGGGAGATCTGTTTGAGCCCAAGAGTTAGAGACCAGCCTGGGTTATATGGCAAAACCCTGTCTCTATTAAAAATCAAAACTTAGCTGGGCATGATGGTGTGCGCTTCCAGGCCCAGCTACTAGCAGGGCTGAGGTGGGAAGATTACCTGATCCCACAGAAGTTGAGGCTGCAGTAAGCTAAGATTGTGCCACTGCACTCTAGCCTGTGCTACAGAGTGAGACCCTGTCTCAAAACAAAACAAAACAGAGATAAAAGTTATAAAAAAGTACCCAACAAAAATTAATTCTGGAACTGAAAAATGCAATAACTGAATTCAAACATTTACGAGAGTGTATCTTTTTTTTGAGACAGAGTCTCCCTTGGTTGCCCAGGCTGGAGTGCAGTGGTGCAATCTTGGCTCACTGAAACCTCCATGTGCTGGGTTCAAGCAATTCTCCTGCCTCAGCCTCTCGAGTACCTGGGACTACAGGTGCACACTACCACACCTGGCTCATTTTTGTATTTGTAGTAGAGATGAGGTTTCACCATGTTAGTCAGGCTGGTCTCGAACTCCAGACCTCAAGTTATCCACCCACCTCAGCCTCCCAAAGGGCTGGGATTACAGGCGTGAGTCACCGCACCCAGCCTAGTGTTTTAATGGCAGAATTGAATAGGCAGAAAAAAAAATCCATGAAGTTAAAGACAGATCATTTAAAATTATTGAGTCTAAAGTGCCGATAGAAAAATGAATGAAGAAAAGTAATCAGAGACTGAAAGACTGTAGGATATTACCAAGTAAACCAATATATGCATTATGAAGTTTTAGGACAAGAGAGAAACAAAGAACAGAGAACTTATAGTGGTCTTCCTTTATCAACTGGGTATGTTCCAACATCCCAAATATAGTATCTAACCCTATGTATACTACTTACAAATTTCTTTTTCTTTCACCACAATTTCATGGATAGATTTACTTTTACTGTAGATCTTAGAAATCTCAGCATGTTTTTTTTTTTTCTTTCCTTGCATCAAGAATTTTCACCTTTTTACTTAAAGGAAGCACTTCATGAACTTCTTTTTTTTTTTTTTTTTTTTGGCATATCCAAATTGCCAGCATCACCTATATTGCACTTTGGGGACATTACTAAGTAAAGGAAGGGTTACTTGAACACAAGTACTGTGATACCATGACAGTCAATCTGATAACTGAGATGGCTACTAAATGACTAACAGGCAGGTAGTATATATAATGTGAATGTCCTAGATAGAGGGATGATTTACGTCCCAGGTAGGGCAGAGCAGGACAGCATAAGATTTCATCATACTTCTCAGAATGGCATGTGATTTAAACTTATAAATTGCTTATTTCTGGAATTTTCATTTAATGTTTTCAAATTGCTGTTGACCATTGGCAATGAAAACTGTGGAAAGTGAAACTGTGGGTGATGGTAAACTACTGTATTTGAAGAAATAATGACCCCAAACTGCCCAAATTTGAGAAAAGATATGAATCTACAAATACAAGAAGCTAAACAAACTCCAAGTATGATAATCCAAAGAGATTCACACTAAAATATAGTCAACTGTGAGGAGTCAGAGATAAAGGGAACCTTGAAAGCAGAAAGAGAAAAATGGCTAGTCAAATACAATGTGTCCTCAATAACACTGTCAGCAGATTTCTCAGTAAAAACCTTGCAAATAAAACAGCAGTGAGATGATATATTTAAAATGCTGAAAGAAAAAAAAGCTGTGACTGAGAATTCTATATCCAGCAAGACTGTCCTTCAGAAGCAAAGAAAGAATTAAAACTTCCCAGATTTAAAAAAATACTGAGGAAATTCATTACTACTAGTCTGTAAGGAATGTTAAAAGGAATCCTTTACATTAAAATGAATGGATGGTAGGTCATACCAAAATATAAAATTTTCTAGCCAAGGTAAAAATATGGACAAATGTAAAAACTCTTATTATTGTAATTTTGGTTTGTAACTCAGCTTTTTATTCTTTTATAGAATATAGAAGGCAAAGCATAAAAATAATTATAAATCTATGCTAATCAGTATACAATATATCAAGGTGTAGTTTTTTATATTACACATGCAATTTATGACACATATAACAATATGACTGAATCTTGAGGGTACTACGCTAAGTGAAATAAGCCAGTTACAAATACCATTTGATTTCATTTATATGAGGTACCTAGAATTATTAAATCCATACAGACAGAAAGTAGAATGATAGTTGCCAACAGCTGGGGACTGGAAGAAAGAGATGTTCTTAATAGATGCAGAGTTTCAGTTTGGGAAACTGAAAAAGTTCTGAAGAATGGTTGCCCAACAATGTGAATGTACTTAACACTACTGGATTGTACATTTAAAAATAGTTAACATGGTCAATTTATGTGTATTTTATAGCAATTAAAACATTTTTAAAATTTGGGCTTTGGAACCAGATGACCATGAATTTGCATTTCAAGTTCTTTTAACTCCTAGTGAAGTCGTCCTGTTGTCTGGGGTAAATACCCGGGGTTCATTGCCTGGCACCAAGAAGATTAAGGACATGGACATACATGAGAAGTGACTTTAGGAGCAAAGGTTTAATAGGCAAAACAAAGAGAAAGGATAACAGCCCTCTCTCTTGTGAAAGCGAGAGGTATCCGAATGGGATTTCCAGCCTACACTGAGTGCACCAGATTTTATAGGCAGGCTGGAGAAGGCGGTGTCTGATTTTTGTAGGGCCCGCAGATTGATTGGATCAGGTGTGATGTTACGTAGCACACAGGGAAGGCGGGCCACCTCATCCTAATCTTACTATGCAAAAGGACTTTCTACTTGGCCAGTGCCATGTTGTCTGCTCCTTACTGTACACCTGGCTGGCAAAGAGAAGAGAAGATGGAGCTGCCATTTTGAACATGCCTAGTTCCAGGTTGCCTTTTCCTGTTGGCACAACTGCTAGCATTCACCTGCGCAAGCTTCTAGCTTGTCTATGTCTGTAGCTCAATTTTACAGGCTGCTCTTTGCTAGAAAAGAAAATGATTTGGGGGCTGCTTTTCATTCAAAGGAAAACCTTACTGAGGACTTCCTTACTCTCACTATCTGCCTAAACAATTTCTTCTTAACTCCTATATCACTAGCTGAGTAACCTTAGGCAAATAGCCATTCACTCTGTAGGATAAAATAAAAATAAAGTGCAGGTTGCTGTGAATATAAAATGGGCAAATGCGTGTACAGCCCCTGGGGCACAGTAAAGAGAGTAAACATTCTAGATGGCAACCTCTTTGATGGCACGTCTTAATTCTAATACTACTCCAAAATGCACAGCTAACTGTGATTTCACTTCAGGAATTTACTTTTGCTAATGATCATGTAATCAAAGATTGAGGAACAAAAAGAAGCTGCATGAACAAAAAGAAGAAGTCATGACTCAGGTGACTGGATGAAGACTGGAATGACTTTCTCACTTCTGTTACTGGGCACACATTTCAGAATAAGACAAAGTCAGTCTTCCAAAACTAACTTTTTGAAATGTTTTGGGGCTGGTGTGAGAGTGGAAAAGGGAAGGCAGCACTAAAAGGGATATATGCACACTGATACTTTCCCTCCATATGAACGTATTTTCATAGGCTGCCCCATGGATGTCTTCGTGATATCTCACACAGTTTCCTTTCTCATCAGTCCTTCACTTGTCCTAAGGGACAGCACCCCACAAAAACACACTATTTCATGTAGACCTGCAGTATCCACAAAGAAAAGATGACCTGGGACATCCTCTGATCTTGCTTGTGGAGGATGCTCTGCCAGCTTCAGAGGAAAAAGAGACATAGGGAGAAAAGGTTTTTGTTGTGGTTTGCTTTTTTTTTTTGTTTTTACTGCAACCAGAAATCCGCCTTACCAAAACCCATTCCAGAGAACGTTAGCCTTGGTTTCGGCCAAACAGGCAATGAAGTGTAACTTTTCAGTGACTATTTCGGTCCCAAAATCCTTGTATACATGGATTTATTTGGAAAAATAAAGCCTTACAATAGAAGTTCAAGCTTATCACGTGCAGGCCTTTTCCTGCCAACTTATAAGCAACAAACTGGGGTATTTCTTCTTCCTATTTGAGATAGAGTATATTCCAGGAGGAAGTTATGTCAAGTATTTGGATAAACAGCTAAGATTTGAGAACCAGCTCTCCAGCAGTGGGGGAGTTTTTTTCTAATACTTCCTAAGGCTGGTGTGCTACAGGTTTGTAGCAATTATTTCTTTTTTTTTTTTTTTTTTTTTACAAAAAGCATTTTCTTCTCATGAGGGAAAAGACCTCTCGAATGAACTAAAGGGGACAGATGAAGACTTGGAACACTCTGTCATCACCCCTGAGCCTCTGTAACTATGATTTCTAGGGCACTCGGGTAGCTTATTGGGCAGTCATCCCAGGGGAAACTAAACACATGTTAACACAGACTGGCAGCCCCTAGTGTAAATTCTTTCAGCCAGTGGTCCCCAACAGTTTTGGTACCAGGGATTGGTTTTATTGAAGACAGTTTTTTCCATGGATGAGGCTGGATGGGGGATGGTTTCAGAATGAAACTGTTCCACCTCAGGTCATCAGGCATTAGAGTCTCACATGACCTAGATCCCTGGCGTGCGCAGTTCACAATAGGGTTTATGTTCTTATGAGAATCTAATGCCATGGCTGATCTGACAGGAGGCGAAGCTCAGGTGGCAATGCTTCTTTGCCTTGCACTCAACTCCTGCTGTATGGCCCGATTCCTAACGGGCCATGGACTGGTACAGGTCTGTGCCACGGACTGGTACTAGTACATGGGGGGACGGGAACTCCTGCTTTAAGCCATAGGCTAGCAATGCTTCATTCCCATCCAGAAAAGAGGAGAAAGAGCAAGGGATGGTTGCTGCAAAATCATGTGCCCCATCAAGGGAGTCTCTTGGACAGAGTGGAGTCACATAACCAGCATGGTGACAACAGAAATCAAGTCAGCTCCTGAACCCAAGTAGGAAAGCAGGTGACTGAATGGCAAAAACTGCCAGATACAAACATTTTCTTTTGTGCTTCTCTTTTTTTGAAGCACCTCATGCATGCCCTGGGAAGATGAGGATGTCTTACAACTGTTTCCATTTAGTGATGCAGAAACTGTCACAATGATGAGTCACTGTTCTGTAAAAAAGAGACCTTTGGTGGTGGAAAACTGGTGTGTGTGTGTGAGAGAGAGAGAGAGAAAGAAAGAGAGAGAGAGAGAGAGAGAGCACGTGCTTAGGGAGGGCTCTGCAGATTATTGCTCAAATTGCCATTGCCTAATCAGCCAGTAGTGATTGAATGGAGAAAATCTTTGAACCAGATCTCAGATTCAGGGTGCTTGCATGGAGCAGAGAAAAAAAGACTGAGAAATTCACTATGGTGAGTATTGAGGTTGTACTGCAGCTCAGTCTGGAGAATTGAAGGCTCCTTCCTGAAAGGGTATGGGGACAGGGAGAGAGAAAGCATCAGTGGATCAAAGCTACCACGTTTTTTGTTAGATGGAGGTTACAGTAGGGAGTGACAGAGATAAAATATTAAAAACCTCCAACACTCCAGTTTAGGCACAGCCGCTCCCCTTTCTGGCCGTAGTGTCCATTCTCTGGCAAGTACTGCCCAGGGAAGATAAATCAGTTAGCCAGTGGCCTAAGGGTTAGGACTTTAAAAAAACAACAATTAAAAAAAAAAAAAAACAAGTTATAAACCATGAGTCCACAGTGGTCCCAGGAGACTTGCCTTCTGCATTCTCTGTCTGCACAGGACTGCGAGGAATCTCTGTGAAGCCATCGACTCTCAGGGGCAGGCACAGGGAACAGCTCCTCTTGTTGGCAAAATCCAGTTCGTTGGTTTGGAACAGGGTAGACAGAGAAACAAACAAGTGTTTGTTCATAGGCTGAGACCTAGGGGTTGTATAAAGAGTAATGATCCTAACACCTGAGGAGGATGAATTCTGGATCATTTTATGAACTGTCTTCCTTAGAAAAGCCTCTGAAGCAACTGGCAGATGAAAACTGGAAACTATTTTGGCCTGGGATCAGGGAGTCCAGGGAGCGCAGCAGACCAGGCTACTGCCCCTGCCACTCACTAATTAAGCACGTGGACAAATTGCTGCCTTTTCTTGGCCACTTTTAGTCCTCATAAACAGATGAATCCAAAACTTTTCTAAATCTAAAACTTACCAGTTATTTTTCTTCTTGTCTGCTGATCTTGACTTTTTTTCTTTTCTATGACATTGCATTTCCCCCCTCCCCTCCCCTCACGATGTCAGGATCCAAGAGAAAGTGAAAACCTGGCTCCTGATATGGCCAATACTGGAGAACTGGGGACAATATGAGAATGATCGGCCACCCTGGGCCAGCCCCTTCAATGGCACTACCCCTGAATTCAAAAGTTACTTCATGTTCTACAAAAAGAATATGTTTTATTTTTAATTTACCTTCATTTTAAAAACAATCAAGGTTCTCTCTCTAAGGTGCCACAGGCCCTATATGTCATGCAGTACCCATTTCCAGAAACATCTGTCACCAACAGTTTCGGGGACAGTTTTTGTAGAGTTCCGGACCTGTTTCTCTCTCCGTTGCAGGGAAATAATCAGACATACCTGCCATCAGCTGCTCTGAGGTTTTTTGTGAGCTTCTCAGCTGACAGTTTTAAAAGGTAAAAACTATCCTTATTTGTGATTACGTATCTTCTCAAGTAAGACTTTCTTACATCTGCAGAGACTGTTTAGTCTCTTAGTCTTTTCTAGGATTCTGCATTACATTTGAAACAAGCACTAGGTTTTATATTAATACCAAAGCTTTGAAACCACAGCGGTTAATGACTCTACCAGCTGCTTTTTGTCATCTTTAATAGTGACCTCTTTTTAGGAATAACTGCCACCTAATACCTTCCTCTCAAAGACTAGGTCAACAGAGAGTCATTTGGCTGATTTTTCCATCAACAAGCTACGGGGCTGGGGGTTAGCACAAACTGGTTGTAACCATTTTATTCTTCAGCCTCTCTCTGTGCCCATGCCTCAGTATTTCTCCCATGAATGCTAGTAGCCTCAGGATGCAGTACAATGATGATACTATCCAAATCTTGCCCTCCTAAGAAAAGACATTGTTTTCCTGCCTGCTTCCCTCCAAAGCATAAACACACAAACCGTATGCTGATAGCATCTTTGTTACAAATACAAACTTGAGATATTTATATATTTGTGTTTAGATTCCATCTTCATCCATCACTCTTTTGCCTTTGTACAATTATGAAATGCGGATATTTTCATTCAATATCAAAGCACCCAGTAAGCCTCTTAGGAGAAATGCTGGCTTCGCTAGTGAAGTCAAAGCTTTTATGCCTTGAGTATCAAGCTTGCTGGGGTCAATACATGGGAGCAGATCGTGGCAATTCTGGCATCTGGGACAAGCATCATCAGAGTGTGATCTCATCTTAAGTACTCAGTGGAAGTAACTCTAAACCAGGGGAAGTCCCACTAGAAGAACAGGCCAACTCAAAATAAGGTGCATGTTTCCAAACTGTTGGTGCCTTTTGCTCTTCTGGCTTGTGTCCTTCCCAGGCTTTTATACTCAGACACTGGAAGTGAAACTCCTTCCTGTGCAGCTCACGGCTGGCTGCCATCATGGACTCATGGAACTAAATGGATTGTGGGGCCCTTGACACAACTACAGCTCAGCCCTCCTCTCACTTCTATTCTTTGTTGTTTGTATGTTAGATACAATTGACTGTAAGTCATTAGTGAACACATTTATTGGTGGAACTATATAGTATTTAAGAACATAGGCTTCGAGTTTCAAAATTTGTGCATTAAATTTTATCTCTTGTTACTTGCTAGCCTTGTGGCCACAACAAAGTCTCTTAATTGAGCCTAATTTTTCTCAATTTCTAACTAGATGCTGCTAATTATATTTACTTTATTGAGTTAATGTGAAGATTCAAAGAGATAATGTATGTAAAAACAAAAGCATGATATTTGGATAATTTTAAGCATTCAAAATAATGTTTATTACTGTTAATACTGATATTTTATGGTTACATAAAAGTATTAGATTTAGAAGGTGTCCCAGCCCATATGATAATGTCTTGTCTTTTTTTATCTGAGGCTGAGAACCTAAGATATATAATAATAACAAAAACCAAATTCAGAGTCTTTTTTGGTCTCAATTTCAGTGACATGAACATGATTCCACCTGGAATTCTCCTCAACAAGGTTATTTTCTGACAGCTCTTGGTCAGGGGCTTGATAACATGGAAACCATTTGATCTTTTGCATAGGGATGGTCTTTTGGTCAAACATCAAATTTAGCCCTCTTTCTTGCTGTGAGACAAATACATGCTTTCAGACTTCATGAAAATATTGTCAATCACCAAGAACAATTTTCTGGTGGAGAAAATCTAGGGAAAACATTAGCAAAAGTCTAAACTGAAATAATGGACAATATTTAAGCATCCAAGTTTTCATGTATTTGGTATGTAACCATTATCAAAATGAGAGCTCTCATTTTGTGTTTAGAGTTTTTTCCTCCCATAACACTGCTTGAAAATTGTAAACCAAGTAGGCAATAGGAAAAAAAGTATTGCTTTGTTACATTCTTTCTGAAAAGAGGGGTCAAATATGAAAATTAATTAATTCTTTTTTTTCTTTACTTAATGTCTTATGTTTTGAAGCAGGAGGGAAGCAAAAGAGAGTTTGTGTGTTTGAAGTTGTGTGTATGTGCTTGTGTGCGTGCGTGTGTGTGTGTGTGTCTGTGCATTTACGTACATGTTCCCAATGGGAAAATAATCCATCTTGATGACTTGGGGCTGCTCGCAAAGCACATTTACAATTAACGCCCCACCTCTACCTTTTGCCATGCTCTCACTTTCCAGAATCCATATGTTGTAACTGATATGAGGTTCCAACTGCTTTGTTGCACATGTGAATTTAATCGTGGCAAATTTAGATGAAATGGTTCAAAACTGCCCATGTATTACTTTCATCGGCAGCAAGATCATCACGTTAATTCTTTTTTCAAGTTAGTGTTGAATCTAGGCCTCTTAAAATTGATGAATGATAGGGCTGGTTGCAGCCAGGCGTGATGAGCACAGGTGCTCATTTGGAAGCTGGAGCCTCCGAGCCCAACCCATGCCACTTAATCTCTGCATTGCATGTGTTTTCCTGATATTTAGTACTCACTCTTCCTTCAACATGCAGCTTTTGGCATCTCAGCATTAGTGTGTCTATACTGTGTGTATAAATGGGCCTGCAGAGATCATGCTTCTGCAATCTCTGTTTCTAGCCCTACAGGTGGGGGTGTCACTGGGCTGTAGTTGTGCTCTAATCAGTTTGCAACTCTGCTCTTTCCTCTGGAGGTTAATTTAGAAGTTTTGCTTAGTTTTTCTAATAATATTTTCTCCCAGTTTGCTCCATAGAAGTCAAGTCTCAATGTAAGTGTAATTCTTCTGCCCAGCTTGTCCATTTTGACCTCACTTTATTTCACCAAATATCAAATGAGGGACATTCTACTACCAAGACCAGCTCTCACCTAAAAAGACCAGACTTGCAGATTGTTTTTTTCATAAGCTTCATTTTGAGCTGGTCAGAGTACCAAATAGCAATGAATACTGCTTATAAAGCATATTCATATGTCTTTCTATTTTGTCCCTTACAGAGGTCCTTCAGGCCTAATATTATCACTATATAATTACTATTTTACACGTAAGAACTTGTAGCTCAACAAGATTGACAAGGTCACACTGTTACTAATTCATTTGGGAATTGAACCCAGGTCCTTCTCCTCGGAGTATATACTTATTCTTCAGGGAACGTCATGACTGGGCTCCTGGGTTCTGCCCATAGAATACTATAGAAGTACTTATGTGGTTCCTGGTGTCTCAGGCCTTCTCTCCAAGTTTTAGGGCAAGACAGAGGTTGGTAAGGGTGGAGGAAGGACAGCCTACCAAAACTGTGCAAGCAAGCATGGATAAAACCTGAGAACATAACAGAAGGTTACAGATCTAAAGAGAAATGTGATTGTTTCTAAAACCAGTGGGGCTATAAAAGGTATCGAAGATGGGAGTCAGGCGGTAAGTAGAAGAGAGTAAAAGCGTTGTTGCAGGTTGCACACAAGAAGGCTGTAGTCCAGCATAGTTGTCAAGAGCCAACTTAGTTGTCTAGATCCTATTATAGTTCCAGGAGTGGGAATGATTGTTAGCTCACCAGTGATTTTCTGAGCTCGTATTTCCGTGTTGTTTTATTGATGTGGCATTGATTTAACAACTTCAGAAAAGGAATGTGGGATGAGAGTGACTGTACCCTGGGATATCTACTAGAGTTCACTAAGAGGTGCTGGGAAATGTGAAGCGTCACTGTTCTGATCAATGCTCACCCTGCCATCCCCCAGTTAGATAATATAAATGGCATATTTACCAAAGTCAGACTCGAGGCTCCACACTTACTTTTGTGGGCTCCCATAATTTTCTGATGGTTCCCAAAGCATGGTTTTCATCAAGGCCGGGCACATTACCTAGTAGAGCTTCAGAAAAATGAATATTGTTCTCCTTGTGCCACCCAGAGTCCTGAAAGGCAGAGGAGTCTCCAGGACAGATTCAAATTTTGCTTCCTTCCCTGGAGGTGAGGCTGTGATGAGCCTCCAGGTTCCCTTGCGGAGAAGTCTTCCCTACCTTGCCACCTTGGGATCCTAGGAGAGAATGATGTGCTGCCTCCTACCTTGAAACACTGGTAATGGACTAGGATAGGACTTGAAGACTCTGAATTGACCTCTTTGATGAAAGTCTCAGACATTACTCAAGAAAAACCAACCTAGCCATATTTGCATGAACATGTGGCTTGTTCAAATTCAACACTGATTCGTTTATGTATTCATTTATTTATCAAACATTTATTAAATTCCATTGCTAGGCACAAAAGAAACCAAACCACATGAGATGATAATCTAAAAATTTCTCCTTTGGTGTGCCTTGTACAGGTCACCTATTGTTATAAAATTTACTTCTATTATGATATTCTGTTTGTCTACTCATTAAAATGTAGTGAGCATAAAGGTAAACTTTTGGATTACCAGCGACTAGCACAGTGACTGGAACATAGGCGGGGCTAGGTAAATATTGTTGGATGGAACAGAAGCAATCTCTACTATCGAGGTATTTGCTGTCTAGCACAAATATGCATGTGAACGAAGGTAACTGAAAGCTAAAATTAGGTTTTAATCGCAGTGATGATCAGTATCCAGTCACCAGCTAAACTCTTTATCCTAAGACAGATAACTATCTCCTATCAGTGGGATCAGGATTTCTTGTCCTTCTGCACTCATTCAGTCCTTCTGTCATTCAATGAACATTCGTTGAATCTTTAGCAGGTACTGACTGAGACAAATCTGCTGAATCCTTTGGTGTTGGACATTTATTCCTTACCTATTAGGAAGGAAAGAACTCTCATTTTATTCGGGGAGTTCAGTACCTCTTAGGACCAGTAATCTTAAGAAGCAGCCTTCTGGGTAACAGAGCTCAACAAGGACATCCTCACGATCTAGGGCACTGGACAATCAGTTTCCAAAGCAGTCAAGGAGGCCAGGCCAGATGCCCCCATACACTAGGCATAGTAAAGTATTCATTCTTTTCAAAGTATTTTAGAGGTGTTATAATGTTATTCTGAATCACATTACCTTTAAGCTATTTTGGTGGAAAGCCCCCAAATACTTCTTAGCTTTCTTCTCTCTTTGTCATTTTCATTATTGGTCAATTGTCAAATTTTTCCATTTTTGAAATGATAAAGCTTCTACTAGATTCTAGGACTTCTTCAAAGTCTTTTCTCTAAATGTTTTTGGCAAAACATAGCATCAGGGTCAGGATGACCTCTTGTTCTTCCTTAAGATTGGACATTTATTATTCCTTGGCTCTTTCTTTTTCTAGACTCTGGCTAATCTTTGCCAATTTTTATTACATTCTCATTGCAAAAACCTAATTAATTTCTCAAGGCTCTTATCATTTGAATATCATATCTCAAATTTCATTGACATTTTTCTGATCCCATAGCAAATCATTTTTTCAGATTTAAAGGAGAGTCAATGTCTAATTTTTAAAATGGAACTCAAGAAGACAGATGTGAGACCACTTTTTGCTCTAATATGAGTGTTAGTGAGAATATGCAGCACTTTTGTTTTTTGTTGACCATCTTAGAAGTGATTGGTGCTGAGTCCTTTGGGCTGCTATGCAGGTTAATACACAACAAGCACTCCGTGATCACTGAAATTTGAATGGAGCCATAGAAGACAGGTGCCAGGAACTACCGAAAGGCTAAGGAAGTTGAGGTTAGGAGTGGACTCAAATGGGGCCTGGAGCTCCAGAGAATCCCAGGGAGTTCTGACTTACTCTGGAAGGATCTCAGGTGGTTCAGATGAAAACAATGCTCCCTGTGCCCTGAATATTTCAGAGCCTCTAAATGTTCCTTTCAGAATCTCTCAACCAAGAAATAGAATAATTATGTCCTTGTCGTACAGCCCAGTTCCAAACCAAAACTAAAGGAGTTCAGAAGCTAGTTGCAGAGGTTTTGAAATTCAGAGTGGGAATCCTTTTGCACAATTGTGCCAAGATAGAAAGAATATGAAAGTGGAGTCAGTAGGATGAGGACAGGAGAATGTGTATGTCATGAAGTCAAAATGTCATCTTAAACATATGATTGGTATAAGTGTACTGGGGAAAAAGAAAAAGAAAATAGCACTTCCTAAAAGTACTTCTTCTATGTCCAGCACAATGCCAAGTCCTATTACTGCCAACTGTGAGGGGGGTTTAGACTGATGTGTTTGTCCATGTTCATCTTATTCACAGACTTATTTGATCAGGGAACACATGGTGCTCATTACATGCATGAGAATTGGCTATGAGGCAAAATAGTAATACTGGTTTCCTATTCTTGGTTCCTGTTGCTGCCAGAGATGAGAACTGAATTATCTGGCAGAGTTTAAGATTTGCTTTTGTTGACCTACAAAATGGTGATAGTGGTCATTTCCTCAGCTGAGAGAGAAATGACATCTCAGAAGGCAACTGTGGCACACTGGAAATAATATGGGATTTGGCATTTGGGAGATCTTGGCTAGCATTAAATTTATGGCATTTATTAACTGTGCGCCCTTGTCCCAATCACCTACTCTTTCTAAGCCTTAATTTCCTCAGGTCTTAAGAGGGGATAAAAATGCCTGCCTCATAGGATTCTTGTGAGTATGAATTGAGATAAAGTACATTAAAGTATGTTGCAAATTTAACAAACCTTTATGCTGGAGTAATTATTTTGTGTGTGCCAGGAACTCTACTAGAGGCTGTGCCCATGCATTGATGTGGCATTGTGCAAATAACTGGCAATACAAAGACATGTAACAAAAATTGGAAAATTAGTAAAGAGCATACTCTGCTCTCAAGGAACTGGAAGTACAGTGAGGAGATAGAAATGTAAATAAGTGATTATAATTGCATAAGGTAATACGTTTAGTAGTGCTAAGCACAGAGTGCAGTGGGATTATAAAGAGATAAAATTCCTGAGCTGGGAAACAAGATGGATTAAACATTGACAGGCAGATATATTTGTGGGGGCTTCAAGGGGGAGTTTGTCAAGTGCAGGGCATATCATATGTATTATTACTATTCAACATAAATTGTTATCCAAGCTGTAAGCACATAATCTGACTATAGATCATTTGGTCATTTTAATAAGCATGAAGTATAATATAAAGAATTTAATCATGTCCCTTTTACATTTTTAACATGAATATTTAAAAAAAATTAAAACATAATGTTACATACATGGAAACTTCCGTGCAATAGAGGTGTTTCTGAGTTGGATTGGAATTAGGCTGATGCAAAGAGATTTCATCTTGTAATAACATCAATACAGTAGCAAGAGCAGACATCAGTTGATGCTAATGTTGATCATATTAGGCAGATGTCTGACATCTATCTAGGTATCTGCTCATTCACTCTGGTAATCACAATTAGAGATTCTATATTGACCATCTGAGTGGCACAGACAATGCTGTTTGTGTCTGTGCAGGACATTGCCCCGAGAGCCTTCTCCCCTCTCTTTTCCCCTGCTCAGAAGGATCTAGAGAACACAGATCCTAATGCAAGTTATCCCTTTCTTGTTCTGAACTACCTGCATATGCTCAGTACAATAATGGAACAAGGTTCAGATTTAACTTCACAAAATGAAAATCCAGCCTTTTCTGTTCAGTTGCCTTTGCCACGATATGAGCAAAAAGGTTAAATCCAGTTTTAGCTGAATATATACATTTGAAAGATTCCATTAGAATCTGTTCCATGTAGAAACTGTAGAGCAGATCTCCACAGCCTGTTTGGGAAGCCCAGTGAGCATGTGTTCAAAGGATGTCTGTGGCCACCCCCATCCATACACTGCCAGAGCTTTCCTAACCCAGAAGGACAGGGAAGAGCATGTAGGTCCATCTCAGGGACTAAAATGACTCAGGGATTTGAACTGAATGGAAATTTAGTAAATGGTGGAGAGTGACTGAATGAAATCCATACTCTTCTCGTTCCCTATTGCAAATAAGATCAGGAAGTTAGGGCTTTATAAAATCTATTATTTTCTAAGAATAGTGTTCGAAGTTGTCAGGAGGGTCCATATGTGACTCCCAATTATTTATTGTCTAACTTACCTAATTCTTAACCAACAAACATTCACCATATTGAGAAATTTTTAGCATCCAAAGGGACACATTAGCTTGCTGCTCAGCAAGATGACAAGGAAAAAAAGCAAGCATTTTTATGCAACTTGTTCATATGTAGTATTTGATAAGAAACATTGAGTGCCTCTACGTGCTCATGCATCTATGTGACAGTGTGCAAAGAGATGGGGATACAAAGATGCGGGATAAATGATCTTTCATTCCTGTATGTCTTCTAGTGTCATAATGAAGTAAAATATGGCATTGGGCCAGAGACAGAACGTTGGATGGGCATTTCAGAGCACACTGGGAGATACACTGGTTTAAGAAGACAACAGCACTGAAGAAAGTCAGCTTCATTAACTAAGCTGGGAGTTTGGAGGGAACTCGAATTGGGGCTGATTGTGGAACACATCAGTAGTAAAAATGATTACCCAACCACCAAACAAATCCAGAAGGACCTAAAATCAGGTTGAATTGGAACAATTTACAAGTGGCATCAACAGAACTTGACAGTATGTGTTGCTAATCACACAGATACCATACACAGAAAGCTCCCTCAAAGGAACACATGGAATTGATTTCTTTTTATGAAAATAAAGGAGTACATTGTCCCCATCCAGTACATTCAGCCCAGGGGCTTGCCAAAGGACACATGTATACTATCAATAGTTAACCCTAGATCACATTTTCTGCGAGCTCTATTCTGACTTCCTAATTTTACAGAGAAAAATGAAGAGGTAAAGTTAATAAAGAATTTACTTCTACTTTGCCTCCTTTACCAAAAGATAGACCAAAGAGGGTCAAAAGGATTAATGGAGATACAAACAAGTGGCCTTTAAAAAGACTTTTTTTTTTTCTTTTTTTAGGCTGGGTGCGGTGGCTCACACCTATAATCCCAGCACTTTGGGAGGCCAAGGCTGCCAGATCACTTGAGCTCAGGAGTTCGAGGCCTGCCTAGGCTACAAAGTGATACATTAAGGAAGGTTAAGATTGGGAATTGATGGTTAGATTTAGCAATGTGGTGCTCACTAGTGATGTTATATCCTGTATCCATAAAAAAATATGCCGAGCATGGTGGTGCATGCCTGTAGTCCCAGCTACTCAGGAGACTGAGGCAGGAGGATCACTTGAGCCCAGTAGACAGAGGTTGCAGCAAGCCGAGATCACACCACTGCACTCCAGCCTGGGCAACAGAGCAAGACCCTGTCTCAAAAAATAAAGAAATTAGTAAAAGTAAAAAGACATGTTTTCTATTTATTAAAGAAACTTTTTCTATATTCTCTTTATAAATTCACATATATCAATATACAAATAGCAAATAGTCACATTATAATTGATGATGTAAGCAGGGTCTGCCCATGACAAAATTCTCAAAGAGGAAGATATAGCCACAGTTTCCCAGTTGCCGCCTTACAGACCTAGAAAACTTGATACCCAGAAGGAGCATGTGGGCAGAATGAAACTGGGAAAAGGTTGATTTACTGTTGTCTAAGGATGGAGGACAGAATGGAAAATCTGTTTTGTAAACCATGAACAAGAAGATGGGTAGGCAAGGTTAGGATGAAAAGGGAGAATGTTCATTCTTTCACTTCTTTATTCAACATTTATTAATCTCCTAATATATAGCAGGCACTGTCCCAGGCACAGGAAACCTGATGTCCATGAATGGAGGGTTAGGTCAAGGGATTTAGGTTTTTTCCAGAGATGGTGCCCTTTTTTACTTGGTGCCCTGAGGGTTGTATAAGGATTTACTTTTTTTTTTTTTTTTTTTTCTTGAGACGGAGTCTCTCCCTGTCCCCAGGCTGGAGTTCAGTCGCACAATCTTGGCTCACTGCAAGCTCCGCCTCCCTGGTTCATGCCATTCACCTGCCTCAGCCTCCTGAGTAGCTGGGACTACAGGCGCCCGCCACCATGCCTAGATAATTTTTTGTAATTTTAGTAAAGACAGGGTTTCATCGTGTTAGCCAGGATGGTCTCGATCTCCTGACCTCGTGATCCACCTGTCTCGGCCTCCCAAAGTGCTGGGATTACAGGCATGAGCCACCATGCCCGGCCAAGGATTTACTTCCTAAAGGACCTGGAACACACCAAACACAATTCTCCTCTCCTCAAACACTGTTTCTCTAATATCTCAGAACTAATGTGACCATGTGTCTTCTACTGTAAAGACAATTAAAGCATCTGGTAAGAGTAATATTATTTGCTTTATAGAGTTTTATGATTGATATTATAGTTGAGAAAATAAAATATGAGTTAATACAATATATTCCAAGTCTTAGAGCTGTGGGTTCTGTCTAATTTCAAAGCTTGTGCTCTATCCAGCACCCTACAAAGCCTTGAAGGTATCAGGAGCTTAATGAATTAATTACTTCCTTCTAGACATATTTGCAATATAAAGAAATATCTAAAAAAGGCAATGCTTACTCAAAGGAATATATCTAAGTGGAAATTGTTAGGCACTGGGGTATGGAAGATACTTTTTCAGCAAGGGGAAGGGAGAGGAGAGAACATGAAATTATATAACTTAACAGTTATTACCAACACTATCTTTTGGCTCTTCTTTATAGTAACTCTACTAGAAAGAGTTGTCAAAACTTGCTGCTTCCAATTCTTCTCATACCTTCTCTTAAACATACTCTCTAGTCGGGTTTCTGCCCCAAACCTCCAAAAAAGGTGCTCTCGTTAAGACCGTTAGTGGGCACCACATTACTAAATATAACCGTCAATTCCCAGCCTTAACCTTCCTTAATGTATCAGTGACATTTAACTCAGTTTATCACTCCTGATTTTTGAAAATTTTCTTTCATTGACATCTGAGGAGCCAGTCTTTCTTGATCCTCTTCCTACTCCCTGAACTATTCTTGTCAGTCGCCTTTGCTGAATCTTCTCCATTTCCCTAATTTTTAAGTATTTTAGCATCGCTGGGCTTAGTCTGTGAACCTTTCTTTATCTATACTCATCTAGTCTCATGTCTTTAAAGAGTGCTAAAAGCTGTCAATTCCTATGAATTTGGCTGGATACAGCAACAGTTAGTCATGTGATGGACATGTCACCTATAGGATGAGGCCTGAGCAGGTCCAGAAGGCACTCATGAGTTCTCTTGTGAGCTTCTCTGTCAAGTCAACACCTATGACCTCATGGGAGTTTTCTGACTGAAGAGGAAAAAATGAGCCTGGGTCATATGGAATGGATCAAGTTAGACAGGTTGGTGTGAATGAAATATGGACACCTGCTGTGTTGTAGCCCCTTTCAGGGATGAGCCTGAAAGTGTGGCAAGAGAGAATCCTCTCAGTGGAGAGCATTTTAGGTGGCATACCTGGCCACCTATTTTGTGTAAAAAGAGAAATGGCACTGTATTTTCCCCCACTAGAGGTTCTCCTTTTTCCTCATGCATATGATGTTATTTCACATCTCCAGTCCTTTGTCAAAGGTGTTTCTTCAGATTGGATGATTCTTCCACCCCATCTTTCTGGAGCAATGTCCACTTTATTCTAGGCTGAGTTGAAATGTATCCTCTTCCAAACAGCTTCACGAGGCTCCTGCAAACTGAGTAATCCTTCCTCTGGCTGACACAATCTGGTGTTTACATCTCTGGTGTAGCACTCCTCACCTCAGTCTGTGCCAGTTCATCTCCTGCAGGAGGCTGTAGCCCTTCAAAGGACAAAGCCAAATAAGAGAACGATTGAACAAGTAAACAAATATTGAGATGTAACATGTAATGAGAAAATGAATGGACTGTGATTAAAACTTGGAGACCTACAAGACCACTATCCTTAACTACAAATTAATGAGGCACGGCTTTGCCATCCCTACAGGATGAGGGAAAAATATTTTGCTCACATTATCTTTCTTCATATGTGATTAACTCTTCTTACTCTTTACAATGATGACATACACTAGGACTGTGCCAGTGATAATGGGGGGAAGTAGACAAATGCAAGGTAGAGCCAACAGAATTTACTGTCTGGATGAGAATAGTGGGAAAGAGGGAGAGAACCAGAATAACTTCTTTTTTTTCAGATCCAACTGATAAAGTTTGTGTCTTTTGCTGAAATGGAAAAGATTGGGGGATGAATATGTTTCAGGTAGGCAGAAGTCAAAGATTCATTTTTTCAGCACAATTTCTTTTTTTTTTTTTTTTTTTTTTTTTTTTTTTTTGAGACGGAGTCTTGCTCTGCCGCCCAGGCTGGAGTGCAGTGGCCGGGTCTCAGCTCACTGCAAGCTCCGCCTCCTGGGTTTACACCATTCTCCTGCCTCAGCCTCCCAAGCAGCTGGGACTACAGGCGCCCGCCATGTCGCCCGGCTAGTTTTTTTTGTATTTTTTAGTAGAGACGGGGTTTCACCATGTTAGCCAGGATGGTCTCGATCTCCTGACCTCGTGATCCGCCCGTCTCGGCCTCCCAAAGTGCTGGGATTACAGGCTTGAGCCACCGCGCCCGGCCGAGCACAATTTCTTATCTTGAAATTGTTATAGACTCACAAGAGGTTGAAAAAATGGTACCACCTGTTTCATTTTGGAAAGTTACATTTGAGAGTGTTGCATGACTTCTAAGTGTGAACATAAAAAAGGAATCAGGACGTCCAGATGGAAGCTCAGGGGTAAAATGAGCACCAGAGATAAAAGTTTGATGTTAATATGAATGGCAGGGAAAGCCACGGGCCTGAAAGAGATCCCTGGGCAGACAGTGGAGCTAAACAAGAAAGAAGGCTGATGGCTGAGTCCTCAAGCAGTTCAACTTAAGAGTTTGAGTAGAACAGGAAGAGGTAGCAAAAAAAAAATCTGAGAAAGACATTTCAGTGAAGTTGGAGGAAAACCAACAAAGGGAGGAAAATTTTATTTTGGAATTTCTTATAAATCTCTCAAACTCTTGAATTCAAATATATGTATTTACTTGAGGACCATAAAAGAGTGGAGAATTGGGACAAGTCTCCAGAAATTTATTTAGGTCTCCAAAGTTTCTGTGAATGACAAATTGGGGTTAAAACACCATATCTGGATGATTTAAGTATAAATGAGTAGAAACATATGGATTCTGTTTCCTTCCAATTGTATATAAGCTTAACAATTAAGCACAAAAAGGTGGTTGGGGCAAAAGGCTTACTGCGGCTTTATTAAATCCAAAATATGGAAGCAGTACTTAGAGAACCAGCAAAGCAAATGGCTCAGGTTGCCACGAGAAATTGAATATGGATTTTATTCTCTCTCTCTCCCTCCATCTTTCCAGGTTTCTCACTGTCTCTGTCCTTCTCTGTTACTGTTTTATGTCTGTCTCTCCTGATCTTCCTCCTCCATCCATCTCTGGGCTCAGGCTACCATCTGGGTGCTCATGGACATCTTGAAAGCACATTTCCCAGCTGTCTAAAAGCAATAGCCTGAGTCCTCTTCTGTTTGTTGAATTCCACCAGTGATTTCCAATATAAAGGAAGAAAAAAAATCAGTAGCAGGTGTGGCAGCTCTTCAGGGTGAGTGTTGTTTATTATGGCTGTCCTCTAAAGAAATATTAGGGCTTATGCTACAGTGGATAATATATTGTTTCATATAATTTTGCATTATGACCTTTTCTTTATTTCTCTGGCCTTTCTACTTTTACTTGGGTCCCCAACTTGCTCTTTGTTATGTAAGTTTGATACAAAGGAATTAAAAGCCATTTTCCATTTGTTGTTAAGCACAGCTGAGGAATGTGCTCAGAACTTAGTTAAAAACACTGATGACAGAAATTACATAATGGTTTGGAATTGGGAGTAGGCTGTGGGCAAAGAGGTTTGCCTTACCTAAGTGTTTTTGAAGAAGCAGTAGCGGAGTTTGGGAGGAGAGGGTGTACTGAAGCAGAAGATAAAGCCAGAAGTCAGAGGATAGATTTGTGATTGCTATCTTTATTCAAAAGTGGAAGTCTCAGGTTGCTATAACATAATATCATAGACTGAGTAGCTTTAAAACAACAGAAATTTATTGCTCACAGTTCTGGAGGCTTGGAAGTCCAAGATCAAGGTGCCAGAAGACTCAGTGTCTGGTTCAAGCCCCTTTCCTGGTTCATAGATGGCACCTTTTAGCTGTGTCCTCATGTGGTGAAAAAAGCAAGGCCTCTTTTCAAAGGGCACTTATCCCATTCATGAGAGTGGAGTCCTCATGACCTAATCACCTCCCAAAGGCGCCACTTCCTAATACCATCCCACTGGGAATTAGGTTTAACACATGAATTTGGGGGTGGGGTAGTAGCAGAAAAATTCAATCATAGGACTCAGAGAAATACTATAAGCAATTAGGGAAAGCAACAAAGGCTAGAAGTTTGAGCAGAGCAAAAGGGTAAATCCAAACATTGTCCATGCCCTCCCTACGGCTTTGTGGGGATGGGAACAGTGGAGTGCTGGAGTCCAGGGTTCTTACCACAGCTCAGGGGAAAGGTAAATGACTTTTTTTTTTTTTTTTGGTAAATGTACACTTTAGTGAATTTTGATATTTTTGTACAGTTTTCTAACAACAACCACAATTAAGATGTAGAACAGGCCCATCACTTCAAAAAGCTCCCTCCTCCCGCATTCAACATCTACCCTAGTTTTCAACTCAAGCAACCACTAATCTGCCCTTCTGCCACTGAAATTTGCTTTCTTATTTTTTAAAATTACATATAAATGAAATCATACAGTATGCATTCCTTTTTGTCTGGATTTCTAAATTCACCATAATTATTTTAAGATTCACCATATTGTGGCATATAGTAATATTTTTGTTCCTTTTATTTGCTGTGTAACTTCCATGCAATAGGGATATATCTGTTCATCAGTTGATGGACATATGGATTATTTTCAGGTTGGGATTATTAAGAATAATGCTACTATCAACAATTTTTATAAGTCTTTAGACTTTTTTTATTTCTCTTTGGTAAATACTTAAGAGGAGTAAGTAGATATTTGACTTTATATGATATTATCAAACTATTTTATAAAATGGTTATGGTGTTTCACCCTTCCATTAGTAGTTCCATTTGTTCCTCATCTTCACCAGTGCTTGCTATTTTCAGTCTCTGAAAATGTAACCACTCTAATAGGTGTATACCGGCATCTCATTGTGGTGGTTTTTCTTTTTTGTTGTTGTTGTGGCAAAATGCATATAACATAAAACTTAACCGTTTTAGCTATTTTTAAGTGTGCAGTTGAATGGCATTAAGTACCCTCACAATGTTGTGCAACCACACCACGATCCATTTCCAGAATGTTTTCATTATCCCAGCAGAAACTCGTACCCATTAAAAAACAAACTCTTTGTTTCCTCATTCCCCAGACCCTGCTAACATATTCTACTTTCTGTCTCTATAAATTTGCCTATTCTACCCACCTTGGATAAGTGGAATCACACACTTTTGTTCTTTCATGTCTGTCTTATACACTTAGCATAGTATCTTCAAAGTTCATCCATGCTGTAGTATGTATGTGAATTTTATTTATTTTTAAGGATTAATAATATTCTCATATATTTTTTAGCCAGATAGATGATAGATAGATAGATAGATAGATAGATAGATAGATAGATAGATTTTGCTTTTCCATTCATCTGTCAATGGACATTTGGGATGCTTTCATTTTTTGGCTTTTGTGAATAATGCCGCCATGAACATTGGTGTACACGAATCTGAGTCCCTGCTTTCATTTATTGGTGTATATATGTAGGAGTTGAACTAATGGATCATATAGTGACTCTATTTAACTTTTTTTGGGACTACCAAGCTATTCATTAGCAGCTGTGCCTTTTTGTACTTTCACACAAGCAATGCACACAGTTTTCAATTTCTCTATATCCTGACCAACACTTGTTATTTGTCTTTTTAAATCATAGCATTCTAATTATTTTGAAGTGGTATCCCACTAAGGTTTTGATATGCATTTCCCTAACTACTAATGATGCTGAGCATCTTTTCTTCCGCTTCTGGTCACTTGTATTTATTTAGGGAAATGTCTATTCAAGTCCTTTGCCTACTTGTTAATTGAGTTTTTTTGTTGTTGATTTGTAGATGAGGGATTTTGATATTGTCCCATACTCATATGCCTTTTAGGACACAGTTAATAAATATATACTTAAGTACATATATTGTATTTGAAACTGGCTAATACAGAGCTTCAAGTCTCAGAGTATCCATCTTTGAATTGCTTTCCAGATTTTTGAAGCTGATGGAATTGAAATATGAGAAACTTAATCATTCAACCAGTTATTTGTTCTCTGTGATATCAATAAAAAATATTTTCCAAGGATGGTGACTAGGCTTAACTAGAAGACTGATCATTTATTTGGTATACTTCATCATTTAATAATTTATTTCTACTATTTTGTATTACTTACATATGTATTTTGTCATCTCTAATACAGTGAACTATACTTTTAAGTTCTTCGTAATTACCTTCTATTCTGCTTTTTACTATCCTTTGATGAAACAAAAAGACATATGTGAACCTGATAATAATAAAATACATGTTATATTTTCTCATGAGTGTTACTGAGAGAAACAAATTTCAATTTTTTATAAAAGTGAGTCTATAATTTAAGGACATGAGTTAGGTGTAATAGACATTTTCAATGCTCATATCCCTTACTGGTTTTACATATTAAATGGAACACAGTTTTAAAGGAAGTGTGATAATCTACCTACCCCAAAATATCTCCTCAAGACACCCAGATGTAAATGAAATAAAGCCATTTAAAATGCATGATCCCTATTAAAATGTAAGTGTTCCTGGTAGAGATATTATGGAATTAAAATCCGTTGTCCACATGTTAGTATTGACACCTTCATTTCATTCTTTTATTCATCTCACTGAGTAGGTGATTGACTATAAATTGCTGCCAAAGACAAGGTGATAGTCTCTGGGTAGATTCTCGCCTTCCATGTGAATGCTTTCCTAAAACAGTACCACATGAGATCATGCCTGCTGATGGGGCTTCATGTGGGATTTCCTTTCCCATTCTCCTTTTCAAAATTTTGTTTCTTCCATTTCATAAAGACATGCTGCCCACCTAGCCTGAATCTATGGGGCATGTATTAGTCCGTTCACATGCTGCTAATAAAGACATACCTGAGACTGGATAATTTATAAAGGAAAGAGGTTTAATGGATTCATAGTTCAGCATTGCTGGGGAGACCTCAGGAAACTTATAATCACGGCAGAAGGAGAAGCAGACATGTCCTTCTTTACATGGTGGCAGCAAGAAGAAGTGCCAAGCAAAAGGGGAAAACCATCAGATACGTGAGAACTCTCACTATCACAAGAACAGCACAAGGGTGATGACGCACATGATTCAATTACCTCCTACTGGGTCCCTCCCATGACACGTGGGGATTATGGGAACTACAATTCAAGATGAGATTTGGGTGGGAACACAGCCAAACCATATCAGGGCACTAAAGGACAATTCAAAAATACAGACATCAGCAAAGCCTTTTTTAAGTGAAAGCACCATAACTCACAGTAAGGTCTTTGTCTTTATCTCAGACATATTTCTGTCAAGTGAGAAAATGATGGTAGAGATGACCTTTGTCAATATACTTCTGAATTTAAATATATTGCACAGTGGAATACTTGGAATCATAACATCTTCTTCCATTTCTTGAATAATCTAGAAGATTATCTTCCTTCCTTCCCTCTTTCCTGCCTTGCTTCCTGCCTACCTTCCTGCCTTCCTTCCTGTCTTCCTTCCTGCTTTCCTGCCTTCCTGATGGAATATGCACTATTTATTCAAAAAAATTCTGTGACTCCAGAAAGATGGATATCCTGTTTATACTATTAATAAAAAGAATTTGATGCATATTCTCATTGACCTGAGTCTGTCTTGTTTGTGTAGTCTGAGTGATTTCAAGGAGGGTGAAAAGTTTCATGTTTGGATATATATGATGTCTGCAAGTAAAGGTTCCATAAATTGAAGTAAGACAGTGTTTAATATTTTATTGAACATTTATTAAATTGCATAGGAGAAATATTTTCATTAACTTTTAAAATTTCTTTAAAAAATAACTTGAGTAACTAAAAGATGATTTGGTAATGTAAATTTATCTTCACTGTTGTTTTTTGATTGGAAGTGCTCTTCTGCTGTCATTCATCAGTTATTTCCCTGCTCATTAATTCATTCCTACTTTTTACTTACTAGAGTTATATTAATAGGACTCTATAGTGAATTACACCCCAAATAATGTATTTCATTACAATAATTTATTGCTTCTTTTATGTCCCACAATTACTAGTTGTTCAATGTCTTCTTTTCCTTTGACTCTTAATTCCATAAAGGAAATTACATTGCATTATTAAAAGCAGAATATCGACTTTTATTTTGGTATAGGGAAGAATAGCATTCTTTTCCATATTTCCTACATTTCCTTGATATTCTGAAAACAATATGCAAGAAGCTCAAGCAACAACTTCATTTTGTTACAATTATTTTCTTCCTCTATGTTGATACTCTATTCTAATTCATCAAATGCACGTTTGCAAATGCAGTTATTTTTGACCAAGATGTTATCAGTCTACCTCTGGATTGATATTTAATGTACTTTGAAACTATCTTGAAAATTGAAGTTTGGTAAATGGCCAAAGTGTTTCCCAGAATGTCTATACCATTCTCACTGGCAGTGTATGAGCTATTCAGTTTCTCTTCATCCTCACAAGCATTTGGTATTATTACTACTTTTAATTTTAGCCATTATGATAGGTAAAATTTGTGGTTTAATTTGCATTTTCCTGGTAGCTAATGATTTTGGTTTTCCTTACATGTACCCATTTGCCATTTCTAAATCCTCATTAGTGAAATATCTGTTCATTTTCTTTCACGTTTTCAAAGACTTTTGGGTTTTCTGACTATTTATTTTGAAAGTTTATTCTATAGTCTAGACCTTACTCTTTGGCAAATATGTAGTTTGCAAATATTTTATCCCTGCCTGGAATTTGTCTTTTCATACTCTTAAGAGCGACTCTGAAGTCCTAGCACAGTGGTACATACCTGTAGTCCCAACTGCTCAGGAAGCTAAGTTGGGATATCTTGAGCCAGGAGTTCAGGGCTGCAGTGCACTCTGATTGTGTCTGTGAATAGCCACTGCACTCCAGACTGTGCAACATAGTGAGACATCATCTCTAAAAAATAACTATTATAAAGGGTCTTTCACTAAGCAAAAGTCCAAATTTTTATGAAGTCCAATTTATTATTTTTTAATCTAATTCTTTAGTGTCAAGTCTAAGAATCTATACATACCCCTAGATTTCATTCTGTTTACTTTCTAAATCTTTCATGGTTTAACATTTTACATTTAAATCCATGATCCATTTCAACTTCATTTTTATATGTGAGGTTTAGTTTGAGAATTTTTGTTTGCTTGTTTTTTTTTAGAGTTTTTTTTAAATTTTAATTTTAAATTATTTTCTATTTTCTATTTTTTAAAAATTATTATACTTTAAGTTCTAGGGTACATGTGCATAACATGCAGGTTTGTTACATATGTATGTTTGTGCTATGTTGGTGTGCTGCACCCATCAACTCGTCAGCACCCATCAACTAGTCATTTACATCAAGTATAACTCCCAATGCAATCCCTCCCCCATCCCCCCTCCCCATAATATGCCCCGGTGTGTGATGTTTCCCTTCCCAAGTCCAAGTGATCTCATTGTTCAGTTCCCACCTATGAGTGAGAACATGCGGTGTTTGTTTTTCTGTTCTTGCGATAGTTTGCTGAGAATGGTGGTTTCCAGCTGCATCCATATCCCTACAAAGGACACAAACTCATCCTTTTTTATGGCTGCATAGTATTCCATGGTGTGTATGTGCCACATTTTCTTAATCCAGTCTGTCACTGATGGACATTTGGGTTGATTCCAAGTCTTTGCTATTGTGAATAGTGCCACAATGAACATACGTGTGCATGTGTCTTTATAGCAGCATGATTTATAATCCTTTGGGTATATACCCAGTTGTTTGCTTGTTTTTTAACCTATAGATATCTAATTGCTCCAGCACCATTTATACCACTTGTTAAAACATTTATCCCTTCCTCAATTGCAGTGCTTTTGCACTTTTGTCAAAAAACAATTAGGAATATTGTTGGTCTATTTCTGGGTTTTCTGTCCTGTTCTATTGATGAATGTGTCAATCATTCTGCCAGTATCATAGTATCTTAATTACTGTAGCTAGAAAATAGTCCTTTATATTGTAAAGAGTATATTTATATATACTTCATTCTTCTTTTTCAAGATTGTTTTAGCTAGTCTAAGGACTGTGCCTTTTCACATAAATTCAAAACAAGTTTGACAATGACTACATAAAGTTTGCTGAGATTTTGGTAGGAATTATATTAAACCTATATATCAATTTGGGTAGAATTGACATATTCACTACATTGAGGCTTCCAAAGCACGAACACAGTACCCTAGTCCCCCCTTATTCATGATTCCAGTTACATGTAGTTTACCGTAACCCCGAAATAGGTGAGTACAAAACAAAAAGTTGGTTTTTTGTTGTTGTTGTTGTTGCTGTTTTTGTTTTTGCTTTTTTTGAGATGGAGTCTCACCCTGTCTCCCAGGCTGGAGTGCAATGGCGCGATCTCGGCTCACTGCAAGCTCCGCTTCCCGGGTTCACAGCATTCTCCTGCCTCAGCCTCCCGAGTAGCTGGGACTATAGGCTCCTGCCACCACGTCCGGCTAATTGTTTTTTTTTTCGTATTTTTTAGTAGAAACAGGGTTTCACCATGTTAGCCAGGATAGTCTTGAGCTCCTGACCTCGTGATCTGTCCGCCTCGGCCTCCCAAAGCGCTGGGATTACAGGCGTGAGCGCGCCAGGCCTACAAAAAGATATTTTAAGAGAGAGAAATCACATTTGCATGACTTTGTAATTAAAGTACATTGTTAAAATTGTTCTGTTTGATTATTGTTGTTAATCTCTTATTGTGCTGCTTTATAAATTAAACTTTATCATAGGTATGGATATATAGGAAAGATCTTAGTGCATATAGGGTTTGGTACTATCGCAGTATTAGGCATCTACTGGGGGCTTAGAACTTACTCCCCACAGGTAAGAGGGGTAGGGGAATATGTGTCATCTTTGGTGAAGTTATCTGCTTATTTGTTCATTTTTAATTAGGTTGATTCCTTATTATTGGATTTTGAGAGTTATGTAATCTGGATTCAAAGTTCTCTGTTTTGTATGAAATTTAATAATATTTCTCTCTAGTCCATGGCTTGTCTTTTTATTCTCTTGACAGTGATCTAGCAGAGCAAAAATGTTTAATTTTGATCAAATCCCATTTTACTTTATGATTCATGTTTCTGCTGCCATTTCTAACTTTTTGCCCAATCTCAGATTATGCAGAATTTCTCTTATGTTTTCTTCTAAGCATTGTATAGTTTTGTGAAGAATGTATTGACTTTGGATGAGCAAATAAAATGAGTTACTTGATAATACAGTTCCTTCTTGGTGATGTAGTTTGCCCTACTGATATTGGAGAGTTATAGGAGCCTTATGGACAGGACTGCATGCCTGTGAATGTCTTTTGCATCACATACAGGCAGAAGCACAGCCTGTTATCCACCATTTAAAATAGTCTGATAATCAAGTTTTTTTTAATGTGTGTTAGATTCATTTGGTAACAGCACTTGATCTGATTTAATGTGAGACTACTTGTACTTTTTATTTATCCCTCTTAATGTGACCACCACACATGCTGTAGAACTCTTCATGTGTTGAATTAGGAGTCCTACTCCAGTCCCTGATCAGAGTATTCCAAAATATTCAGTGTATAGACTGTATTACATATTTACCCTCTAAAAAAATTTTGAATTCTAAAACACATCTGCTTACAAGGGTTTTAGATAGAGGACTGTGCATCTGAAATTTAAATGGTTTTTGTGATACGATAGTTCTCGTCGTTGCTACAGGGAACCTATTCTTCAGGCATCCCCTAATCCTGGTCAGAGTTCTCACTAATTTGATTGAGGATGGAAAGAGGGGTCACTACATTTACTGCATCATTCAACCCAAACTATTATGTTTCTCTTACATCTAAGGAGATTTCTTGATATCTTTTTCCATTCTTCTTTCTTGTCATAAAAATACTGACCAGTCAACCCTTAAACATCAGAGAAGGCCTCCGAGTTCATATTATGGTTTGTGTGCTAGTACATGTGTGAGTTAGAGGCAGGATGGGAGATCTGGGTTAGACATGACTATCTGCAGTTTCAAGCATCTACTGTGGATCTTGGAATGTCTCCCTTGTGAATAAGGGGGGACTTCTGTATGTCTTCCATTCATTTAGCTCATTAATTTCTTTCGTTAGCTCTTTGTAATTTTTAGCATATAGATGTTACAATTTTTTATGTTTATACCTAAGTAACTCCATTTTCTTTGGGGCAGTTGTAAGAGATATCATTTTAAATTTTGGTTTCTGCATGGTCCTTGTTAATTTATAGAAATGCAATTGATTTTTACAGGTTGATCTTTTATCCAAGGACCTTGCTGAACTAACTTACTAGTTTTAGAAGTTCTTTTTTTTTTTTTTTTTGTACATTCCTGGATACTTTCTACATAAACAATGGTAACATCTGCTAATAGGGACTTTTATTTCTTCATTTACTATTTGTATACTTTTAATTTCTTCTTTTATTTTTTTTTATTGCAGTATCTATACTTCCCAGTATTATGATGAATAAAAGCAGTGAGAGTAGACATCCTTGCCTTGTTCCCTATTTTAGGGGAAATACATTCAGTCTTTTACCATTAAGTATGATGTTAAATCTAAGATTTTTACACATTTTTACAAATGCTGTCTATCAAATTAAGCTAATTTTCCTTTATTCCTAACTGTTTTTACAATCATGAATGAGTATTGGATTTTGTCAAATGCCTTTTCTTTGTCAATTGATACGATTATTTGACTTTTCTTCCTTAGCGTATTGATATGGTAGATTATTTTGTTTGATATTTGAATATTAAATTAGACTATCATATCTGGAATCAATCCTACTTGGTCATAGTGTGTGGATATTTAAGCATCTCTATTGAGATATAATTTCATGACGTAAGATTTAAAATGTAAAGTGTATAATACAATGGATTTTAGTATGTTCACAGAATTGTCCAACAGTCACCATAATCTAAGTTTCAAACATTTTCATCATCCCCCAAAGAAACCCTGTAGACATGAGTAGTCACTCCCTGGTACAGCTGGAATGTTTGTATCCCCTCCAAAATTCATACTGATACTTAATCCCCAATGTCTCAGTATGAGGAGGTGGGGCCTTTAGAAGGTAATTAGACTAGACCATGAGGTCTCCACCCTCATGGATGAGATTAATGTCCTGATGAAAGGACTGAAGGGGACTAGCTAGGCCCTTTTTACCCTTTAGCCTTCTATTATATCAGGACACAGCATTTGTCCCCTTTGGAGGCTGCAGCAAGAAAGTGCTATTTTGAAAGCCAGAGAGCAGCCCTCACCAGACATCAAATCTGCTGGTATCTTGATCCTGGATGTCCCAGCCTCCAGAACTGTGAGAAACAAGTTTATATTATTTATAAATTACCTACTCTGGGATATTTTGTTATAGCAGCATTAATGGACTAAGACAATCCCCATTCTCTACCAGTCCCCAGTTTAGGCACCACTAATCTAGTGCTAAGTAAAAGCAGCCAGTTTTGAAAGACCACATATTTACCCCATGTGCTCTCTGCCTCCTTAGAATATGGGAATACTTGCTTGTTAGTTTTCTTGGGCTCTGACTTCCCTCTCTTTGGTTGATGTTACATCTTTTTTGGAAATTTGGGGATGGTTATTCCATTTGTGCTGGCAATGGCTTTTAGCCTGTGTGGGAGTTTTCTCCATTCATTAGGAGTTTTCCTATTGGTTAGTATTTTTTTTTATACATATGGAATTTTAAAATTCTAAGCCTCATAATGATTATTTCCCTCCTGAGGCTTCACCTGACTGTATGTTCAAAAGTTATGAGTCCTCCATTTATATTTATCTGAAGCAGTGGGCCTTCTGTACAAAAGATTCTTTACAGTTACAATAGCTAAATTGATTCTTTTGATATATCAAAATGAGGTTTTCTCCTAAGTTTGCAGATCTTAATTGTAAAACAAAACAACCAGATTAGGATGCATATTTTAATTGGCATTTTTAGGCATCCAAACACATTCAGGGGTCTAAAATTGCCTTTCTTCAAAACACAGCCTCTAAACTCACAAAGGCTAATAAAAAATTGGAAGAGAAAAAAAAAAGTCCTCCAGGCTAAGATTTCTTCCCTTGATTTTTTTTTTTTTTTTTTTTTTGAGACAGGGTCTTTATCATGCATGCTGGAGTGCAGTGGTGCAATCACAGCTCACTGCTGCCTTGACCTCCTAGCTCAAGAGATCCTCCTACCTCAGCCTCCCCCAAGTAACTGGAACTACAGGTGCGTGGCTGGCTAATTTTTAAATTTTTTTGTAGAGTTGAGGTCTCACTATGTTGCCTAGACTGATCTCCAACTCTTGGGCTCAAGTGATCCCCTCGCCTCAGCGCTCCAAAGTGTTGAGATTACAGTTGTGAGCCAGTATGTCCGGCCATCTTCCCCTGACTCTTTTTCCCCGATTCCTTCTCCTCCCCTGTCTCTATATCCTATAATTGCTAAACTTCTGTTCTACCCTTCAGCCTCCAAAGCTTCCTTTAATTCCCCTGTTTCCGCTAAACCTGTTCAAATTCACCCATTCAAGTGCTGTCCAAATAATTAGGGTACACTCTTACACACTTCCTATACACCCTGGACAAAAGCTGAACTTAGGACTATAGCTAAAAAGTTCCTCAAGGTTACTAAGGATTCTCATAGACTTGCTTTCAAATTTTCATCTAAAATTATAAACCTGGTTTCTCTAACTTTTAACAATTAACACATATGCTTACTGATGAAGATCGGGAACAATATGGGATGGCAAAAGCAGGCTGAAACAACCCTAGAATGAACCTCCAATGGAATATGCTTTTTGATTGGGAAGAACCCCAAGAAAGGGCTAGTGCTTTTTACCAAGCCATTCCTTTAACATTCCCTAAACCAGTAGACTGGGGATTCAAGCCTGTACCTAAAAGGAAGGTGAGATAGTACATGATTATTACAATAAACTTGAAATCACTTCCAAACAAATTTTGTACTACCATTAGATGCTGAATCTACCAAAATCACTTTCAATTCTGTTTCTACATGGCTTAGATGAAAAATTTGCAATTCTAGTTAAACTGGGTCAACTTAATTCGGAAATAATGTCCACCTCCAATTCAGTTAACCTGGCCAGCTAATCAGCCTGAACAATTTTGAAGACCAATAAAGCAAGAGCAAAGAAAATATTGACACTGTAGCATCAACAATTTTCTCCCTACTATAATAAAATGTGCCAGTTTAATGCCGTATAACCAAATCTTAAAAGAATCTGATACTACTACAAAAAAAGCTAGACATTGGGAAAAAGTTGTATACAATTAAAACATGCTAAATGATCTCTTAATAAACTGTCCTCTTTATTTCTTATGGACCGAGGGTGCTCCAGGGAAACATAGGGGATCTTTCTCATCTCGCTTCTTAATCATTTGGGTGAAACTTCCCTAATGATTGGAAAGTAGGGTCTCACTGTGCTTGTCAAAACTGGAGGAACTTATTCTGTGCTTTGCCCCACCGGCCTCAAGCTACCCCTTCCTTGGAGTACTGAAAAAATGAAAATGGTGGAAATTTCTAGTATACTTTTAACCATTTACAAATTTTTACTTTTGCTTTTTAAATTAAGTCTTCTCTGGGATAGATATTCTTTTTTATTAGTTTTATCAGCCCTACTTCACTCACTTGGAAAGGACTTCTTAGAAAAATGTCATGCTGCCTTTCTTTTTCCCAAATGGGGGAGATAGTTCCTAAAATTAACTCAACCCCTGCTTTGACAAACAACGGTGAGAATTCTTCAATACCTTTGCCCATTTTTACTTTTAACTTAAACAACAAAAACGCTGAGAGTTCAGTTCTTTTTAAAAGAGATTCCTGAGGAACTTTGAGCTAAATCCACACCAGACATTGGATGAATTCACTCAACTCCTATGATAAAAATTTAAATTGACTAAAACAAGCCCCTTTCTAATATCACACAATGTTCCCTAAACCCTGAAGTTCTTATAGGAATTAAACAAATTTTAAAATAACATAAAGCAAATAATCTTATAGTGTCTTGCAGTAGCCTTTGTAATAAGTCTAACCTTTCTGTAAAAGAAAACCTCATTGAACGAGGATGGGGATTTATACAAGATCTAAGAGCCATTAGCATTGTCATTATTTGACACTTTGTCATTCCAAATCCTCATACTCTCTTCCTGACTTCCATCCTGTAGAGGATAAATTTTTAACAGGGATGGATATTTGTACTGATTTATTAAGCATTCTTGTGAATCCTGAGAGTCAATTCTTATTTACCTTCATGTGGGAAAGACAATAATATACCTGGACAGGAATGCTTTAAGGGTATGCTGAAAACCCCTCTTACTTTTCACAGATACTGAAGGCGGATTTAACAGACATGTCTTTCCTCCAAGGATCGACTCTATTGCAGTATGTTGATGACCTCCTTCTTTGTTCCTCTTCTAAAAATCTTGTGAGCTTGAAGTGTTCACCTCCTTAAACATCTAGCAGAAAAAAGCCACAAATTTTCCAGAGCCAAGTTCCAATTTACCCAGGCCTGTGTCAAATATTTAGGACACAGTATCAAACCATGAACTTTTCTTGGAACCATACATACTTAAAGGCATTTTAAACTTTTTTCAACCTCCTATGAAGAGACAATTATGAGGGTTTGGGGGCCTGGCAGAGTACTTTCAAAACTGAATACCTAATTTTCTTTTGATAGCTCAACCATAGTATGTTCTTTTGGAATTTAATAAACCGGATCCTCTGGACTGAAGACAGAATGCCCATATAGCCTTCTATCAATTAAATGAATAACTTCTAGGTACCCTTGCCTTATGGCACCCCAATTTTCAACTCCTCTTGGTCCTTTTTGTGTTGAAAGAGAAGGAAATGTACTGGGGGTCTTTGCCCAAAAACATGGAGATTGACACAGACCTTTTGGCTACTGTAGCCAGCAATTAGATTCGGTAGATAAGGGACTCCATCCCTGCATGAGAGCTATATCAGCTACTGTGACTTTGACTAAATCTACGGAAGAGACAGACATGAGTTTTCTTCTCTCTATCTATATTCCTCATGTTACAGAAGGTTTATTCAACTATCACCACACTCAACATTTTGTTTTGTAAGCAGTCATTTATGAAATCTTGCTGGTGACTTCTCTTATTATTTTGCCCACTGCAATAATCTTAATCCAGCAACTATCCTTCCTCTACTTGATGATGAGACACCTCATGACTATCTAACTCTAACTGACCAGTTACTAAAACCTACAGATGATTTACAAAAAATTCCTATACCAAATGCAGAAGTTTCATCATTTACTAATGGGTCAGGTATGACAGAAAATATTATGCTGAATATGCTATTGCCACACTTTTGGAAGTAGTTGAAGCAGTTCCACTACCAATGGCTACTTTGGTTCAACAGCAGAATTTTATGATTTAACCAGGTCTTGTATTCTGGTGAAAGGTGAAATTACAGATATTTATACCAATAGCTTTTACGCCTTCAGGTTGTTGATGATTTTGGTATGCTTTGGAAATAAATAGGATTTTAACCTCCAGGGGAAATCAAATTGAAAAATAAACTTTTGTCAATAATTTATTCAATTCAACTTCTCTCTGCCTTCACCATAATCAAAAATTCTGGGCACTCAAAATTGAAATCTGATGAGGCTAAGAAAACAACTTGACTGATCACAAAGAAGAAGTAGCTGTCTTGAGCTTTTTCTCATCTGCTTATTATCCACATGTATGTCTTCTTCTGAAAAATGTTTATATCCTTTGCCCACTTTTTAATAGCATTGTTTGTTTGTTTCTTATATATTTGTTGAAGTTCCAAATAGGAAGAGAGGAAGTCAAACTATCCCTATTTGCAGATGACACAATTCTATGTTTAGAAAACCTCATAGTCTTGGCCCCAAAGCTCCTTAAGCTGATAAACAACTTCAGCAAAGTTTCAGGATATAAAATTAGTGTACAAACATTACTAGCTTTCCTGTAAACCAATAGCAGTGAAGCCAAGAGCCAAATCGAGAACAAAATTCCATTCACAATTGCCACAAAAAGGAGCAAATACCTAGGAATGCAGCTAACCAGGGAGGTGAAATATCTCTACAATGAGAATTACAAAGCACTGCTCAAGGAAATCAGAGATGACACAAATGGAAAAACATTTCATGCTCATGTATAGAAAGACTCAATATCATCAAAACAGTAACACTGCCCAAAGCAATTTACAGATTCAATGCTAATCTTGCCAAACTAACAATGACATTCTTCACAGAACTAAAACCAAAAAAACTATTTTAAAATTCACATTATGAAACCCAAAAAGAGCCCGAATAGCCAAGGCAATCCTAAGCAAAAAGAACAAAGCAGGAGGCATCATGCTACCCAACTGCAAACTATACTACAGGGCTACAATAATTAAAATGACATGGTACTAGTACAAAAACAGACACATAGACCAATGGAACAGAATAGACAGCTCAGAAATAAGGCTTCACACCTACAACCATCTGATCTTCCACAACATTGACAAAAACAAGCAATGTGGAAAGAACTTTCTATTTAATAAATGAAGTTCTTTCCTGGGATAACTGGCTAGCCATATGCAAAAGATTGAAACTGAATTCCTTCCTTATACCACATACAAAAATAAACTTGAAATGAATTTAAGAATTAAATGTAAAACCTGAAACCACAAAATCCCTGGAAGACAACCTAAGACATACCATTCTGAACATAGAAACTGGCAAAGATTTCATGATGAGTGTCAACGAAAAGAGTCAAACTCTGTAAAATATATGAAGGAATTTATTTCGAGTCAAATATGAGTGACCATGGCCATGACACAGCCCTCAGAAGGTCCTGAGAACATGTACCCGAGAGTGATCAGGGTACAGCTTGGTTTTATATATTTTAGGGAAGCATGAGACATCAAATATATTTAAGATATACATTGGTTTGGCTCAGAAAGGTGGGACAACTCAAAGTAGGGGGTGAGGGGGAGTGGTGTGGGCAGCTTCCAGGCTAAAGGTAAATTTAAACATTTTCTGGTTGACAATTGGTTGAATTTGTCTAAAGACCTGTGTTTGATAGAAGGGAAATGTTCAGGTTAAGATAAAAGATTATGGAGACCAAGTTTCTTTTGGAAACTTAAAGTGGCTGCTCTTAGAGACAACAGATGACAAATGTTTCCTATTCAGATCTTTAAAAGGTGCCACACTTTTAGTTAATCTCTTCAGGATTGGGAGGTCCTGGAAGAAAAAGATCTAGCTATGTTAATAGAGATTCTTTACAGATGGAGATTTTCCCCCACAAAGGACAGCTTTGCAGGGCCTTTTCAAGATATGGCAGAGAAACATGTTTTTGGGAATAATATTTTTATTTTCTTTCTTGTCACATAATGCTATGCCATAGTCAGATTGGAAAGTAAGTCACAATATGTAGGGTTAAATAAAATCCATCTGATGAGAATTTATGGTTTGTAGGGCATGACTCCCCAGACCCCTTAGATAGGAATTTGGGCAAGATAAAAAACATCAGAGCTTAGTCCTCATGAAGATGCGAGCAATTACAACAAAAGAAAAAATTGACAAATGAAATATAATCAAACTTAGCAAATAACAATCAACAGAGTAAACAGACAACCTACAGAGTGGGAGAAAATATTTGTAAACTATGCATCTGACAAAGGTCTAGTACCTAGCATTTAGCTTTCTCTGCATTTGATATTCAATTGATTAAAAGAGACATTCTCCAGTATTGTAAAGGAATTAATTCAGGCTGTAGGCAAAATCATACCTTAGTAGAACAATCTTTCCACACTGTTCTCCCAGGAGATGAAGACATCATCAAACATCAGTCTTCAGCCACATGATGTCTATTGAAAGAGGCATTTATAAAATAATTTCTATCTTGATGAAAAGGTTTATATCATGTATTCTTTATCAACCCCTGTGCTGCCAAACTAATAGGTGTTGACTCTTCATGTTTCTTATTTAAGGAAAGCTCCTATTTTTTTCTGGAATTTTGAAACACTTGACGACTAAAAGCTAAAACTGACCTTGAAGTGAAGCAAATGATAGATGAAGCTGACTTCTCACACAAGACATCTGGACTAGGCCAGTATACGATTAAGATCCCCGACATACTTGGTCTCTTACATGTTGCTTTCGCTATAGTCTTGGTTTACGTCTTCTACTTGCACAACAGAGTTTTCTTGAATTATATCTCAGCTGAGCAAGGAATTGTTTACACTGTAGTCAATGCCTCCTGTTACACTTGGATAAATACTTTTCAAAATTAGAGACCAAGTTGGAAAATTCCACACATTTGCTAATTATCTAAATAGAGTGCTTATTGCTAAAATGCTTTTTTAAAAATCTCTTTAACTGACCACCCTCTGAAGTCAAAATGTTGCTATAATGCAGTCTTCAACTTTTATTACTCACTATTAGGTTTATTATTGCTATTGTAATATTTAAGATATGTCTGTAACTCCTTATCCAAGTTTACTTAGAAATAAAAGTTTTACGAAAGTTACAGTTGCTTAGAAGCCCAACATGATCAGTCAAGCCCATGATTTAGAAAAGACATCCAATCTGACAATCTTTTCAGGACCTAAGCAGGCTTAAGAAATCCCCTTGCAAAACTTCTATGTCACCTAAATACGGCTCAGTCTAGCCTTACAATCTTTTAGACCTTGAGATCCCCTAGTGAGGGACATGGATCCCTGGGACAGATCCATCCCAGTGATGAGGGAAAGATTAGACTTGCTAATTAATCTGCTTTCTGGAGAAAGATCTTAGTCAATAGGGGGAAATGTAAAAGAAAATGAAATAACTAAGACCAAGCTTTCTAAAGTGGAATCAGGAGATTGTGAAAGGATTGCACTCACACCCGCTAAACATCAAACCACATATTTTCCAACAGACTTGGATAAACAACCGTAGTCAGTATTCCCAGGTCTTCAATATCTCTCAGCTGGAAATATTCTAATTAATTAACCCATCAAAATGGATTTGTGATTTAGAATTTCTGACGATCAAATGAACCGCCTCCAAAAATAAGTTTTTTGTGTGTGAAAATTCTCTATTAAAAAATACTCCAGTGCTTGCCTATGCGACACTACTTAGGGCTGCCCTGATTCAGTGCACCCAAATTGCAGTTCTTTGTTTGCCAAATAAATGCTATTTCTTTTGACCTTTTGTCAATCATTTTTTAGTTAACATATCTCTATCTTCCTTTCTTTTTTTTTTTTTTTTTTTTGAGACGGAGTCTTGCTCTGTCGCCCGGACTGGAGTGCAGTGGCCGGATCTCAGCTCACTGCAAGCTCCGCCTCCTGGGTTCACGCCATTCTCCTGCCTCAGCCTCCCGAGTAGCTGGGACTACAGGCGCCCGCCACCTCGTCCGGCTAGTTTTTTGTATTTTTAGTAGAGATGGGGTTTCAACGGGTTAGCCAGGATGGTCTCGATTTCCTGACCTCGTGATCCACCGGTCACGGCCGCCCAAAGTGCTCAAGGCTATCTTCCTTTCTGTCTCCCTCTCTCCGTCTCTGTCATCAATTCTGCCAGAGATTTGTCCTTTTTATTGGTCTTTTTGAAAAGTAAGTTTTTGCTTCATTGATTTCCCGTTTTTCTATTTTAAATTTAAAATTAATTTCTATTATCTTTATTCTTTTCGCTTGCTTTTGATTTACTTTGGTGACCTGTTTTTTCAATTTTTTGAGAATGGCACTTAAGTTATTATTTTGAGATTTTATCTTAAATTTGGAGATTTTCCTGCTGTCTTTTTCTTACTAGCATTTAGTTTTATTCCATTATGTTCTGAGAAAATATTTTAAATGGTTTCAATTCTTTAAAAATATCTGTGGTTCATGTGATGGCCCAGGATATGGCTTATCTTTGTGAACATACAACAGTCACTTGGGAAAAAAAGATGTATTCTGCTGGTATTAGGGTTCACATATGTGAATTAGATCCTGTTGCTTGATTGCACTGTTAAAATCTTTTATATCCTTATTGATTTTTTTCTCCAGTAGTTCTACCAGTTGCTGAGAGGTGAATTTTGAAGTCCCCAATTGTAAGTATGGATTGGTGTCTTTCTCCTTTCAGCTTTGTCAGAATCTGCTTTATGTATTTTGACATTTCATTGTTTGATGCATATGCACTTGGATTGTTTTTTTCTTCTTGAAGAATTGATTCTTTTATTATTACACAATGTTCCTCTGTGTTTCTCGTGATCTTTTCTCTGAAGTGAACTTTATCATATTTTGATATTAATGAGGCAATTCCTGCTTTTGTATGATTAATATTTGTTTAGTTAAAAAAATTTTTTTACATTCAATCTATTTTGTTAAATTTGAAGTCAGTTTCTTGTAAACAGCATATAATTGGGTCCTTTATTTCAATTCACTTAGCCAAGCTCTGTCTTTTAATTGACCTATTTAAACTATCTACATTTAAGGTAGTTATTGATATGTCAGATTTTAGTCTGTCACTTTATTATTTGTTTTCTCTTTGTTTCCACTATTTCTTGCTCTTCTGTTTATCTTTTCTTGCCTTCTCACGGACTACTTGAATATTTCCCAGGATTCCATATTAATTTCTTTGCTATTTTTATGTGTTTCTTTTTCTATAGTTTTCTTAGTGCTATATTCATTATAGTATCCATATGCAAACTTCTCAGTCGACTGACATCAGCTTTTTTTTTTTTTTTTACTTTAAATAAAGTTTGGAACCTACTTTCATTTATGTTCCTTTATATTATCACTTTAAAATGTGATTGCCTTGAATATCAGGTGGTATTACATTTTTTGTTTCAATCAAGTATGCTTTATGCAATTTCATGGTATGTACTCATATTTCTGCTCTTTTCATTGTTTTTCACTCATGACTCACCAAGATTCCTTCTTTCTGTTAGAAGAAAAACTTTCTTTAGCCATTATTTAAAGGTAGGTCAGCTAGTGACAAACTCCTTTAGTTTTCCTTCTCCTGAAAATGTCTTTATTGCCCCTTCAGTCCTGCAAGACAGTTGCTCTAAACAGAGAATTTGTGGTTGACAGTTCTTTTCTTTCATCACATGGAAAATGTTCCACTTTTTTTGGCTTCTGTGGTTTCAGAGAAGAAATTTGTTGTTGTTGAACTGTTTCCTCCCTCTAGGTAACACACCATTCCTTTCCAAATGATCTCAATACTTTTCTCTTGGCATTTACTTTCCAGAACTTTAATTATGATGTCTCTGGGTATGACTTTCTTTGGGTTTATCCTATTTTGCATTTGTTTAGATTCTTACATTTATGTCTTTCACCAAATTTGGCAAGTTTTCAGACACTATTTCTTCAAATACTCTTTCTGCCCATTCTCTTTCTCTTCACCTTCTGGGATATCCACTGTTGAAACTTTGTTATTGTACAGGTCCCTGAGGATCTATTCACCTTTTTACAGTATTTTCTCTCTCTATTGTTCAAACTGGGTAAATTCAGTTGATCTACATTCAAGTTCTCCAATTCTGTCCTCTATCATCTTAATTCTACTATTGAATACATCTGAAAAATATTAAAATTTCTATTATTCTGTATTTCAGTTCTATAATTTTCATTTGGTTTTGGATTTTTAAACGTTTTTTCATGTGATTTTTTGATTCCTCATTTTTTTGAAGCACTTTTATAATGGTTGCTTTAAAGTCCTTGTCAGATAATTTTAACATTTCTGTCGTCTTGGTGTTGGCATCATTTGATTGTGTTTTGCCACTCAAGTTGTGATATTTCTGGTTCTTGTTTTAGCATGTGATTTTCTATTGTATCTGAACATTTTGGCTATAATGTTAGGAAATTCTGGATCTTATTTAAATCTTTTATTTTATCAGGCTGTTTCCTTGTTCAGGTTCAGCAGATCCTGGCCTTTTATCATGAGCTGTGGTTCCAATGACAAATTTCTTTTTTAGAACTTTTGGCCTGCGACTTTGTTCTGCTTGGTGTATATGGTGCAGATGAGACTCCTATTGGTCCTTGCTCAGGAGGTGTAAGGATTCCAGGCTGCCTGTATCTAGGTGGGGAAGGGAGTGTCAGTCTCACTGGGAGAAATAGGCCTCCCAGTCTAGACCATTTGTTCTGCATAAAACCTCTCTTCATAGTGCTGCCTGGTTACCTGGTATCTCTAAGTAAGAGAGAGGAGTTTTAAGCCTAGGGAGACAGGGAGGCAAAGGAGCATTTTGGACTGTCCACATGTTGTAGCTGAATCCCCCTTGCAGGTCCTCCCTGGCTGTCCAGTATCTCATAGTGGTGAGGATATTTTCAGGCCCAGCAGTGAAATAAAGTGTTTGTTTGTTTGTTTGTTTTCTTATCCAGGGTGCATGTTGTGGCTGGATCCATCTTGACAGCTGCCCAAACACCTGGTGTCTTTAAGTGGAGGAGGAGAGGGGCCACTCAGTCTTATGGGGACAAAGAAGTTACCTGGACAAGGCCACTTGTTGCAGAATTTCTCTTGCTGTTGACCCTCCTCCTTTCCTTCTGCTTCTACCTACTGCTTGCTATCTCTGGGTAGAGGAGGAGAATGCTTCTTGTGGCCACTTATTATCAGTAAGGCTCCTGATCCATCCCCACTGCCAATGCTGCCAGGCTTTCCCAGTATTGTTGGCAGGATTCTCATTCAATATGGAAAATGAATAAGTCTCCCTGAGCCACCTTCTGTTGCTAGGTTGGGGATCAGGAAGCATGAAATCTGGGTAACCTTCTGCTAAGTGGGTTTGTTGGAGGTACTGCCACTATGTATTCCTTCAGAACTGAGATCCCTAAGCAGTTTGAATTCCTATTTCTACTTTTTAAGGTTATTTTTTGGTCACCTCTTAAATTATTTCCAAGGTTGATAATTATACTTAGTGGAGAGGAATAGAGAGGAAACAAGGCTATACCATCCTGTTTGGACAAGAAGTCACTAATTAATATTGTAGATACAATTCCTAGAAATAAATGTATTATTTGTTATATTTCCTTTAGGAGATGAGAGGTTGTCTGGAACATACAAATATTCCAAATTACTTGTAGGGAATTGCTCATAACAAATTGTAGCAGGACTAGCCACAGACAAATCTCCTCAGATACCAAGTTAACGAAGGAAGGGGTTTATTCAGCCAGGAGCATGGGCTAGACTCCTGTCTCAAGAGCTGAGCTCCCCCAAGTAAGCAATTCCTGTCCCTTTTAAGGGTTCACAACTCTAAGGGCGTCCGTGTGAGAGGGTCATGATCACTGAGCAAGCAGGGGGTACATGACTGGGGGCTGCATGCACCAGTAATCAGAACAAAACAGAACAAGACAGAGATTTTTACAATACTTTTCCACACAATGTCTGGAGTCTATAGATAACATAACTGGTTAGGTCAGGGGTTGATCTTTAACAACCAGGCCCAGGGCGTGGCACCAGGCTGTCTGCCTGTGGATTTCATTTCTGCCTTTTAGTTTTTACTTCTTCTTTCTTTGGAGGCAGAAATTGGGCATAAGACAATATGAGGGGTGGTCTCCTCCCTTATTCCCCCTCTTTGAGACTCTCACTCATTTTATTAGTGGGAGTTCTCACTTTCATCCTCACTACTTATGTCTTCCTGCATGACAGATCGATAGTGATTTATGTAGTACACTTGTGCTGAAGCATTCTGGTGAACTAGAGTAGCGATGATACCTTTTACCATTTGAATGAGTACAGGTAGTAAACAAAGGATGAGTAAGCAGGTTCTTATGAGTACTATAATTTCTATTATAACAGTTTTAAATCCTCCTAGTGCTGGAAACCATTTTTAAACATGGCCTCAGGGTCAAATCCTTGCCACACTTGTACAGGCACATGTGCCAGTTTTGTCATATCTTTAACTATATCTTCGACTACTTGTCCCTGATAATCTATGTGCAGGCAGCAATTGGTAAGGTTAAATTTTCTACAGACTTCTCTTTTAGCTGCTAGCAAGTAGTCAAGAGTCAATCTATTTTGATAGATAGCATTTCTCATCTGAGTTTCTTGCCAGGCCAGAATAGTCAAGGCTCTGCCAGTCTTATTAGTGATTATTTCTAAGAGAGCTTGTATGATTCGGTTGAGCATATAAATGGGGGTCTGGTATCCTTACAGACTGTCTTGTGCCTAAGTAGCAGGCCTAAATATTGTATGATTCTCTCAGGGGGCTATTTATTATCTTTCTTTTTGTTTGTTTTGTTTTGGCTAACACTTTACTCATATCATTTATGAGCCCCCAACAGTCTTCAGTTCTTAATATTATTTTAAAAACTAGTCATGAGAGGCTCAGATGGGTCATAACACACATCAGATTGGTCATTTCCTAGGCTACATGCCTCATATATAATAACATTATACAAACAAGTTTTTTTTTGTTTGTTTGTTTTTTGTTTTGTTTTGTTTTTTGTTTCTTTTTTTGAGACGGAGTCTCGCTCTGTCACCCAGGCTGGAGTGCAGTGGCCAGATCTCAGCTCACTACAAGCTCCGCCTCCCGGGTTCACGCCATTCTCCTGCCTCAGCCTCCCGAGTAGCTGGGACTACAGGCGCCGCAACCTCGCCCGGCTAGTTTTTTTTTTTTTTTTGTATTTTTAGTAGAGACTGGGTTTCACCGTGTTAGCCAGGATGGTCTCGATCTCCTGACCTCGTGATCTGCCCGTCTCGGCCTCCCAGAGTGCTGGGATTACAGGCTTGAGCCACCGCGATAAGAGCTCCAGTACACTTATAATAATCATAAAATAATAGGACCATAGCAACCTTTTGTCCTATCTCAGTGACTTGATGTATACACTGGGAACAGCCCTCAGTCTGAGGAAGGTCAGTTGAAGTCTTTACTGTACAAGTCCAAATTTTAAGGAAAATGAGTCCCACGATAAGTTTCCTCATGCTTCGGCCATGCATGGACCAATCAGCTTCCAGGTGTTACTGGAGCAGAGCTTGTCATCTTCTTCAGAGTCACTTTGCAGGGGTTGGTAAAGCTGCTCCCATCCATGTACAGCTCCCAGTCTACTGATGTTTAAGGATGGTCTCGGAGGTTGGGCCTACTAAAATAAATTAAGCCCAATACCTCTACACAGTTATGTTCAACTGGGCTCTCTGATACCAGGAGCAAGGTGGTAGGGTTTAGGGTGTTGTAAACTTCAATGGTTATGTGGGGATTTTCACAGAGCAAGCTTTGGTGTCTAGTTAGTCTAGCATTTGTTAGCTAATGATGTCCTTTGGTATTTATTAAAGTCACCACAGCATGGGGGGACTTTACGTTTAAGTTTTGCCCAAAAGTTAGCTTATCTGCTTCTTGTGCTAACAGGGCCATTGCTGCCAGAGCCCTTACACATGGGGGCCAGTCTTTGGAAACCTCATCTAATTGTTTTGAGAGATAGGCCACTGGCCTTGACCAGGGCCTGACAGTCTGGGTTAAAACTCTAACTGCCATTTTTTTTTCTTTCTGACACATAGAGTGTAAAAAGTTTTGTAAGGTAGCCCCAGGGCTGGGGCCAACCTGAGTTTTTTTTTTAACTCATGAAAAGCTCATTGCTGTTGGTGGTAATAGATGTAGCTTATCCAATCTACATTTTTATTAACTGTCACCCACTAAAATATTGACTTAAATCCTGTAGCTATTTGATTTCAAGGTTTAAATTGATCTGATATTCCTTACAGGGCTCCAATTGCATCTAAATAGATGTGAGAGTTGAAAGACCTATAAGGGGCTTCTCTTGCTTTATGATGTCTTATTTTTTTTCTCCCTCTGGTTGATGAAATGCCAGGGTGAAAGGGATAGTCAAATGAACTAAAGCACAAGTGCCACTCCAGTTATTCAACAGAGTGCCCAGTAAAGGTCCACCACAATACCACCACATGTCCGCTCGGGGATGAACAAGGGCTGACTGATTGATAAACTCTTGAAAATTATTAAGCTCATTGCAGGTCTCCCTTCAGGTCTCCAGGGAATGCTAAGTTTCCTTCCTGTCATGAGAGACATGAAGTGAACTTAGTATTGGGAGACGGAAGCTGGATGACCCTCAGGGGCTGACCCTCAGGGTGCCAGATTTTGGGATATAGCAGAGAGAACTTGGCATGACTTATTACTCCAGGCTGTAGAATCCTGGAAAAGAGCTATCATGCAACCTACACCTGGTCAACTGGAGGACCACCTTAGTGGAAGGGGGACAATCTGGGCCTCTGGCCTGCCATGTGCACAAGCATAACAATTGCTTTTGTTTAACATGCAGATGGAATATTTGATCCATTTTAACCAGGCATTCGCATCTTGGTATCCTGCCTTAATTGCTAAAGTTTGTTTTAAGTCTTTAACTTCTATAATTCTCTAGTAAAATGAATGTGTGATTTTAGGAAATTACAAAAACTGGTTGGGGCAGTCCATCCTTGCTGTTTAGTGGTCCACAGAATGTTGGACCAACTATGGCATAAAAGCTCTACACTGGGGGCAAGACTCCTGGTTGGCACTGGGGTCTTTATCTAAATCTCCCTGGATTAAATGGTCCTAGTTTACTAATGCCCAGTCTGAGGAGAGTCCGGAGGGACAGAAGTACTTTTCTGAAGTAGAAAACTGTCTTTGACTTGGCAAGTCTCCACAGGGTATAACAGGGTATAACAAGGCAAGCATTAAATGCAACAGTTTGAGGTGAAATTGACTTGGTTATGTTAATAACTAGATGGTCAGCAATAGAATGAGGAAAGAGGAAAGGGTAATAGAATAGATGAAAAGAGTTAAATTTTTCTTAGCTTTAGTTTGGTGGGGTTTTCCCCTGGGACTACGGCCCACGACTCTTGAGGCAGTGGCACTTTCTTGACTCTGGTGTGATGAGTCCATCCTTTTTGCTGTATGAACAGCAGTCTTGGGGGTTAGCAGCACAAGGTAGGGTCCTTCCAAGGCTGGCTCGAGTTTTTCTTCTTTCTACCCTTTGATGAGAATGTGATCTTCAGGCTGGTGCTGGTTTACCAGAAGTTCTAGGGGTGGTACATATACTAAAAGATTTTTAGTTTTTCAGGGAAAGGAAAGTAGAAGAAAAACCAAGTGTATAATTTTTAAGAAATTGATCTTTTGTTTTAAATGTGGAGGCTGGGCGCGGTGGCTCAAGCCTGTAATCCCAGCACTTTGGGAGGCCGAGACGGGCGGATCACGAGGTCAGGAGATGGAGACCATCCTGGCTAACACGGTGAAACCCCGTCTCTACTAAAAAAAATACCAAAAGCTACCGGGCGAGGTGGCAGGCGTCTGTAGTCCCAGCTACTCGGGAGGCTGAGGCAGGAGAATGGCGTAAACCCAGGAGGCTGAGCGTGTAGTGAGCTGAGATCCGGCCACTGCACTCCAGCCCGGGCGACAGAGCGAGACTCCGTCTCAAAAAAAAAAAATGTGGGGGCCTTGGCAGTGGACTTTATAGTCCTTAGTGCCTTTTTAGTGAGAAATTTCCTTTAGCATCTATTTTTATTAGTTTTTAAACCAAAGAAAGCCAAATACTATCTTACATTTAACAATGCTTCCTGTATGATTTTTATACCAGGTAAGCTAAATTTTACCTTTATATTAGTGTTATTAATGTTAAGCCTAATTTTAATAAAACCTTTTAGACATATTTATCATATTTTTAATGTTTGACCATAAGGTAAAGTTTTACAGAGTTTTACAGAGTCTTTTTAACCTTTTATAATTTTTGCTAAAGAGCAGGTTGGTGCTTTAAGAAAAACCTGCGATGCTTTTATTTTAATGTCCAGTTTACAGAAAAACTGGATGGTACCTCTTTAACTGGAGCCAATGTTTACACACAGAATTTTCTTTCCAATTAACATTTCAAAACTTGATTAAACCTTTAAAACAAAATATACATATTTTTAACCTTTTAATGTAGGTAAAAATTTATATTCTTATGCCACCTTCTTTTACCAAAGGTATATTTTACTTTCCTTATACACCTTGCACATAAACTGTTGTTTTTTTGTTTGTTTTTAGTTTTACATTCAGGAGACCTAGTTACTTTTAAATTATACAACATTTCTTGCATAAATTCTTTTTTTAATAACATTTTTCTCTTTCACGACTTTTGCAGACAATTCTTCAACATACTTCAACTTTCTGACTTATTACAAATATTTCTTTCTGTAAACAACCAGTTAATTTATTTCAGGACAAGAATTTACCGTATAATACTCTTTTTACATAAATTGCGCCCCGTTTTTTTCCTATTGTTTTGTTTTTTTGAAGATGATAACCAGTCTTTTCCAAAGCAAACTTTTTTTATGTCTGTGGGCTAGACTGTCTAAGGCAACAAGAATAGAAGTTACTATAATATATGTTACACTGTTAACTTTTAGCAAACTTTACTTTTGTTGAAAATCTTGTAAGTTTGGTATTTTAATTATCCTTTGCTATTAACAAGACCTTGTTTTGTCTAAATTAACTTAGAATTGGTATAGATAGTTTTTTTTTTTTTTTTTTTTTTTTTTTTTTTTTTTGCTTTTTTTGATTTAGGATAGTTCTGAACTGAACTAGTGAGGTATGATCACAATGTCACAATGAGGTTTCCTCTAAAAGTTACTTTTTTTTTTTTTTTTTTTTTTACTTTTTTTGTGTTAGCAAAGCAGTTGCTGTTACAGATTGAATGCATTTGGGCCATCTGCGGATTACTGGGTTAAGGATTTTTGATAGGGAGGCCTCAGTGCTTTCGGGATATGCCCTTGTTTACACTGACAACAAAGTGGTATTGGAGTGTTACAGGACTATGGAGAATACCTTCAATTATCAATTACAGGTTTTAAATTTACCGTGGCTTTTAAAGGAATAGGGTACACTGTTTTTATTCTTAACTACTTGTATATATCTCTCTTTGACTTTCCTTTTGCCTCTGTCTCTTCCTCTCTTTTGCTGCCTCTCTCTTTCTCCTCTCTGACTCTCTCTCTCTCCTCTCTGCCTCTGTCTCTGTCTCTGTCTCTCTCTCTCTCTCTCTCTCTCTTTCTGTCTCGCTTATGCTGCAGTTCTCTCAACCACTGTGGAGAGACCAGCTGTAACCAAGCATCTATATATGGGAACTGGTCTGGGTGCCCTGGCTTTACAGGTTACCTTGTGCCATACCTTTGAAACAAGGGACCTGTCCAGGCTTCCTTCTGATGGCCAACCCACCTCTAATGCTGGCCAGTCTATTTTACACAAAGTTCTAAGTTTTCCTGGTGTCATAGTACTCCATAGTCTCCCTTAAATCCTTTTTTGAAGTTTTTCAACATAGTTCCTACTATGGTGGGCTTATCTGTGCCTGACCCATGCTTCTTTGAGACAAAAACCCTATGCTTACACCACATGCACACCACAAAACAAAGAACAGGTAAAAAGGGCACACACACACACTTTTGCAGTTTACATCAAACCAAAATCAAAACCAAAATCAGAGTATCCAGAAATCCAAGCCAGGTCAAAACCAAAACCAAAGTATCAAGCAATACAAGTCAAGTCAAAAACAAAAACCAAAATGCCAGCACAGGCACACCATCAGTTGGATCAGGCCACGCTTCCACTCAAATGGAGTGGGCAAGTTCCCAAGACTGGTCCTGTCAAACAATCAAACCAAGTCAAAACCAAAACCAAAACCAAACCAAAGTGCTGATAAAGGCACGCTGTGGGTGATCAGGCCACACTTCCATTCAAACGGAGTAGGCAAGTTCCAAAGACTAGTCGTACCAAGTTTCAGAAGTCTGGTCTCCAAGTAGCAGTTCTGTCCCAGTGTTCAGCCACTGCATTGATCCTGCAAGGGGTCCTGCCACTGCTCTGGCGAGGCATCCCACTGGGGCAAATGTCTACCCCTGAACGCTCTCAGGATCCGCATCGCTCAGGCTGGTCGGAGTCCCCCACAGGGATGTTCCACTGGCCAGGTTTAAGTTGCCTAAGGAGCTGCCTCGACCATCTGCCAGTCACCTCACTTACCAGTCAGGGAACCAAGAAATGTAGCAGGACTAGCCACTGACAAAACTCCTCAGACACTGAGTTAAAGAAGGAAGGGATTTATTTGGCCAGGAGCATTGGCAAGACTCCTGTCTCAAGAACCGAGCTCCCCAAGTGAGCAATTCCTGTCCCTTTTAAGGGCTCATAACTCTTAGGGGGTCCATGTGAGAGGGTCGTGATTGAGCAAGCAGGGGGTACGTGACTGGGGGCTGCATGCACCGGTAATCAGAACGAAACAGAATAGGACAGGGATTTTCACAGTGCTCTTCCATACAATGCCTGGAATCTATAGATAACAACTGGTTAGGTCAGGGGTTGAGCTTTAACTACCAGGCCCAGGGGGCGGTGCTGGGCTGTCTGCCTGTGGATTTCATTTCTGCCTTCTAGTTTTTACTTCTTCTTTCTTTGGAGGCAGAAATTGGTCATAAGATAATATGACGGGTGGTCTCTTCCCTTAAAATGAGCTGAAGCAACGGCAACAAAAGACAAAATTGACAAATGGGATCTAATTAAACTAAAGAGCTTCTGCACAGCAAAAGAAACTACCATCAGAGTGAATAGGCAACCTACAGAATGGGAGAAAATTTCTGCAATCTACTCATCTGACAAAGGGCTAATATCCAGAATCTACAAAGAACTCAAACAAATTTACAAGAAAAAAACAAACAACCCCATCAAAAAGTGGGCAAAGGATATGAAGAGACATTTCTTGAAAGAAGACATTCATACAGCCAACAGACACATTGGTGAGAAAAATTGCTCATCATCACTGGCCATCAGAGAAATGTAAATCAAAACCACAATGAGATACCATCTCACACCAGTTACAATGGCAATCATTAAAAAGTCAGGAAATAACAGGTGTTGGAGAGGATGTGGAGAAATAGAAACACTTTTACACTGTTGGTGGGATTGTAAACTAGTTCAACCATTATGGAAAACAGTATGGTGATTCCTCAAGGATCTAGAACTAGAAGTCCCATATGACCCAGCCATCCCATTACTGGGTATATACCCAAAGGATTATAAATCATGCTGCTATAAAGACACATGCACACGTATGTTCATTGCGGCACTATTCACAATAGCAAAGACTTGGAATCAACCCAAATGTCCATCTGTGACAGACTGGATTAAGAAAATGTGGCACATATACACCATGGAATACTATGCAGCCATAAAAAAGGATGAGTTTGCAACCTTTGTAGGGACATGGATGCAGCTGGAAACCATCATTCTCAGCAAACTATCGCAAGAACAGAAAACCAAACACCGCATGTTCTCACTCATAGGTGGGAACTGAACAATGAGATCACTTGGACTCGGGAAGGGGAACATCACACACTGGGGCCTATCATGGGGAGGCGGAAGGGGGGAGGGATTGCATTGGGAGTTATACCTGATGTAAATGACGAGTCGATGGGTGCAGCACACCAACATGGCACAAGTATACATATGTAACAAACCTGCACGTTATGCACATGTACCCTAGAACTTAAAGTATAATAATCATAAAAAAATTTTTAAAATTAAAAAATTTTAAAAAAATGAGCAGAGATGCTGCTTGTTGTGAAACATATCACTTTTCAAAAACATGTTTCTAATCATGCATGATATGTAACTAGAACAGAATTGACATATGGTAGGTGCTCAAGAAATACATGTTGAATGAATAAAATAATGGGTAAAAATTAAGGAATCTCATCCCCAATTTTATTTGATAATTCAGATGGTTTAAGTAAAGTTTAGACGGTTTGAAATAAATATCACATACATTTTTGCTAGATATGCCTAGTTATTTTTTTTTTTCTGATTCTGAACACAGGAAAATCCTTTATAAATCTATAGTTAACACATCAAGAAGAAAATCTAAATGTGCCATAACATTGTACGAAACACCAGACAATTCTTGAAGAATGAATAAAAAAGATAGCTTCTGAGATCTTGAGACTCTGTGCAGAAGAGATTTAGGGGCATCTGTGGTTTGGTGGATTGGTCCAGCTCAGGTCCAACTTTAGCCGAATAGTAATATTAATTAGCAGTAACTTCAGGATGACCTGATCAGGGACTTCAGGTGGTGGTATGATCTGACCAATGGAGGACAGAGTTCAGACTGATGGCCCCTTCCCAGGAGAGTGCCCTTTGTTTTGTGAAAACACCAGGCTGCATGCAGATGCCTTTACAAGGAAGATAAGAATGTACCAAATGTACCATCTCACACCAAGCTTACATGCTTCTCTCAGTTGACCCAAATAACTCCCCTTTACTTCTGAGCTCTGAGGATATCCCTGAGAAGTTGCTGCTATAGCTCCTCATTGTTCCTCCTTTGTAAGGTACTATTTTCCCTTTTCATCTCTTGAGGCGCATTTCCTTTATCAGGCTAGCAAAGCAGTCACAGCCCTTTTCTGAGTGGGCACTGCTGTTGATCATCTTTTGAATCTGTTGTCCCGGGAGACAGCTGGGTCACACAGAGCATGCATGGCTCCATCCCAGGGACCTGATTTTCATCCCTGACAGCAGACCCAAGCCGGAGGCTTAGTCTTTCTGCATTCCACTGCTGATGAGCTCCAGCATGAGAAATTAGTGGGGAATGGCACAGGCCTCTGTCTACAGACTTCAAACACTAGCAGCAGATGAGGCCTGGTGTTGGTTAAGGGCCATTTGCAATTGCAACTCTCTGTCTCAGCTGTACTTTTTTATGTTTCACATTACCCATTCTGCTCCACCTCCCTCTCACATTCCCTGGAGATGGATTGTGCAGGCAGACACTGTCTGCAGTACCTCAGTGGGAGAGGGAGGCCTGCCTTCACACTGCACATGTGGTATTTTTTTTTTTAATGTGAGGAGGCTACAAGTAACCCCTCATCAGTTGGACATTATGCTATTTTTCTGCCATGGCAATAGGCAGGGCTTAGCCCTTAACACTTTCTGTCTTGGCCCCCTTCTAACCAATAGTATATTTAGTGAGCCTACAGTTTCTACCTGAGGAATAGAGGAATTAGTTGTGCAAAGGCTGGGGTTTCATGTAGCACTCTCACCTGTTGAAATGGGAAAAATTCCCTAATCCCCCTTGCAGGGTGTGCCATGGGGATGTGGCTTGCTTCTTTGGTGCCCCACAGCTCAAACCCCTAGGGGGAGCATGCATACGGGCAGATCGATTGTGGGGAGCATGGGCTCCGTCCTCAGGGCAGCATTTAAGGTTTAGTGTTTACAGCTCCCAAAGCCCCAGTGGGCGTGTGTTACAGAGTGCTCCTTCAGTTTAGCTGTCTGCAGGTGGCTTGTGTTAATCAGCTCAATTAGACCCTCTGCCTTATCGCAAAGGCAGAGGGCTTTCTGCATCCCAGGTTCTTGCCTTGGTGTACCAGAAAAATCAGATCACATGTGGGCTTGGAGGATGGGTGCAAGGTTTTATTGAGTAGAGGTAGCTCTCAGCCAGGTGAATAGAGCGGCCAGAAGGGGGACAGAGTAGGAAGGTGGTCTTCCCCTGGAGTCAGGCTGCCTAGTGTCCAGACTCTCCTCCAACTGCCCCTAACTGAATTTCATGTCACCCTGCTGCTGATGGCCTGCAGGCATCTGCTGGTGTCTGTCAGTGTGCTCCTTTGCTCCTCTGTTCTTCTCGACATCCAGCTGCTTGTGTGTGTGCCCACTAGGGTCTCAGGGTGCACAGGATGGGGGGCATGGCAGGCCAGAGCAGTCTTGGAAAATGCAACATTTGGGTGTGAAAATAGGAGCACCTGTCCTGTTCTCCCCTAGGTCTGTGGGCACAAGCCCGAGGATGGAGCCCTCACTAGGGACCCTACCCCTCTCTACCCAGCACTTCCCTGCCCCCCGTCCCTTATCACTGTGAGCAGAACCACACCAGAAACATATCTTTCCGTGGACAACCACATTTCAGGGACGGAGTGCTAAGTTCTGGATTAATTACTCTCTCATAGCCAGGGAAAAATGGACAGCTGCCTGCAGATCCTCCCAGGGTGGCTGGACTGAGTCTGTGGACCAAGGTACATGGGGATTGGGCTCAGTTGGTCAGAGGTAGTCTGAAGTAGTCAAAAGTATTTTCCCTTTTGACACATGCTGCTCCCTTCCTTACCTGTACCATTTTCTAGAATTTTAGCTTGAAAAGTTCTTATGGAACTGCAAGGACATTTGGGGAATAAAATCTTAAGAAAGATACCTCAGGTTATGAGAAATGTGTTGGAGGTAGAGAAAAGTTAGCTACAGCATAAATATAGTTCATTTTACTGAAAAAAAAAATCAGTGTTACTCAAAGTTTGTTTTTCCATTTTGAAATAATGTTTTAAAACATGAGGATATATTATGGATTACATGGAGAACTTATCTGCATTTCAGTGATAAAACAGGATACTTCAACAACTTTTAGACTTGAGTTTAGGTTGAGTTGAGCTACATCCCCTGGGATGGTAGCCATTGTACCCCATCATAGGGTGCAGAAGCAGAGCACCAAGGAAACACCTGGCCTGTGCCTCTTGAGGAATGATCAGTTCAGAGATGGGGACCTCTGTGGGGCTGATGGAGACTGGAGGTAGGAAAGAGGACCCACAAGAGGGGGATATTGCTGTAATAAAGCATTAAGAAAAACATGAGAATGAGCTCATTAAAAGCTTATCACTTAGAGATTGCATGTCTAGAAACCTGGCATAGGAGTTCACTAATGAAAGGCTCTGTGTGCATTATTTCACAAAAAAAAAGATCAAGACTTAATCATGAAATGAATCTTTCACTAAATCTGCCTTTTCAGAGAGATTCTGGGTATAAAAGATGAGTATGCATTATTATAGAATTCCATATAGGATGTGTAATATGTTTTTCATGATACCCTATATTATCTTCTTTAACCTCCAAGATAAGTAGGGACATAAAGCCACTTTAGAGATGAAGAAACTGAAGTTAAAGGGGTGAAGAAACTTGCTCAAGTTGACCTGGCTGGTGGATATGGCACAGCAGATACCATCATTCCAGTTTCCTTGTGTTTTTTTAATTCTGCTTTTCTTCACTATTCTTCATGGCCTCAAACTAAAAAGTGCATGGCAATATGCTTCCATGGCATGCAGCTTAGAACATCTTTCACTTATTAAAGATGTAAATATGAATTTGTATGAAGAATGCAGTGAATAATTTAGAGATGCTAATATTTGTTTACTTGGCATTTTGCAATATATACGTGGAACTTAACAAGCTTTGAAACCTAGATTTGCATCTAGGTCTAAGGTCTAAGTAAGACTTAAAAGTTTTTGCAACATTCTGTTTTCTCACAGAAATGCAGCTAGGATTTCCGTTTGACACAATAATATATCTTGGTATTTTAACATAGAATTTTCAAGACAGAAAAATATTTTCATGTCCTATTGAATTTTTCAGTAAAAATTGTCCTTGAGGGCTTTTGTGTGTGAAGTTAAGTAGCCATTTACACTTGGGTAGGGCAGAGGGAGAAGAGCATAGTGGCCTCTTACCCTTGGAAATTATTAGAAGGAACCACTCAAAGACATCCTATGTGCTGCTTTCAATGGCTACATTGGGAGGGTGCTTTGCATGGTCTAGAGTCGTAGGCCCTCCCACTTCCTTCTCTGTGCCAACAGCCATGGCTGGGATGCCCATCTCTACAGAGCTCAGATCTTAGCACCAATCTGTGGTCTGGCTGCCAACCTACCACCTGCCCAAGTGACAAATGTAGCCTGAAGAGTAAAAATTGAGGACCTCAAAGCAAAGTATCAACAGAAGGTGGATCAGAACTCAACTCTGCTGATTTCTAGCCCAGTCTTGCCTTCACTTGGTTTCATGGCCCTCAGAGATTTAAAGCAAAGTGACCTAAACCCAAGAAATATTCTTGCCTCCAAAGCAATGTCTGAGGATTAGCCTCCAAATTAAGAAATGTTCCTTCATTTGAAATAATCATTACAGCTGGAAGGAGTCCTTGATTGGAACATGGGTATGACACTTATTAAATATTTTATTCTTTCTCATCTTTCTCCCCCTTTTTAAAATCTGGGTAAATCTGTTTCTCTTTACATTTCTAAATCAGAGGTTGTATGATAGATTTCTCATAAGGCTCCTCTTAGCCAGTGAAACTTTCTCTGGCTCATTGTTATTGTAAAGTCCCCCGCCCCCCCGCCCCGCCCCACTTAACATGCACTTATTTGAAAAACAAATCTTGAAATTTTGGCCATTAGGCTTGCTGCCTATAAATTTGTCTGCTTGCAGAGACCCTCTCAGGGGTACCCCACAGGTGCCAAAGTCCTAGCAGCTGTGGCAGTTACACACTGATGAATTTAGGGAATGGAATGGACTTCAGATCCAAGATGACCAATGAGATACACTTTACAACTCAAGCTGAAGCTTATGCTAGAAATTAAAAGGCCTTTGTAGATGGCTTTTGTTTTCCCCCTGAGTCTTCTAAATCAGGAAGACAGCTTGCAGCAGCCTGCATATTGGTTATTTCTTGCATGGCGTGGCTCCCTGAAAAACCAGAGGGCCAACACATTTGCTCTAGTTAGGTTTAGAACGAAGAGGAGAGAGGGTTGCTAAGAGGCTGCAGTGGAGTTCAGACCCCTGCAGAAGAAGATAGATGGCTTTTCCAAGTAGATTTTGGCACCTGTTCATGTTGCCTGCATTTCTAAATCTCTTGGTGACATATTTTGCTAAGGTGGCAGCTCTAACAGACATAATAGTGTATGATGTAGCATGAGTCTGGCTATGGTTCAAAGCAGACCAAATAAAAATACAAGCAAACAACTCCCCTGTAGTGTAGACAATTTATAAGTCAATAAGGAAAAATGTGATAATGAAATTGAAGATGTGGTCCTATTGCTAGTGGGGCCCTGATTTGTAGTAATTATGAGAGATTTCCTTGACTTTACCAGCATGGTGTTAGCACATGCACACTCTTACACAGTAACAGGGCCTCTCAGTGTTCAGGCACTCCTCCATGTCCTAATCACAACTATAATTAAAAATGACATAAAAAGCAACTAAAAGCATTTTATTTTGAGGGAGAGAAGCAAATAGTTGTCTTCTTTATTTTAAATATTTTAATCCTTTAAAATAACCTTATTGAAAAAAATAAACTCACTGAGAAATAACCTCATTAATTCATCATATGACCTGAAAAACAAAACCGAACTTTAAGGTTCTCATATTATCCTTCCAAAATTCTTTACAGCACTTTATAAACCACCATCCATCAGTGCAGAACATGTGGAGCTGGTGTTAGCAGAGCGTGCAATGCCTTTGGAACATTCTCTGTACAGCAGCTTGCCTGTAACGGTCAGTAAGGAGCACAGCTCTTGAAGACTCTATCCGAGGTCTTTGAAGAGTTGCATGTTTACTAGCAGCAGTAAAACAGAGAAAACGGGAAATGTTAAGGAAGCTCTAGATGGCTGAACTCCCAAGAACAAGAAAGTCTGGATCTTGAGCATAAATTTCCTCAGAAAAGGACTTTGAAGTTTGTTTCAATCTGTGAAATTCTAGTAATGGTCTAAATTTGCTCCTCAACATCTGGTGTAGATAATTACAACAAATGGTATGGATATGTCCATTTGTTCATTAATTCATTCATTTATTGGAGATGGTTTTATTGAAAGCCTCCTATTATAAGAAAATGGCCTTTAGCACTTCAAGGAATAGAAAAGTGAGTAAGGTTGTCCTTGCCCTCTAAGACCTTCTATCTTAGGGAGGGGGGAATCCATAAGTATATAATGGTAATATAGAGTACCCTGAGATAAACATCAAAAGCTGTATCTGACTCATAGATAAAATGAGGGAGGGATGGTATATTGTTGGGACTGATTTAATGAAAGGAATCATGAAAGGGTTTTCATTACAGCTGCTGAATATGTCTGGGTACTGTAGCTGAACAGGACGGGAAGTGTGGGAAGATATTCCAGGCAAAAACTCAACCCAAATAAAAGTGTATGAATGGGGAAATGCAAGGCAGGTTTGGGAACAGTGAAAAGTTCAATTAGATTAAATCATGCAGTCGGTGTAGTAGTGAGTGATAAAATTACATAGGTAATTTGGTGCTAATATTACAGAACACATTGCCGAAAGTGCTCAGGGTGATTTAATTCCCCAGCCAAGTATTGGGAGAAACATTTTTAAGACTCTGCAAGAACAGGTAGAAAGTAGTGCACTCCTATATTAAAAATAACTCCTTATTTCAGGGACAACTTCTAGTCTGTTACTTTGTGTAGCTGGATCTCAACTTATTAATTCATCCAGTTAGGTTTCCCAGCTATATTACCCTTCTCTAGAACTTTCTTTATACAGAATGACTGACACTCTAACTCTCTCAATGGAAGGAGCCATGTCCCTTCTTTCTTCCACCTCATCTATTCATGATTCTCCACTGATCATTGTAAATCATGATCTAGTCATGTGTGTACAGCCTCTAATGACATTCCACTGATCAGTGCCCCCATCTGCATACAAAGTAATGAGTGCTCAAAAGAAGTACTTGCCCAGGACTACAGAGCTAGTAACTGTTACAGCCAAGAAACTCTCAGATTACAAAGTCATGCCTTTGGATTGCCCAGGAAATTGATATTCCTGGTTGTCCCATCATCTGTATTATCTGAGTCATTGTTTCTTTCTTTTACTTATTCATTTATTAATTTGGTAAACTTTTACTCAACACTTAACGTGTTCCAGCCCTGAGTTAAATGCTGAGGATATAATGATGAACTAGATTAATTTAGTTTCTACTCTCATGGGTATTACAGACCATTTGGAAAGACAGGCATATAATTTTATTTACAATTATATGAATAAAAGAGTACTCACTTTCAGGCCCCAGCTGCCAAAACTTCAGTGAACCCTCTGGGCCAAGGATTTCAGGCCAGGCCTCTCTTGTTTTCTTCTTCCCCTACCAGTCACTCTCAACTGGAATTCTCTCACTGAGATTTGTCTAGTTTCTGATTCCTTCCCATAGAACTGGATGCTCTGGGGCTCCCTAAATGTATTAATTAATTCATATAAAATAAAAATACTGACAATAAGACAATGGAAGAAGCAGTAGGCATGCTTATCTGAATATTTCACGCTGACAAAAATGCAAACGTAAAGATGACAAGTTCAGAATTCAGCTATGTTTTGGTGATTACAAGAAGGCAGAATCAAATTCCACCCATGGTGCTTTTGCAGAACTGATTTAGAAACAGGTCGACTAAGTTTAAAACGTAGGGCAACATAAAGAGACTCTACCAAGTCCAGAGTGAGTTCCCTGGAGATGGGCTGGAGATCTTAGGATTACTGACCTATGGGAAGAAAGGCTAAAGTTAAATGATGATTTATTTTTGAAAAAAAAAAACCATAAATCCTGACCTTCATGCAATAATAAAGTGAATATGTATCAAAGTTTTTTTAACTTATTAATGAGGGAACTAGTAAGGTGTTCAAAAACTTGTTTAAAGGAGACTCCCAGGAGCAGACACATGCATAGGCAATCAGTGATACTGAAATTAATTTGTGTAATAGATGCAAAATTGGCTTATTACACAGGCCCAAAGCTATATCAGTTTTACCTCCATTGGGCAAAACTCACTTGCATTTCTATGAATTAGAATAATTTACATAAATATCAGTTTTCTACAACTTACAGAGTTGAAAATAGCTCAAACACAGTGATCAGTGCAGACCTTTATAGAATGAGGTGATCTGCAAGGGTACAAAAGCAACACTTAGTTTTCTATTGAAAAGGCATTCAGTAATCTTTTTGGTTTATTTAAAAGGCTTTCAAAATTTTTATTTCTAAAACTTCTAACTCTCTTCTCTGAGAAGAGGAGGAGTAACTCAATGGCTCAGTTACATTTGGCAATGATTCCTTCTCTGTGTTGGGTGACTCACATAGAATCTACTGAGAAAACATGAGCCTTACCTCTGGGAAAAAATAGGTATGCAAGTTGATGCATACAAACAAGTACAAGTGTAGTATAACCTGGATACACTGGAGTCGAGCAGAATCAGAGGATGAGTAGGGTTGTTTGAGTGATAACTGTGATAACGCCAACCATGAGAAGCCAGGAATTCAGCTCTTCTTAACATGGAATTAACAAATGACTTTTATAAATAGAAAAGCATACTTGAAACACTATCATTTTAGAGAATGGAAGTGATAAATAAGAACTAGAAGATGTGGATCAGGACAAGAAGAACAAATGAAATAAAATAGGAAGCAATATAGCCTTAAGTACTACATTTTGCATTGTGGTAGGAGTTTGAGGAGAGGTAATTGTGTGCTACAATATTGCGAGCAATTTGTCCACATGTGGCGAGTGGGAATGGAGTCAAGGGGACTGCATTTGCAAAGAGGAATAATTGACCGGGCACATGTGACAAACAGATTTCTGAGTCTGGCACATAATAAGCTAAATATGCAACATATTATTATATAATTACATTAATATTATACAACAGAACCAGAAAAAGGCTGCCATGGTTCATAAATAAATGAATTATATGTAGGGAATAATAAATGCCTATATCTCTATAGCATTTTGTACTTTTACACAAATTTTCTCATTAATAACCTCTAGATATATGTATTGTTATTTCTGATTTACAGTGGAAGGACTGAAGCTCAAGAAGCTAATGAGTGGCAGAAGCTTCACTTAACTAGGTCCCTCTGATTTTCATCAAACTACAGCAATTTCTTCTGTACCATGAACCAGTTCTTTTATTACACTACCATGGCCAGATCCTGGATAGAATTCTTTGTGGAACCAGAGGTCAGGCAACATCTACCCAGGAGCTTAAAACATACGAAAACAAGACCCACCAACAAAGTCTAAAAGATCTTCAATTATGTCCTCTAGAGGCCAGAAAGCTGAGGGGAACAGATTGGGTATCATTGTGACTGAAACACTAAATACAAAGTAATAAGCAGCAGAATCCTCTGATGGAAAAATGCAAAATGAGAAAATAATAACAAACTTTTTGGGAAGATTGACTATATGCCAGCCAGTGGCCAGCTACATTGGCTTTCTCATTTTTTCTTCACAGCAAGCCTATGAGATAGGTGCTATCATTATCTTCATGTTTTTGATGTGGAAATTGAGACACAGAGATATTGGCTAAGTCCCCAAGGTCCATGTCTTGTAAATGGTAGAGCTGAGACTGGGACCCAGGTCTGCTCAGTTTAAAATCCTCCACTATTCACCACTCTACTTTATACAAGCACATGCTGCTATAAAAGTGACTATTGTTTAGTTAGGGCTTTTCAGATTTGAAAAGTGTATCTGAGGGAATTTTAAAAGAATTCTTTTCTGGGAGATTAACGAATAATTAGATGATATTAGAGATATTAATTTGCATGAAGTGTACAATTGAAAGTTTAAAACAAAGACATAATGCACACTCTTAAACTAATTGAATATTTACAATGTTTTGAAATTACAAATGTCATTGCCATAGGAGGTCAAGGTGACACCTGGAGAAGGAATGCTATGACTTAGTGGACAGTCTGTATCATACAAGTATTTAAAATAAAGAGAGTCTTATTCTAGTTTAGTAACCATTAGGTGAGGAGATACAAATATGGATACTAATTAGTAAAATAAAATAATGAAATAATCATTATTCATATAAATTTATGCTGCATGAAACCTACAAAATCCTATGGAAAGAATTCTTGGTTTCTTAAGCAATTCATTTTAAAAGCACTACTGCCTTTCAGTGGGATTCCAATTAAATACAAAGGATATCCTAAAGATTTGCCAAGTGCTATCTTTAAATGTTACATTGGTCTTCAATTATTATTCATTCTGAGCCAATGGCATGTGCATTAGGAGATACTGCCATGTTCCCACAAATTGTCTCAGATGAAAATCTAATACAATTAAACAGAAAAAGTCCAGAAAACCCATGATGTCAAATTTCCCAAGCTGTCAGGGATTGCTTCTATTTTCTTTGACTTCTTTTGTTTGATCCTTGTCCCAGTTCGATCTCTGGGCTTGTTCAAACCTCTCTCTTCTCCCCACTTCTCTATCAACACTGACTTTCAGTTTAGTTCCTCTCCTCAGATCTGTTTATTGCCATTTTGGGGTCTGGGGTTCCCAGATGTGCTCTACCAAAATACCAGAACTCCAGCTAGCATCGCGGGTGAGTGTTCTAAAGAACGCTTCCTCTCTCTGTGGCACATTATTAAACAAAATACAGCACAGAAATGGGAAAAATTTGCATTTGGATTAATTTATTGAAGCCCAGTGTCAATACCAAGGATAGTGAAAATGTAATTGATGAAGAGGACTCATTGAAGTAACTACAGAGGCTGCCCTGCACAGAATTCCCATTTCTACCTTTAGTGTCACAGAAGGTGCATTTTTTTCCTGGCAGTTTTTGAATGCTTCTTTTGTCCTTACCTCCAGTCATCAAGGTTTTAGGAATATTCAGGTTGAACCTCATAGCGGCTGGACATGAAATGGGGACATAAGAAAATTTTTAAAAACTAATTACATGACCTATTTTCATATTTTCACTGGACTGAAAGTTAAAACAGTCTGCCCACTTCAACCCAAGGAATGTGGCCACCCTTGCGACAAACAACCTGCAGTCCCCAGTCAAAAACCTCTCCTTTCTGGCCTCAATCTAGGGAAAGAGTTCTCCTCCCATGGTGGAGCTTTGCCAGGGTGATTATGCCCCAGCTAGTACTAGTTGGGAACTCCATATCTTATATGAATTTGGTTATTTCTGGAGACAGGAGGATGGGTCAGAGGACCTTGCATTCATCTTCTCCTGACAGTGTGGTGTGTGATTCTCTGCTTCTCTTCAAGGTCTTACTGGTTCTTGCTTTTCCTCCAGCACTCCCTGATTCCCCTGGTGAAAGATTAAGGCATTTTGCCTTCTAAGTTTTCTGAAAGCACATCATGGCATAAAGCAGTGGTAATTATTTTATTTCAGTTTCTAAATCATTTATGAGGACAGTGGATAGTTTTAATTTGACTCATCCAAACCTTATTATTTCCCAGTAGATGACTTTTTTTTTCCATTGCCTTGTTTGGCAAAATCCCTGATTTGCCCCTGGCTAATTCAAAGAATAAGCAAAAGAGATGTTTTCAGGTGTCCTTAATCTCAGAGTTGATAATAAATTATGCAGTTATTAAATAAACTTGTCTTGTGGCCAAGGGCAAAAATAAATAAAGATGTTTGCTTCAGTGAAGATAACTCTTTATTTCTAGCCTTTTCTAAATCTTGCCTGGATCCGTAGGGCATTAGCACATTAAAGAAAATCTTCAGCAGTGACTAAAGGCCTTCATTCCCAAGACCATTTCTCATCCTACTGCTTAATCACTTCTCCTGTAAGTCCAGGCTCAGAGGAGACACATATTTAGGGAAGAATTTGTGGATGGAAAACAGCTGAATACAAGTTGATAGAATGATAGAATGAGTCAAACCATCCTAAGGTAAAACAACAAACTATTTGGGGGAAAAGAGAAAAATAAGTCCAGGGACTTACTTTTTATTGATTGTATTGTTCATTGGTTGCATATTTTTGCTTTCTGTTTGTCTTCTTTAGGGTCTTCATATTTCTACAAATTCAGGGATCCATGTCCTTTTGTGTAGACTCCTTATATTGACTGACCCTACCATTCACCAACTCTCCCTGTTGAGATTTAGCCAATATCCTTCTTTTGCTTACCCCCAAGATTTCTAAATGAAACTCTATGACAGATGCTGCAAGACTGGACCTGTAGAAAATTGCAAATCAGGGGAAACTTTCTTCAGAGCTTTGCAGTCCCCTGTCTAAATGTCCAATGCTAGTAATGACACAGTCTTGCTGACAATGTCATATAGTCTACTGGGATTTGTATAAATTTCCCTGGAAAGCCTTTTAACAATATGCATCAATAAGCTTGCTGCATTGATACATTTTGATCTGATAATTCTAAATTTGGGAATTTGTCCCAATGAATGAATCTAAAATACAGCAAAAATTTTATGCATCAAGATATCAGTTTCATCATTGTTTCTATTTGTGTGAAATTGAAAAAAATCTAAAAGTCCAACAGTGGGGGAATTATCCATAAATCATGATATACCCACATGATGGAATATTATTCAGCTTTCAGATGTGCTCTAACATGGGGAAAATGTGTATTAGAAGGTGATATTAATATTAAGTAAAATGTGCAGTATGAGCTCCATACATAATAAAACTTGCATAGAAAAAATAAAGAATGGAAATAGAAAGGGGAATAAAGATTTTGGGGGTAATTGTCATTGAGTGAAGTTTGTCTCTTTGTATTGTTTTTCATTTTCCAAAGTTGGTGTAATGAGCATATATAACTTTGTAAATAAGGAAAAATAAAATTCAGAGGAAACGTTGGGTTTTCACTGCTTTTCCAGAGAAAGAGCAGATAGAAAAGCCATGTGGTAGCTGCCTCTGGGCCCTGCTGGGAAGGCAAGGGATAGAGGAAACTGTCCTTGATGCAGCTCTTGGGGCTTCCTTTTAAGCCTAGTGTCTTGACTTGTGCTCTGATGAAAAGGGATCTACTGAGATTTGGAGAGTTTCTAAGTTTAGAATTAACCCACCTGAATAAGAGGTTTGAGTAAACTTTCAGGAAGGAAGGGGTTTCAGTGTTTATAACTTTTGGGGTTCCCTTGGGGGTGCAATTGCCAAGGAAGTCACCACTTGACAATGGAAAAATCAAGAGCTATGTCTCATCGTTATACCTGTTATACCTCATTGAGTTTCAGTTGAAATGTACCCCTTCCCAGATCATCCTTCTTTTCCTGGTGGGTTATAAGTACAGGCTCTAGAGTCAGACTGCCTGTTGTTATATCCTGGTCTCAACTCTTAGCAGTTGTGGACCATAGGGAGGTTTCTTTACATCCCTGAGCTTTAGCTTCCTCACCTATAAAGCGGGGATAATAATTGCCCCTATTTTATGTGATTCTAAAGATTAAATGAGAAATTCACACAAAGTGATGAAGAAATGCACATAGAAAACATGTATTAGATTAAGTTGTTACTAGATGTGATATACTAGCAGTTTTAAAAATTAACTATAAAATTTTTAAATTATTTATTTTGAGTTTCCTTGTTTATTATGTTTCCCTTATTCATATATGATCTCCATAAAGGTGGGGGTCTCTTAGCAGAGGGGACTCACCAAACAACGGGAGTGCAATGGTGAGAGTATGATGAGGGTAGATAAAAGGAAGGGCAGTTGGTCACCACAGTAATGGGCTTGTAGCTGAATCCAGAGCTGATGTGAGAGGCCAGGGCTTCAAAGGGCCAAGGAGATGAAAGAAGGGAATGTGACTCCAATGCAGAAGACAGGGAAGGGTCTGAGAGTGTTGTGAGGACAGGCTGTGTGCATGAGAAACCAGCTGTACAGGACCCCCAGCAAGGTCACAAACAGGACAGTTCTATCTCAAGGACTGAGTTATTTCCTGGAAGCATAGCTAGGACTTTTGTTATAGAAACAAGGAAGAGAAAAATTTTAAATAGTAGATAAAGGAAATGGCCCCAGAAAAGTGACTCCCAGGCCCACATCAAATACTACTTCCAATAAAAACCTTCCTTGATTACTCCAGCTAGCCACTTATATGGTGTTTAGCTTTCACTGTCTTGTATTTTGAATAATTTGTGTTCAGTACATACTTGGACTACTGAATTGTACACTGAAGTTTTCTCCAACAGGATGGTTTGCTCAATTTTGTGACATCAGTGGGGGAAAAAAGCTAGACTGATTACATCATGCCTCAGATGGCATTTGCAAACCTTTTTGAATGATTAGAAGTTGATATATCTCCGACTCCTTCCGGGCCTCAAACTGTAATTTCCTTACACAGTTCACAATTCCAACTCTCTCTCTTTCTATCTTTCTCTTCCTGTCTCACATCACTGCCAAAATTTGTCCTAAATGTTTAAGCTATGCTTGCTGTATTGGTTTTGGATTTGTAGGGGCCAAGGAGGAACGTTCGCCTTGGTCCTCTGAAGGTTTGCTGAAAAGTTAGCTTGCAAAACACAGAGCAATCACAGTAAAGGCATACAGATTAATGTGTATATATGGGAGGCTTTAGATGAAGATCCAAAGATACGGAGGAAATTGTCCATTTTTATGCTTAGGTTCAACAAAATTCCCCAGACAGCTATGTAGAAATATGATTGGAGAAAAAAGGTATGATGTAATGCTAATAGACGAACTGAGGAAACCCAGCAAGGCCTGTCTAGATTCTGCTTGGCCTCTCTGAGCATGCATTCCTTCCTTCTGGATATAGGGCAGAAGCCTCTCTGGAATTCTACAGTCAAAAATTTTAAACCAGGTAATTTCTTTATGGTCAATTTTTATGCAGAAAGGTGGAGGGAAAGTTAGAGCAATATTTGTAGGTTTTATGACTGGCTCTGTGGAAAAGAGGTTCTGGTTGCAATGATCTGCCTTAGGGAAGGGGGATTCTAGTTTCTATAGAGTTCTCTAGTTTCTACAGATTCTCACCTTGGGAGAGAATGGGACTGAGAGTCAGGAGGGCAGGAGAAGGTCAGAGAAAAACTTTTGCTTCTGAGGCTTTCATTTTGGGGTATTATTTTTGGAGCCCCAGCAACTTCCTTCATATATTGATGCAGATTGCTGTTGCCTAAAATGGTAAACTTTTAGAAGATAGGCACTGTGTTTATTGGTATATTAGCATCTCTGTGCTTTGAGTTAGAACAGTGATACTAAGCCTTAATTTTTCAATCTCTGGGTAATATTTTTTTGTGACATCCACTTTTTCTTCTTTGACAGTTCAAACTCCTTGACTAAGTCTCAAAATAAATTCTTTTCAATTAACCATAATTTACAAATACTATGTGCAGGGAGTATTTCTAAGGTTATTTGGAAGCAGCAATACAAACATTTGTCATAACTCCCCCAAATTGGAAATGGATCTATGAGGGGATAACAGCTAATAGTGTTACTATCCATATATATAAAAGTGACTTAATTGATGAAGGTCAGTAGCAGGGCAGGTTAAATATTTCCTTTGATGAATTATGTTGTTTCCTGATATGCCTAGTTTCAAGAAGTTGGGCAAGCTAGAAGTTGGATTATGACTTCATCACCTATGACTTACATGGAATGCACAATTTTGATCCAAATGTTTGTTCTAATAAGATTTCAATTTCCAAACACTGGTAGCAATGAGAGCCAAGAGCAAGAATGTGACAGTGTGCCAGGTTGATCACAGTGTTTATCCTTCCTTCCTTCTTTCCTTCCTTTTTCTTTCTTTCTTCTTTCCTTCCTTCCTTCCTTCCTTCCTTTTTCTTTCTTTCTTTTTCTTTCTTCTTTCTTTCTTTCTTTCTTTCTTTCTTTCTTTCTTCTTTCTTTCTTTCTTTCTTTCTTTCTTTCTTTCTTTCTTTTTCTTTCTTCTCTTTCTTTTTTCCTTCCTTCCTCTTTCTTTCTTTCTCTTTCTTTCTTCCTTCTTTCTTTTTCTTTCTTCTTTCTTTTCTTTTTCTTTCCTTCCTTCCTTCCTCTTTCTTTCTCCTTCCTTCTTCCTTCCTTCCTTCCTTCCTTCTCTTTCTTTCTTTTCTTTCTTTCTTTCTTTCTTTCTTTCTTTCTTCCTTCCTTCCTCCTTCCTTCCTTCCTTCCTTTTCTTTTCTTTCTTTCTTTTCTTTCTTTCTTTCTTCTTTCTTTTTCTTTCTTTCTTTCTTTCTTTCTTTCTTCTCTTTCTTTCAAAATGAAGTCTCACTCTGTTGCCCAGGCTGGAGTGGAGTGCCATGATCTAGACTCACTGTAACCTCCACCTCCCGGGTTCAAGGGATTCTCCTGCCTCAGCCTCTCGAGTAGCTGGGACTACAGGTGTGTGCCACAATGCCCAGCTAATTTTTTGTATTTTTAGTAGAAATGGGGTTTCATTTTGTTAGTCAGGATGGTCTTGATCTCCTGACCGCATGTTCATGAGTCACTGCACCTGGCTTATGCTTCATTTTTAACAAAAGTTGTTTTCAACACATTTTGACTTTGCTCAAGAATGGCACTAGTTTTTAGAAAAATTTTGGAGTGGTGAAGTCAAGGAATTTCAACTGCAGTAGATCATGTGCTCAATGACAGCAGCAAAATGGCATCCATTGGGGATCCTAATACAGAGGCACCATTTCTCCACTCTGGGAAATGATTAGGCGCAGAAATGCAAACATCAAGCTTTGCTAGGTGCACTGTTATTTCCTTGCTCAACTCCAGATGATAAGGTAAGCAACTGGCCCTGAAATTGTAACTGGGTCAATTCAACTATCAGATGCCTTACTGTGATAAAAATGTCAATAATATCTCAGACTTAGGCAGTGCTTTGTAGTCTACAGAGAACTTTCATCTACTGTCTCTCACTGGATCCTGTCACTTGATTCCTTATGATAGGAAAAGTTAATATGTGTATTACCAAGTCCATGTCTAGTTCAGTCCTTGCTGCATACATTATTGGCACTTAACTACTTATAGAATTGAAGTTGTTGAATCCATGGTTTCAGATAAGAAAGGAATGTTTAATGATTTCTGCAAACTTAGCCTTCCCAGGTGAAACTCCTGAGACTTAAAGTCATCTTTTATGCCTTCTGTCCTCTGGTGTTGCCATTGGCACTTGTAAAAATACTTCTTTTCTCCGAGTCACTCTTGATACCAAAGAAAGCTATTATCCCCACAGCTATCCCTGGTGCCACTGAGCTGTAAGGATTTGAACAAGCTTGAGAATAGTGTTTAATGTAATTAGTTCCATGTTAAAAAGAAAAAGAAGAGGGAGTAGGAAGGAGCAGTAAGTAGAAAGATGATTAAGACTTTGGGTGTGGATCAGAATGGCATTTAAAATGAATACAATAAAAGTTATCCTGTAATCAGTAAACAGCAATATAATTAGAAAATTTTTTTCCTATTTACTTCCTTTAACATGCAATGAGGGGAAATGGTGACAAAAGAAAGTCAAGGACTCAATCAAACAGATGGTTGTCAAGTTATTATTTTCTCCTTACTGTTGTTTACAGGAAAAAACTTATTTAACAAAACGTGACTCACAGATTCCAGTGAGACCAGGAGTTCTCTATGTGAAGGAGAGGAAAATAGTGGGAAGAGAACTCACATCATAAGCTTTTATTATGCACATTATTATGCCTCATTAATTAACCCAACCACTGTCCTAGTGACGTCTTGGGCTCACTTCACAGGAAAAAATTAGTCTGGATTGCCAAGTTAGATAGACAATTACAGGAAGATCGAATTATGCCTACATTGCATTCTGTCAGGGCATCAAGCCAAATTCCTGTCAAACTCATAAGACTGGAATATCCTTACAAAAAACAGCCCTGAAGAACCAACGTCACAAGCCATTTGACGTCTACACGGAGGATGTATTGATCTTGCCTGAGCTTCCTTTCTCAGAACCGCATAATAGACTAAGAAAGAGGGCTTTCTGAGCATCTTACTCTCTTCCACCCAGCAGCTGGCTAGATCCTTTGTTATGTCTAATAAAGCACAATGAAACAGGGAAAAACATCCCACCTCTTGAGCTCCATCCCTCATCCTGGCTGGCAGCTGTCACAGATTTGAAGAAGCAGCATGGACATTTAAAGAGAACAATGAAAATCCCCAGTGTAGGTTTTCCCCAGTGGAAACCTTGGTTCTGTCCCCTATCTTGAGAAACACTTTTCCAAAAAATCTGAGCTGAGGCCAAAATAAATAAAGCTCACCCCAGATTTTCAGAACCCACAGTGGAATGCCTGATGTCCCCAGCATCAGAGACAACACGATACTGGAGAGAATAAGAACAATTGCCACAATGCTTTCAGGTAAGGTGATGTTTGCTGGTGGTTCAGGACTCAAAAAGAGAATTGAATGTGCTTTGTATATACTAAAGAATGAAAGTTTAAGAATTTAAGTGTGGAAGGTTAGATGAGACTTGGAAAAAAATTTTTTTCCTGATTCCCATTCTGGGACATTCCTCCTTTGTAATCAGAAGTGTCTACCTGAAGCCTTTTTCCATGATACTTCCCTTTTATGAAGAACTCCCCCTCCCTCAAGTGGTGGAATCTATTTGCTCCCCTCTTGTGGTTTTCTATGAAACAAAAATTATGTTTTAAGAATTCTGAGCTCAAACCTAAAGAAGACTAGCAGGTTACATGTTATATCTCTGAAAAATCAGCTGACATATAAGTTCAGCTCCCTGGGAATCACCATATTGTGAGGAAGCACAAGTTAGCTGAAGGAAGCACCACATGGAGGAGAACCAAAGAAGCCAGAGAATAATGAGAACTTACCCATATGCCTTCTATTAAATTGTCCCAGCGAGCTGTTACTGGTCAGCCATCCTAGCTCATGCCTGGAAATTGCGGAGCAGAGATGAGCTATCCTCACTGTGCTCTGTCTGAATTATAAGCAAATAAATGGCCGTTGTTTTCTGGTGGCAAGTGTGGAGAGATCTTTTTCAGTGCAGACGACTAGAATATCCTCAAAATCTGGCATGAATGCTTCTCCTGTAATCTTCATGCCATTTCAGACCTTCAGCATATTACTATCCTGCTGCAATATCCAAAACAAAGATATCTTTCTCTGGCCATCTCCCTTGCCCCAATTTTGTCCTCTTTAAGGATATAGAAACTGATTATCTTAATAGTCGTCAGAATTTCTCTTAAGAAGGGAATTCTCTGCACTTGTAAAGATAAGTTTCTGAGCCCCTGGGGATTGAAGGCTCTGTGGGCAATAGCCAAGACTTCTGAGAAAAATGGCTAAACTTGTCTGCATAGGAAAGGAAAAGTTTTGGAATGTAGTGAGAGAGAGAGAGAGAGGGAGAGAGAGAAAGGGAAGAGAGAGAGCTCTGAAGAGGCCCTGGGAGGCAGAAGATCTCCCCTGTGTAGGGAGGCAACCAATGGACAGCTCCCTATGACTCATGAGAGAAACTAAGGCACATATTGAAAGGAAAATGACTACTGTAAAATTTGAATTTGCTTGGTGTTTTGACATGCCATATCCCTCCTTCCTTGTCCATCTCTTCCCCATAAAACCACCATATCTTACCACACTCACACCAAAAGCATGGGCAACAAAACAAAACATACATAGGAGAGGTGGAGTAAGATGGTAGAATATAAAGCTCCACTGATTGCTTTCCCTCCCCATATCCCTACCAAAGACACCAAGTTAACAACTGTATACACAGAAAAAAACACCTTCATACAAACCAAAAATCAGGTTAACACTCACAGTACCTGGTTGTGACTTCATATCTCTGAAAGAGGTGCTGAATAAATAGAAAAAACACTCCTGAATGACTGATTCCACCCCTACCCCACCCTGGCAGCAGAGGTGTGATACAGAGAGCATCTCTAGGTGCTGGGAGAGGAAGAACATAGCAGTTGTGAGGCGCTAAACACAATGCTGTTCTGTTAGAGGAGAAAGAAAACCAGCTGACCAAACTCACCAAACTCAGCTGATGCCCACCCATGTAGGGAACATTTAAAGGATCTCTAGGAAGAAGGGAATCACCTATCCCAGCAGTTCAAATGTGAGTACCCGCAAACCTCACCATCAAGGGCTACAGCACTCTGTGTCTTCAAGTAAACTTGAAAGGCAGTCTAGGCCACAAGGACCACCAATCTTAGATGACTCATAGTGTTGAACCAGGCCTACAGAGAGTGGACTGGGGTGGGGGCACACAACATACTGAGAGGCCAGCTGGGGCAGCCAAGGGAGTGCTGGTATCATCTGTCCCATAATCCCAGGTGGCACAGCTAGAGGCTCCAAAAGAGACCCACTCCTTCTGCTTGAGGAAAGGAGAGGGAATAGTGCAGAGGACTTTGTTTTGCATCTAGGATACCAATTCAGCCACAATAGCATAGAACACTAGTCAGAGTTGTGAGGCTTCTTTTTCAGGCCCTAGGTCCCAAGTGACATTTCTAGAGACACCCTGGGCCAGAAGGAAACTCATTGCCTTGAAGGAAAAGACCCAGTCCTGGTAGCATTTATCATCTGCTGACTGAAGAGCCCTTGGGTCCTGAATAAGAAGAAAGGATACTCAGGTACTACATCAAGAGCCTTGAGTGAGCCTCTGAGACCTGCTGGCTTTAGATGAGACTCAGCACATTCCCAGCTGTGGTGGCTATGAGGAAAAATTCCTTTGGCTTGAGAAAAGCAGAGGGAAAAGTAAAGGGGACTTTGTCTTGTACCTTAGGTACCAGCATAACCACAGAGGGGTAGAGCACCAAATGAGCTCTTGGAGTCCCTGATTCCAGGACTTAACTCTTGGATGGCATTTCTGGTCCTGCCCTGGACCAGAGGGAAGTCCACTGACCTGAAGGGTGAGTCCCAGGCCAGGAAGTATTCATGACAAGCTGATTTAAGAAACCTTGGGTCTTGGCCGGGCGCGGTGGCTCAAGCCTGTAATCCCAGCACTTTGGGAGGCCGAGACGGGCGGATCACGAGGTCAGGAGATCGAGACCATCCTGGCTAACACGGTGAAACCCCGTCTCTACTAAAAAAAATACAAAAAAATTAGCCGGGCGAGATGGCGGGCGCCTGTAGTCCCAGCTACTCGGGAGGCTGAGGCGAGAGAATGGCGTAAACCCGGGAGGCGGAGCTTGCAGTGAGCTGAGATCCGGCCACTGCACTCCAGCCCGGGCGACAGAGCGAGACTCCGTCTCAACAAAAAAAAAAAAAAAAAAAAAAAAAAAAAAAAAAAAAAAAAAAAAAAAAAAAAGAAACCTTGGGTCTTAAGGGAACATCAATAGTAGTCTGGCAGAACTCCTCGTGGCCTGGGGCGGCAGTGGCTATGAGGTGAGGCTGTTCTGCCTTTGAAGGGAAGGGAAGAGTGGGAAGGACTGCGTCTTGTGGTTTGAATGCCAGCTCAGTTGCAATAAAATAAAATACCAGGTAAACTTCTAAGGTTTTTGACTCTAGTTTCTGACTCCCAGATAGCACTTCTGGACCCACTTGGAGCCGAGTGGAGGGACCTTGCTGCCCTGAAGGGAAGGACACAGGCCTGGCTGACTTTGACACCTGCTAATTGTAGAGCCTCAGGGTCTTGAGTGAACTGTAGAGCCCCAGGGCCCTGACTGAACAGCAGGCAGGAAGTGGTTACAGCAGACATTGGTTGAGACCCAGTGCTGTGCTGGCTTCAGGTCTGACCTGGTACAATCATAGTGGTAGTGGCCACAGGGATGCTTGTGTCATTCTACCCCCAGCTTTAGGTGGCTCAGAATAGAGACAGATAGATTCTGTATGTTTGAGAGAAAGTAAGGGAAGAGCAATCTGCCTGGCAATCCAGAGAATTCTTCCAGATCTGGTCCAAGACCATCAAGGCAGTACCTCTACGAGTCTGTGAGAACCATAGTGTTACTAAGTTTGGGGTGCCTACTAAAGCAGATACAGCTTAGATCACAATATTCAAGCCCTTTCAAATATCTGGAAAGCCTTCCCAAGAAGGATGACTACAAATAAGCCCAGACAGTGAAGACTATAATAAATACCTAATTCCTCAATGCCTGGACACTGACAAACATCCACAAGCATCAACATCATCCAGTTGAAAACATGATCTCACCAAATGAACTAAATAAGGCACCAGGGACCCATCCTGGAGACACAGAGATACATGACCTTTCAGACAGAGAATTCAAAATAGCTACTTTGAGGAAACTCAAAGAAATTCAAGATAGCACAGAAAAGGAGTTCAGAATTATATCAAGTAAATGTAACAAGGAGATTGAAATAATTAAGAACCAAGCAGAAATTTTGGAGCTGAAAATTGTAGTTGGCATACTGAAGGATGAATCACAATCCTTTAACAGAATAGATTAAGTAGAAGAAAGAACTAGTGAGGTTGACGACAGACTGTGTGAAAATACACAATGGGGGGAGGGATAGGATTAGGAGATATACCTAATGTAAATGACGAGTTAATGGGTGCAGCACACCAACATGGCACATGTATACATATGTAACAAACTTGCACGTCGTGCACATGTACCCTAGAACTTAAAGTATATTTTTAAAAAAAAAGACAGAAGAAAAAAAAAGAAACAATAAAATATGCCTATAGGATCCAGAACATAGCCTCAAAAGAGCAAATCTAAGAGTTATTGGTCTCAAGGAGAAGGTAGAGAAAGAGATAGGGTAGAAAGTGTACTCAAAGGGATAATAACAGAGAACTTCCCAAACCTAGAGAAAGATATCAATATCCAAGTAGGTTATAACCAAGAAGGTTATAGAACACCAAGCAGATTTAATTCAAAGAAGCCTATCTCAAGGCATTTAATAATCAAACTCCCAAAGGTCAAAGATAAAGAAAGAATCCTAAAAGCAGCAAGAGAAGAGAAACAAATAACATACAATAGAACTCCAATACATTTGGCAGCAGATTTTCAGTGGAAACCTTACAGGCAAGGGGAGAGTCACATGCCATATTTAAAATGCTGACAGAAAATAACTCTCACTCTAGAATAGTATGTCTGGTGAAAAAGATCTTGAAGCATGAAGGAGAAATAAAGGCTTTCCCAGGCAAATAAAATATAAGAGATTTCATCAGCACCAGGCCTGTCTTATAAGAAATGCCAAGTTGAATACTTCAATCAGAAAGCAAAAAAATAAGCAATAGATAATCACCAGAAAGTATAAAACTCACTGCTAATATTAAGCACACAGAGAAACACAGAATTTTTTTTTTTTTTTTTTTTTTTTGAGGCAGAGTCTCACTCTGTCGCTCAGACTGGAGTGCAGTGGCATGATCTCAGCTCACTGCAAGCTCCGCCTCCCGGGTTCATGCCATTCTCCTGCCTCAGCCTTCCGAGTAGCTGGGACTACAGGCACCTGCCACCACACCTGACTAAGTTTTTGTATTTTTGGTAAAGATGGGGTTTCACCGGAGAAACACAGAATATTATAACCCTGTACCTGTGATATGGAAACTACTCTTATCCTAAGTAGAAAGACTAAGCAATAAACCAATCAAAAATAAGAATGACAACAACTATTCAAGACATAGTCAGTACAAAAATATATAAATAGAAACAAGAAAAAGTTATGAGTGGGGGAGACAAAGTTAAGGCATAGAGTTTTTATTAGTTTTCTTTTTGCTTGTTTCTGCAAATAGTGTGAAATTGTTATCAGGTTAAAATAATGGGTTATAAGATAGTATTTGCAAGCTTCATGGTAACCTCAAAAAAAAATACAATGGATACACAAAAAATTAAAAGCAAGAAACTAAATTCTATCAGCAGAGAAAATCACCTTCACTAGAAGAAGACAAGAAGGAAAGAAACAAGGAAGAGAAGACCGTAAAGCAGCCAGAAATCAAATAACAAAATGGCAGAAGTAAGTCCTTATTTTCAATAATAATATTGAATGTAAATAGACTAAACCTTCCAATCAAAAGGCATAGGCTGACTAAACACATGAAAAAAAGACCTTTTGATCTGCTGCCTACAAGAAACACACTTCACCTATAAAGACACATAGGCTGAAAATAAAGGAATAGAAAAAGATATTCTATGCCAATGGAAACCAAAAAACAAAAAACCAGGAGTTACTATAATTCTATTAGATAAAATATATTTCAAGACAAAACCATTGAGAAGAGACAAAGAAGTTCACTATATAATGATAAAGGGGTCAATTCAGCAGAGGGAATAACACTTGTAAATAAATACGCACACAACACTGGAGCACCCAGATATATAAAGGAAATATTATTAGAGCTAAAGAGAGAGATAGGTCCCAATACAATAAATAGCTGGAGACTTCAGCACCCTTCTTTCAGCATTGGACAGATCTTCTAGACAGAAAATCAACAAAGAAATATCAGACTTAATCTGCACTACAGACCAAATGCATTTGATAGATACTTATAGAACATTTCATCAAGAGGTGCATAATACATATTCTTTTCCTCATCCCATGGATCATTCTCAAAGATAAACCATGTGTTAGGTTATAAAAACAAGTCTTAAAACAAAATACTTGAAATAATATCAAGTATCTTCTCTGTTTACAATGGAATACAACTAGAAATTTATAGGAGGGATTTTGGAAATGATACAAATACATGAAAACTAAACAACATGCTAGTGAATGACCAGTGGGTCAATGAAGAAATGAAGAAAAAAATTGAAAATTTTCTTGAAACAAATGATAATAGAATCACACCATACCAAAATCTATGTAATACAAAAAAACAGTAAGAGGGAAGTTTATAGCTATGTGTGCCTACATCAAAGAAGATGAAAAATTTTAAATGAACAATTAAAAAATGCTTCTTAAAGAACTGGAAAAGGAAGAGCAAAACAAACCCCAAATTAGGAGAAGAAAAAAAGGAATAAGAATGAGAGCAGAAATAGTTACAATCGAAATTTTAAAAAATATGAAATATCAATAAGACAAGATATTGGTTTTTTGAAAAGTTAAACAAAATTGTCAAACCTTTAGCAAGACTGACTAAAAAAAGAGAAGATCCAAATAAATAAAATCAGATATAAAAAAGAAAACATTAAAACTGATATTGCACAAATTCCAAAGATTATTAGTGGTTAGTATGAGCAGCTATATGCCAATAAATTGTAAAATCTAGAATAAATGGGCAAATTCCTAGATACATACAACCCACCAATATTGAACTGGGGAGAAATCCAAAACCTAAACAGACCAGTAACAAGTGACAAGATCAAAGCTGTAATAAAAATTCTCCCATTAAAGAAAAGCCTGGGACCTGATGGCTTTACTCCTGAATTCTGCCAAACGTTTAAAGAAGAATTAATATCAATTCTACTCAAACAATTCTGAAAAATAGAGGAGGAAGGAATACTTCCAAACTAATTCTACAAGGCTGTTATTATCCTGAAACCAAAGGCAGATAAAGACACATGAAAGAAAGAAAGAGAGAAGAAGGAAAGAAGAAAGGAAGGAAGGAAGGAGGAGAGAGAGAGAGAGAGAGAGAGGAGAGAGAGAGAGAGAGAGAGAGAGAGAAAGAAAGGAAGGAAGGAAGGAAGGAAGGAAGGAAGGAAGGAAGGAAGGAAAGAAAGAAGAAAACTACAGGCCAATATCCCTGATAAACATTAATGCAAGAATTCCTAAAAAATACTAGCAAACCAAATTCAACAATACATTAGAAAGATCATTCATCATAAGCAAGTGCAATTATCCCTGGGATGCAAGGATAGTTCAACATGCACAAATCAATGTGATACATCATATCAACATAATGCAGGATAAACACCTTATTACCATCTCAATTGATGCTGAAGAAGCATTTGATAAAATTCAACATCCTTCATGATAAAAACCATTAAAAAATGGGGATAGAAGTGTACCTCAATATAATAAAGACCATATATATAAGACCTACAGCCGGTATCATATTAAATGGGGAAAACCCAAAAGCCTTTCCTCTAAGATCTGGAACATGACAAGGATGCCCACTGTCACCACTGTTATTCAACATAGTGATGGAAGTCCTAGCTACAGCAGACTAGAGAAAGATATAAAGGGCATCCAAATTGGAAAGGAAAAAGTTAAATTATCTTATTTACAGGCAATATGATTTTACATTTGGAAAAACCCAGTGACTCCACAGGAAACTATAGAGCTAATAAAATATTCAGTATAGTTTAGTGATAAAATTTCAGGATACAAAATCAACATACAAAAATCAGTAGCATTTCTATATGCCAATAGTGAACAATGTGAAAAATAAATTAAAAAGTAATCCCATTTATAATAGGCACACATAAAATTAAATACCTAGGAATGAATGTAACCAACATAATGAAAACTGTAAAACACTGATGAAAAATATTGAAAAGGACACCAAAAAATAAAAAAATTCCACATTCATGGATTGGAAGAATCAATATTGTTAAAATGCCCATACTACCCAAAGCAATCAACAGATTCAATGCAATCTCTATCAAAATACCAATGACATTCTACACAGAAATAAAAAAAAAATCCTAAAATCTATATGGAACCACTAAGCAAAATGAACAACAGTGGAGGAATCATATTATCTGACTTCAAATTATACTACAGACCTATAGTAACCAAAACAGCATGGTACTAGCATAGAAACAGACACATAGATCAACAGAACAGAATAGAGAACCCAGAAACAAATCCACACACCTACAGTGAACTCATTTTCAACAATGGTGCCAAGAACATACACTGTAAAAAAGACAGTCTCTTCAATAAATAGTAATGGAAAAACTGGATATCCATATGCAAAAGAATGAAACTAGACCCCTATCTCTCACCATATACAAAAATCACACCAAAATGAATTAAAGACTTAAATCTAAGACATCAAACCATAAAACTACTACAAGAAACAATCAGAGGAAAATTTCTAGGACATTGGCCTGGGCAAAGATTTCTTCAGCAATATCCCACAAGCACAAGCAACCAAAGCAAAAAATGTACAAATAAGATGACATCAAGTTTAAAAAGCTTCTGCACAGCAAATAATATGATCAAGAAAGTGAAGAGACAACCCATAGAATGGGAGAAAATGTTTGCAAACTACCCATCTGAGAAGGGATTAATAATCAGACTATATAAGGATCTCAAACAACAAGAAAAAGCTCCACAAGAAAAAGTCTAATAAGCCTATCAAAAAAAAAAAAAAAAACAAAAAACAGAAGATTTGCATAGAGATATCTCAAAAGAAGACACACAAGTGGCAAACAGACCTATGAAAAGGTGCTCAACATCATTGATTATCAGAGAAATGTAAACAAAACCTACAATGAGATATCATCTCACCCCAGTTAAAATGGCTTATATCCAAAAGACAGGCAATAACAAATGCTGGTGAGAATGTGGAGAAAGGGAATACTTGTACACTGGTGGTGGAAATGTAAATTAGTACAACTAGTATGGAGAATAGTTTGTAGGTTCCTCAAAAAACTACAACTTGAGCTACCATATTATTCAGAAATTCCACTGCTGGCTATATACCCTAAAGTAAGGAAATCAGTAAATCAAAAAGATACCTGCCCTCCTATGTTTGTTGCAGCACCGTTTACAATAGCTAAGATGTGGAAGCAAACTAAGTGTCCTTCAACAAATAAATGAATAAAGAAAATGTGGTACATATCCTCAATGGAGTACTATTCAGCCATAAAAAAGAATAAGAGCCAGAAATTTGCAACAACATGGATGGAACTGGAGATCATTATGTTAGGTGAAATAAGCCAGACATAGAAAGACAAACGTTACATGTTCTCACTTATTTATGGGATCTAAAAAATAAAACAATTGAACACATGGACATAAAGAGTAGAAAGATGGTTACCAGAAACTGGGAAGGGTAGCGAGGGGCAGGGGAGAAGGTGAGGATGGTTAATGTGTAGAAAAAAATAGTTAAAATCATGAATAAAACCTACAAGTTGATAGTACAATAGCCAATAGTAACTTGATTGTACATTTTTAAATAAAGAGTATAATTGGATTGTTTGTAACTCAAAGGATAAATGCTTGAGGGGATGGATATGGATACCCCATTCCCCATGATGTGCTTATTTCACACTGCATGCCTACATGAAAACATCTCGCATACTCCATAAATATACACCTACTATGTACCTGCAAAAATTTTTAGAATTAAAAAAAGTAGATACATTGGACTTGATTAAAATAAAAAAACTTTTGTACATTGAAGGATACTACCAATAGAGTAAAAAGACAACCGGTAGAATGAGAGGAAATACTTTCAAATCATATATCTGATAAAGGATTAATATTCAAAATATATGAAGAACTTATAAAACTCAACAATAAAATCCCAATTAAAAATGGGCAAAGGACTTGAATCTACATTTCTCCAAAGAAAATATATAAATAGCCACTGAGCACATGAAATGATGCTCAACGTTACTAATCACCAGGGAGATGCAAATCCAAATGACAATGTGATACTATTTCACATCACTTAGGATGGCTATCATGAAAAATCAAACCAACCTAAACAAAAGAAAACAAAGGCAGAAAATAACAAGTGTTGGCAAGGATGAGGAGAAATTGAAGCCCTTGTGCATTTCTGGTGGGAATGTAAATTGGCGTAGCCACTTTGCAAAATGATATGGCAGTTCCTCTAAAATTCAAATGTAGATTTTTTATAAAACATTTAATGAAAAATGGGACATTTCCAGTTACAATGAACATCTGTTGAATAAGTGATTGGATAAACAAAAGAAAGAATTAATGAAAAAATGAGTTTTAGGGTAAAGCATAGCTCATTTAAAACCTGTGTAGGGTGGCAGAACAGCATGAAATCTGGTCAGATAACCTTGTTTGGGTTCCTCTTACTTTTATGTGCCATTGGTCAAGTTGCTTTTCTAAGACTCCGTCCTCTTATTTGTAAAGTGAGATTAATACTAATGCCTCTCTCACAAGGTTTTAGCTAAGACCAAATTAAAGCTACTTCCTTTTCCCCATTGCCTAAGACAGAAACATCTTGGTGTACAGGATGTGAGGGAGTTTGCTCAGAGCTCTAGGTGGGGAAAAAGAGGGAAGGGGACTACCATTGTAGGTAGCTCTAGGTGGGGAAAGAGAGCGAAGGGTACTACCATTGTAGAACACAGGGTTGCTTTCCATTTACTACCAGACTTGTGTTCGGTAACTCTATGCAAATAATTTCCTTTTATAAGTTATTGTTTTACCATTTTTCATTTGAGGTTCTAAATCTGGAAGTGGAAGTATATGGGAAGAAGAAAGGACGGTTGATTTTGATAAGTCATCTAAAAGATGAAGAGCAAAGAGAATTAACATTAGCCACATAGGATTACTAAAAATAAGCACTGTGTCCATGGTTCTCATTTTATTATTGCAATGGGAGCAAGAAAAATAAAAGAACTGGAAACGATTTTAGCTCTTGGGTTATATAAATTTTGACCCTCAAATAACAGTTGCAGAGAATACATTCTCCTTCCAAACTGAACTTCTCCCTTGACCATCTCCTATCAAAGAAGAAGAAGAATGTATCTATTGGGGTGGATAACCAGCAAGTATGCTTGGTTCCCTCTTCTCTGCTCTTTGTATTTTCCCTTCCCTAGGCAAATGGACTTTATTTCCTTTTTAATCTTCCCTGTTAAATGCTGGTGAGAATCATTTTACACATGGCCGAATTGCCAAGCAACATCCCCACAGTGCTGAGCTGCTTTTAATCTCTGATCATTTGTGACATGGAAAGTGAATTTTATTGATTTCTGCTCTAGCCTTGATTATTTCGTTTCTTCTGTTGGCTTTGGGTTTAATTTGTTTTTCTTTCTGTAATTTTTAAGGTGAAACTCAAGGTTATTGATTTGAGACATTTCTTATGTAATAAATGCTATATGGATTCCCCTCTAAATGTGTTTTTATTGGCATCTCACACAGTTTAGTTTGTTGTAGTTTCATTTTCATTCAGTTAAAACTACTTTCTATTTCTCTTGACTTCTTTGAGTGTTTGATTTTTGGATTATTTTGAGGGTATATAATTTCCAAATATTTAGAGATTTTCCATATCCATTTCTGTAATTGATTTCTAATTTACTTCTTCTTTTTTTTTTTTTTTTTTTTTTTTTTTTGAGATGGAGTCTGCCTCTGTAGCCTAGGCTAGAGTGCAGTGGCCCGATCTCGACTCACTGCCACCTCCGTCTTCTGAGTTCAAGCGATTCTCCTGTCTCAGCCTTCCAAGTAGCTGGGATTAGAGGCATGCCCCCACCACGCCTGGCTAATTTTTGTATTTTCAGTAGAGATGGGGTTTCGCCATGTTGGTCAGGCTGGTCTTGAACTCCTGACCTCAGGTGACCCACCCACCTCAGCCTTGCAAAGTGCTGGGATTACAGGCATGAGCCACTGAACCTGGTTCTAATCCACTTCTGTTGAGGGCAGAGAACATTCTTTACACAATTGTATCCTTTTACTTTATTGATACTTGTTCAGCAGATAAGCTTCTTGGAAGTAGTTTATCCCTTTAGGATTTTCACTTTAAGCTTTGTTAGTTGGGAAAAGAGGAGTTTTTAGTCTAGGGCAAATTTTGCCCCTTTACTGAGGCAAAACCATTCTAAGTATTCTATCCTATGACTCAGAGGATGTAAGGTTTTCCACTCTGGTTGGAGAGAACATGAACTATTTCTACCTCTGTGTGATCTCTGGGATTATTTTCTCTAATACTGTTGGGTTCCTCCTCCCTTTACCCCCAGGTAGTTTTCTGTCTCATTTATACTCGGCAGTACTCAGCTGAAGATTCAAGGGAGAACCTCCTTTCTCTACAGCTCTCTTCTCTCTGGTACTCTGCCTATGAACTCTAGGTGTCTTCCCTGGACTTACAGGTTATCTCTCTAACTTATCATTGCCACTGGACTCTCTCTGGATTTTCTCCTCCTTGTGCTACAACTTGAAAACTCTGTCTAGGCAGTAAGATGGGGTAATCGTAGGGCTCACCTTCTTCTTTTTACCATCTGTTAGGGATCACTCATTGCCTTTTGTTGCCTAATTCCAATGCCTGAAAGCTGTCATTTAATATATTTTGTCATATATGTGGTACGACTTATGTATTCATTTATTTGACTTATGTGAGGTGAAAAAATAGATCCAGTCCCTGATTCCATCTTAGTCAGAAGCAGAAATCCACTGAAAAATGAATTTAAATAACCATTTGGTAGATGTTACTCACCCAGGATACAGATTCAAGTTGAGCATGCCTTAAAACATATGCTTTGTTTTGTTTTCTTCTATTATCCTTTCAGTTTCACAGTTTGGTTTACTCAGTGCCTTCCTCTGGCTTGTCCCAGAAATCCTGTAACATCAATCTTGATTCTTTGAGCTGGGAAAAGATGTCTTCAGCCCATCCAAACTCTCCAAAGTCTGAAGAATTGGTAGTGCTCATCAGAGTTTATCAATTTGATGAATTAAACTAATGACACATAGTTATACAAATTTTATATATGTATATACACACATATTACATACATACCCACAAATATTTTATGTTCTTTATACTATAATGACTAGTAGGCTGATAGGCTGATTGGCAGAGATATCTAAACACCTAAAAGCTAAAATGATCCAGCTATAATAGGATCAGGGTCTAGTCTTTTGAAAATCTTTGGTATGGTCTAGAATTTCTTTTTCAATAGAGTTGTGTCCTGGTGGCTGGATTAAAGAAAGACATTTATAAAACTATTGTAAAGGTGCCGGGTGAAAGAGATGCTACAATTTCACAGCATCCCTCTGTTAAGCATACTTGTGAAAGTCATGATGATGCCTGTCACATGCTTGAGGGAACAAGCAGTGTCATGGAGTTGATGAAGATGCTGTCTCAAGTGAGGGCTCTCCAATAAGCAAAGAACATCTGTCACCAATATTTCAACTTCTCATGGCATCTGCAGCTTTGCTGCTCTTTGTGTATACTTACTACAGACTTCATTTCACTTTTCTCCTCATCTTAAAAATATAGTCATTCTGCGATAGGATTAGGGCATGTCTAAGTGTGCTGCTGTATGATTTAAATCCCTGGCCCTACTATCTGAGTCCATAATCAAGCCATATAGCCTTTCATATCTCTTCCAAGCCCCACCCTCATCTCTTCCTTCCCTAAAACTCTCTTCCCTCCCTGCTTCAACATTATCACTCAATCAGCTCCTGGGCTACTCCTTCCCAAATTCCATATTTGGAGATTTGAAGTGTTTGAAATCAACAGAAAACTAACAGATATGGGATAATACTATAACTGATTTTTTAGAAGACAAAGTAAACCCTTTAATGGGATAATCTAACTCACTGAAGGAACTCTGGATCAATAGTCATCTTACATTTCAAGACAGAAAGAGTCACAGGATAGAGAAGGAGAAAAAGCAATTAAAAAGCTCAGAGACTTTTCTTCTTTGAAAGCAAAGTATGTTTCATTTGGATGCAGTCATTTTTAAAAATTAAAGTAGACTTAAATTTCAATAAATCTACTTTGCACTTCCAAGATTTGAGTTACTTAAAAAGCACACGTATGTTTATTGCGGCACTATTCACAATAGCAAAGACTTGGAATCAACCCAAATGTCCATCAGTGACAGACTGGATTAAGAAAATGTGGCACATATACACCATGGAATACCATGCAGCCATAAAAAAGGATGAGTTTGTGTCCTTTGTAGGGACATGGATGCAGCTGGAAACCATCGTTCTTAGCAAACTATCACAAGAACAGAAAACCAAACACCACATGTTCTCACTCATAGGTGGGAACTGAACAATGAAATCACTTGGACTCGGGAAGGGGAACATCACACTCCAGGGCCTATCATGGGGAAGGTGGAGTGGGGAGGGATTGCACTGGGAGTTATGCTTGATGTAAATGACGTGTTGATGGGTGCTGATGAGTTGATGGGTGCAGCACACCAACATGGCACAAGTAAGCATATGTAACAAATCTGCACGTTATGCACATGTACCCTAGAACTTAAAGTATAATAAAAAACAAAACAAAACAAACAAAAAAAACAGTCGTGAAGTGGATTTCCTTAGGGTAGTGTGCTGAAGACAGAGCGTAGATCAGAATCTTTGGCCTTAATCCTTTTGCTTAGCACCTGAGGCTGCACCTTTGTAGTATTTGCATCTAAATACCTGGATACTGATAGGAGATTAAGAGAGGGAATCCCCTCTGAGGCCAAAACAGGAACTCTAGGATATGCTGGTGCTGCAGTCACCCATATCATTCCTGTGTTTATAATGCATGAGCCCTGCAATGGCCAGGACGATGGAGCAGCTACATGCCAGCCTCTATTTGCTCCTAGACTTAAATTGCTGGCTGAGTCCATGCTGGTGAATAGAGTTCATTTCTCCTTCAAAGAACTTAGGAGTCAGTCAATCAGAAAGAATAGGGGGTGGAGCAGGTTATTAAGAACAGGCTCTAGGCCGGGCGCGGTGGCTCAAGCCTGTAATCCCAGCACTTTGGGAGGCCGAGACGGGCGGATCACGAGGTCAGGAGATCGAGACCATCCTGGCTAACACAGTGAAACCCCGTCTCTACTAAAAAAATACAAAAAATTAGCCGGGCGAGATGGCGGGCGCCTGTAGTCCCAGCTACTCGGGAGGCTGAGGCGAGAGAATGGCGTAAACCCGGGAGGCGGAGCTTGCAGTGAGCTGAGATCCGGCCACTGCACTCCAGCCTGGGCGACAGAGCGAGACTCCGTCTCAAAAAAAAAAAAAAAAAAAAAAAAAAAAAAGAACAGGCTCTAGAATTAGATTAAATCTTGCCCTCACAGCTTTGTAACTGTGTGACAGAGGATGCCAATAGGGGATACTTTTTCCCCCTCCTGGTATTTCCTTCTATGTGATGGGAATTTGTGCAAAACTTAGGAATCAGTCAAACAGAGAGTATAGCGGGTGGAGCAGGTTATTAAGAGCAGGCTCTAGAATCAGATTAAATCCTAACTTCATTGCTTTGTAGCTGTATGACCGTGGATGCCAACAGGGAGCAATTTTCTCCCCCTCCTGATGTTTCCTTCTCTGTGACAGGAATTTGTGGTAAGTTATAAAAATGGACACAGATTCTTCCCCTCTCTGTAATTACACCCCTTATAAGTACCATCGATTGTTCTTCCACTCTGCCTTGGTCTTTTTCTTTGGACAATGAGATATAATCAAATATAACTCCAACAAAGCCTTGAGAAATGCTTTCACATTGGGCTGGTCCTCTCTTGCACCTCTTGGGAGCCACTTACCTGCGGTGGGAAGGAAAGGTATTTCAAATAAGACCTGGTGACTGGGCCTGCTATCCTTACAAATACCTCAAGTTCTCAAGGGGACAATAACATCTTAAATGACATTTGGAGAGAAAGGAAAAAAATGGATGTTAAGATCTCCTCCCTAGATTTGATACATTCATTGTGCCAAAATTAATCTTTACTAGGTAATTTCTTCTCATTGACTTTGGACTTCCCAGTTATGAATTCTGACAGACTGAATTGCACCTTCCTGTAGCTGAAGAAAATGAAATCTCCATCTATCTTTTTTTTTTAATTATACTTTAAGTTCTAGGTTACATGTGCACAACGTGCAGGTTTGTTACATATGTATACATGTGCCATGTTGGTGTGCCGCACCCATTAACTTATCGTTTACATTAGGTATATCTCCTAATGCTATCCCTCCCTACTCCCCCTACTCCACGACAGGCCCCAGTGTGTGATGCTCCCCTTCCTACGTGCAAGTGTTCTCATTGTTCAATTCCCACCTATAAGTGAGAACATGTGGTGTTTGGTTTTTTGTCCTAGCGATAGTTTGCTGAGAATGATGGTTTCCAGCTTCATCTACGTCCCTACAAAGGACATGAACTCATCCTTTTTTATGGCTGCATGGTATTCCATGGTGTATATGTGCCACATTTTCTTAATCCAGTCTATCATTGATGGACATTTGGGTTGGTTCCAAGTCTTTGCTATTGTGAAGAGTGCCACAATAAACACACGTGTGCATGTGTCTTTATAGCAGCATGATTTATTTATAATCCTTTGGTTATATACCCAGTAATGGGATGGCTGGGTCAAATGGTAATTCTAGTTCTAGATCCTTGAGGAATCGCCACACTGTCTTCCACAATGGTTGAACTACTTTACAGTCCCACCAACAGTGTAAAAGTGTTCCTATTTCTCCACATCCTCTCCAGCATCTGTTGTTTCCTGACTTTTTAATGATCGCCATTCTAACTGGTGTGAGATGGTATCTCATTGTGGTTTTGATTTGCATTTCTCTGATGGCCAGTGATGATGAGCATTTTTTCATGATTCTGTTGGCTGCATAAATGTCTTCTTTTGAGAAGTGTCTGTTCATATCCTTCACCCACTTTTTGATGGGGTTGTTTGTTTTTTTCTTGTAAATTTGTTTGAGTTCTTTGTAGATTCTGGATATTAGCCATTTGTCAGATGGGTAGATTGCAAAAATTTTCTCCCATTCTGTAGATTGCCTGTTCACTCTGATGGTAGTTTCTTTTGCTGTGCGGAAGCTCTTTAGTTTAATTAGATCCCACTTATCTATTTTGGCTTTTGTTGCCATTGCTTTTGGTGTTTTAAACTTGAAGTCCTTGCCCATGCCTATGTACTGAATGGTATTGCCTAGGTTTTCTTCTAGGGTTTTTATGGTTTTAGGTCTAACATTTAAGTCTTTAATCCATCTTGAATTAATTTTTGTATAAGGTGTAAGGAAGGCATCCAGTTTCAGCTTTCTACATATGCCTAGCCAGTTTTCCCAGCACCATTTATTAAATAGGGAACCCTTTCCCCATTTCTTGTTTTTGTCAGGTTTGTCAAAGATCAGATCATTGTAGATATGTGGTATTATTTCTGAAGGCTCTGTTCTGTTCCATTGGTCTATATCTCTGTTTTGGTACCAGTACCATGCTGTTTTGGTTACTGTAGTCTTGTACTATAGTTTGAAGTCAGGTAGCGTGATGCCTCCAGCTTTGTTCTTTTGGCTTAGGATTGTCTTGGCAATGTGAGCTCTTTTATGGTTCCATATGAAGTTTAAAGTAGTTTTTTCCAATTCTGTGAAGAAAGTCATTGGTAGCTTAATGGGGATGGCATTGAATCTATAAATTACCTTGGGCAGTATAGCCATTTTCACGCTATTGATTCTTCCTATCCATGAGCATGGACTGTTCTTCCATTTGTTTGTGTCCTTTTTTATTTTGTTGAGCTGTGGTTTGTAGTTTTCCTTGAAGAGATCCTTCACATCCCTTGAAAGTTGGATTCCTAGATATTTTATTCCCTTTGAAGCAATTGTGAATGGGAGTTCACTCATGATTTGGCTCTTTGTTTGTCTGTTATTGGTGTATAAGAATGCTTTTGATTTTTGCACATTGATTTTGTATCCTGAGACTTTCCTGAAGTTGCTTAACAGCTTAAGGAGAAAATCTCCATCTATCTTAACTCTATCAGCTTTGTAGTGTTCTTTGGCAATACAAGTCTATGATTTCTTCTCTAAAATTTGTGGAGTCATGTGTGTTTCTGAATTCAGACTTAGTCAGATAATGTATACCAGTTATTTACATAACACCTCTAATAGGATCTTCAGAAGTACCCTGTAATCTACACATTCATATTTTGAAGCAAAGTATATGAATATTCATACTTGGCATGATACATAAAAACTATGAATCACATCAGTCAGTTGAGGTGAATATTTGCTGTCAAATACTTTTTGAATTTTGGAAATGCAAATGAGGGACTGTGGATAAGAATGCATTTGAGGGCTGGGCGCGGTGGCTTATGCTTGTAATCCCAGCACTTTGGGAGGCCGAGGCAGGCGGATCACCTGAGGTCGGGAGTTTGAGACCAACCTGACCAACATGAAGAAACCCCGTCTCTACTAAAAATACAAAATTACCCGGGCATGATGATGCAGGCCTGTAATCCCAGCTACTTGGGAGGCTGAGGCAGGAGAATAGCTTGAACCTGGGAGGTAGAGGTTGCCATGAGCTGAGATTGCACCATTGCACTCCAGCCTGGGCAACAAGAGTGTGAAACTCGGTCTCAAAAAAAAAAAAAAAAAAAAAGAATGCAGTTGGCAGTCTAAGAATAAAAGTTTTCCTAGGATATTGCTCTGCAGCTGGACACAGCTTGTTTTCTACATTTGCAAGGTATGGGGCCAGTGCTACAAAATGTTGTGTGTTCTATTCACTCTTGAGAATCTTAAAAATGTAAGGAAGATCAGAGACTCAGACTTGAGCTAACGTACAGTCTTAAGCCTGGCTGAGCTGCAGTCCCTCCTGTGAGATACAACCCAGGCGATGTTGGCCATAGAAACTTTATTCTATGTAGGTAGTAATAACCTTTCTAACTGAGACTACAAAGGGGAAGAAGTGGGAAAATTAAACTTCCTTTGATTTTTTTATTCATATTTGAGTCACTTGGATTCAATGATAGTTTAAGGAAAAGAGAAGAAAGGAGTGAGGGAGAGAAGGAAGGAAAGAAGGAAAGATCTAGCTTACTGGCCTGGATAGAGGGGACTGAGCTGTGGACAAAGAAAAAGGCCAAAGAGTCAGGCAAAATGGGCATACATGGTGGAAAGAAGACTGGGGTTTGGGGGACTGTGGCTTAATGCTCATCAAGAATCAAGGCCACTATTACCCCTAGCACAATAGATTTGGGACTTAGGACAGCAGGCAAGTCTTCATTTCTCACTCTCTAGTGAAAAGGAATTTCTCAGTATATCAAAAGACCTGGTTTTCAGAAGCTCAAGGCTTCGGTGGGTCCAGGCCTCCTCATGGGAGGGTGTTAGTGTTTACATCCTCCTCAGGGACGATCCTCCTCATGGGAGGATCCAGTGCACACTAGGATCCAGAGATACATGATGGCTATCGATCTTACAAAATGTTTATTTGGGTCGTAGGAGGAATGAATACATAAATCATTGTTAACTTCTCCAGAGAAAACCATTACATAACTCTAGGTATAACTCTATTTATTAAAACTCTAACTTAAATTAAAACTTCTATTTTAATTTGGTATAACTCTAAATTAAAAACTTCTATTTTAAATAGAAGTTGAGACTTCACCGTATATTGTCAGTTACTATCTAGCAGCATTTTATACTTGGCACATGGACAATGCACATATTTTCTTTAAAAGCACTATAACCAGAGGTCCCATGTACCTCCTAGAATATACATGATATGACTTCCTTTGAAAGGTGACCTGCTATTTTGGCTAATGACCTTGCTAATATAAATGTCATGGAGAGATTACTAAACATTTTTTTTCATTTCTTACAAGAGATCTCTCTCTCTCTTCAGTTCAATGCTTTACCTGAAGTCACAGAGTGTCTTGATGGAGCAGCCAACACTAGGACCTATATAATTGTATTTATGGGTGACTCTGCTTGACCTTCCCATCTCCATGGGCAGTAACATAGCCCTGGTATGCATCCAAAAATGGCATAGCAACAATCACCTTTGTTTTATTTTACTTTGTCGTCAATGGTTAATATTTCCTGGCACATCAGAAAAGGATTACATCTGGATTCACAGGCTTCCTTCTCCTATTGGTAGCCTTTGTGATTTGTCATAAGCTGTTGATCATTAAATAAGCATGTCTTTTAATCATGACCGGTCTGGGAACAGCTTAGACTAACAATCCTAAGAAAAACCCGCCGCTCTTTCCTAAGTCAGATTCCTTTCAATAGAACCGTATTATGTTGGACTTTGTTGTATTTCCTGCTTTGGTCCAATAATGGGGCTTTAGTGACCCTTGCTTGTTTTGAAGAAGGATGACAGATTTCCTGCAGCTCTTTCTATAAGCAGGCAGCTGCAGAAACATCACAGTAATAAACCAAACATATCTGGGCACCCAGGAAAGCTCCTAAACATTCACTATCCTTTTATTCTTTGCTCTGGGGACTTTCTTCTGATATGATATGGGAGACATTTTCCACCCAAAGTTCTTGACCCTGCCATCAACCATGGTCAGTCTCCTTTTTCAACCCTGTGGTTAGGTAACTGTTGTGTTTTTTCCACTCAGATGTTGATTATTTGTCCCAGCCAGTCATTCAGAATGTACAGATTTGATCACAATGAGAGGTAACCTTGAACACACAGACTGTACATTGATTAACTAAATTTTAGACATCGTACTATGTCACTTAACTCAGGTGGAGATGAGGTAAAACTATAGATCACATTTGTAAATTCATTTTCTATATTAATTCTCACTTGAAACAATTCTTATGGATATTTAGGAAATACAAAGCAAACTTTGAATACTTCACTTTTGCAAGAATGACAGCCTATCTCTCTAGCTACCTATTTTATTTTTTAGAATAAACTGGGGCCTGCCCAAGTAAATTACATTGCTTTTTTTCTGTTTTTGCATTGTAAATTAAAATATGTACAGAAAGACATGAAGCAAGCTGAAAGGCTTCCAGTTTCATCCACATCCCTGCAAAGGACATAATCTCTTTCCTTTTTATTCCATGGTGTATATGTATGACATTTTCTTTATCCAGTCTATCACTGATGGACATTTGGACTGATTCCATGTCTTTGCTATTGCGAATAGTACTGCAATGAACATGCGTGTGCATGTATCTTTATAATAGAATGATTTATATTCTTTTGGGTATATACCCAATAATGGGATTGATGAGTCAAATAGTATTTCCAGTTCTCAATCTTTGAGGAATCACCACACAAAACAACTGCAGGGTTTTATGAGTTACTGCAAGGCAGAAATTATTGTTACCATCACTCAGGTCAAGAGATAAAATTTGTTAACATCTTAGAAGCCGTTTCAGCCGTAGTCCTCTCTGCCCAATTTTAATCACAAACTTGTATTTTCTTGTTCACTTTTGTGAATTTCTTTATACTTTTATTACTCCAGTGAACATCCCAGGAGCTTCAGTTAGTCTGATCCACTTAAAGAAAACTGATACATCTTTTAAGTCTTCTCCTTTTATCCCTTTCTTTTCTTTATAATTTATCTATTAAAGAAAAAAAGGGCATTTGACCTGGATATTTGTCTGCAGTCTCGATTTTGCTCATTGCCAACAAAAAGTTCAGTTCAGCCTGCTCCTGTATTCCTGGTATTGGCTGCAAACTGGATCAGATCAGACAGATCCTGCTCCGACTCAGTTCCTACCCATGTGTCAGGACGGTAGGCAGTGGTATGTTTTTACAATGGGAGACATTCGATATCTGGGTGTCTCTCTTTTTGTGACGTTAACAGCCAATGATACTTGATGACTGGATTCCTTACTAATTTGGGGAATTGCAAATGGGGTCATCCTAATTCTGTCATTAATTTTCATTTATGAGATGGGAAGCTTTTATAGCACCACCTTCCCTTCATCTACAATTTGGTTGTCTACTGATAAGTTATCTTGATTCCGCTTCCAGATATTTGTGTGTGTGTGTGTGTGTGTGTGTGTGTATCTACGTGGAAGGAAGTTCTGGGGGTTAGTTTTAAGGATTTATTGGGGATTGACTGCTCCAGCCCCTTTAGGATACGCCGCAGGCCTCTTCCTGTAATCGACGCTCGTGCTCGACCGTTTCTGGTGCTAACCCAGAACTGGTCCATGACACTTTCCACTGCTCTGGCTACTCCGGGCTTCTTCTGGTTGTGGATATTTCAGGCAACTCAAACACCAACACAGGGCTTTTGGGTGCTGATATTTTGCCCTCAACCCCTTGTAGTTTGAGAATTGTGGAGAATTGTGGAGAAAAGCTGCTATCTAGTTTTATTTTTGATATGACTATTATCCTTGCATTTTTCTTTCGCTGTCTGGTTCTTCTTTCTTTTTCATGGTGTGGTTTGGAATGATTAGAAAGCAATGCAGCCAACCCTGCTGACTCCTTCCGGAACCATATTTTAATTGGTTTCCTAGACATGAAGGGTAAGTCACATGCAAAAGTGTGTGTGTGTTTGGGGGGGGTGAAATTGTAAGGAGAAGTCTACTTCATCGAAAGTACTAGAACTCCAGTTTTAATTTTTAAAAAATTGTTTTTATTTTTTAAAAAATTGTCATGGTAGCACATGCCTGTAATCCCAGGTAGTTGGGAGACTGAGGCAGGAGAATCACTTGAACCTGGGAGGCGGAGGTTATGGTGAGCCAAGATTGCATATTTGCACTTCAGCCTGGGCGACAAAAGTGAAACTCCGTCTTTAAAAAAAAAAAAAAAAAATTGTCTCTATTTCTGCATCTTGCAAAGCTTGTAAGAACTGTTTCAGCTATAAATAAACCTCTGGCTTTGCTGTTGGACTCACCTGGGTTCAACCCTGGCTGTGCCATGGATTGACTCTGTGACCTTGGGCAAGTTAATTAAGTGATCTGAACCTAATCTGAAATTCAGAAAAAATATTATTCATCTCATGAATCCAGTTTTTCCAAGGCCATTCTCATATTTTCTTTCTTTCTGCTCCCACTTTCGCCTCCTACTAATACCCACTAGAAATTCCAATTTTTACCCCATAAAAATCTCTTGACTCTGTTCATTTTTCTCCATCTTCACTACCACTGCCATATCCATTCTAATACGAAGTAGTATCTTCTCTTGCCTGGGCTAGTCAAATACTCTCCTAAACTATCTGCCGGCAGCCGTTCTGGGCTCTCTTGTACCCATTCTTTAGACTCAGGCAGAAGAATTTCAAAACATAGTTGTATTAACCTTTTGCTTAAATAACACTGATTATGTCAACTTGTTCCTAAAGCTCTTTGTAGTCTTCTCATTGTTTATAAGATGAGGTGCAATTTATTTTGAACTAGAAGGTCTGGCCTCTGCCATCTTTCAAGCATATCTCACATCTCTCTCTTCATTTCCCTTTTCAGTTCCAGTGGTACTGGCCTACCCTCATCACAAGAACTTTGCATATGCAATATCCTCTTCTTGAAATGATCTTCCCACCTTTTGTTGCTAAGTTAACTTTTAGTGATCCTTCAAATCTCAGAGTAAGCATTTGTTGCTCAGGGGAAGTCTTCCCTGACCTCCTAAGTAGCACAGATCCTATACAGCAACAGTGCTCCTGCCTCAGCATGTGGAACACTGATTTATGACAGTAAGTCATTAATGTCTCTTTACTGCACCAGAGTTTAAACTCCATAAGGGCAGGGGGAATGTTGTCACCACGGTATCCCCAGCCCAATCCCTGGCACATGGTACTTAGACAATTTTTATTAAATGAATGAATGAATGATTTTTTAGATGGTTATAAACACAAAAAACTTTTGCTGGTGTTGTGAACTGCTCTAAGCTATTTGGTTTTATGTGATAATTAAGTTCTTTAAAAAAATCTCAGTAGCCATGGAGGTCATGGGGTTAGTCACTTCCATTCAACCTCATTAACAGGTTATGACAAAATCAAGTCTCAGATTGGATGTGCCACCCACACAAAAATCTCACAATCAGTGTTGTCAACATGATGGTTTTGTAGACCTCTGTGCTTCTTGATTGTCTGAGAAAATTGATTGAAAGTCATGACCTAGGCAAATCCAAGAATATCCTTGAGTGGGATTAATCCATGTATGACATTTGGAGAATTTTCCTCAGGTTGTAACAACTGGGCTGTTCAGAATTCCAAAGCTCTCTGGACTTTCCAAACTCAGACACTACCTTAAAGCAAAACCACCAAAGCCTATGGTTTTTTAGGCTCCTGATTTATTCCTTTATCTTGGAGTATCACTTTCGTTAAAGCCCAGAATTCTAAGAAAAAATAGTACAATAAAGAATAAAGCAGTTATTGTGTACATGTGATTATTGTAGGAATAAAGCAAAAAAATAGAAAGGAACTTCCCTCATTAAGAAAAAGTCGAAGTCATTGTTCCCTAGCCATATAATAGTCACTTAAAAACAATTCAGATAATTGTGATTTATTACGAACATTCCCCACGCACCTGAAGGCTGAGCTTCCCTGTCCCTGTAATGAATGAGTCATTATAACTTGTTTGTGTAATAAAGAGAGGAAAACAACAAGCTCATATCTCTCTCACACAAATGATAAGGTGACACATACTTAATCAAAATAAAGGACACTTAAATACTTCAGAGGTCAGTTTTCAAAGGAATTCTTGAGCAGTGTTCTTTTCAGTTAACAGAGAAAACAAATTTCAGGAAAAGGATATAATAATCATTCAAACTAGATTAATGGTTCAAAACTGGGGGTGATTTTGCACCCTTAAGGGACATTTTTTGGTTGTCACCACTGAGTGATGTCTGGCATCTGGTAGGCAGAGACCAAGGATGTGGCGGCTTAACATCCTACAATGTACAGGACTGCACCTCCCACCCCACCCACCCACTCAGCAAGGAACCTTGGCCCAAAACGTCAATAGTGACACCCCTGAGAAACCCTGGGTTAGGTCATAGATGAGGAATGAGTGAAGCTGAGAAGGACCTGCAGATCATTACAACTATGTTGGGTTTCAAGAGACAGTGACTCATACAAGTCACCAAATATCTGTAAGCTGAGCTAAGCCTAAGTTCTTTCTACTCCACCATACTCTTATTATCGACTACATAATCTTGTTTTGTGTCCTTGAGGACATGTTGAAAATAAATGAAGGGTGAATTTTATAGTAAGGTGAGGCATTCAAGGAAACAAAGACTTAAAATGTAGTTGATTTTTTGAAGTGGGTATGATAATTTTTATACTTGTCTTTAATATAATCTTTCCTAATTATTTTATTATTCTCTTCTCCTCCGTCTTCTTCTTTCCCCACCTCTCTACTAGCGGTTTCCATCCCCATCAGCATATGACCTTCCATATTTTTTAAGTTTATAGAGATATAAAGACATAAACAGGCTGGTCATGGCGGCTCACACCTGTAATCCCAGTGCTTTGCGGGGCAGACGTGGAGGGATTGCTTGAGGCCAGGAGTTTGAGACCAGTCTGGACAACATAACAAGACCCTGTCTCTACAAACAAAAAATAATTTAAATTAGCTGGATGTGGTGGCACATGCCTGTGCTCACAGTTACTTGGGAGGCTAAGGTGAGAGGCTCACTTAAGCCCAGGAGTTCAAGGCTGCAGTGATTTATGATTGCACCACTGCATCCCAGCCTGGGTGACAGAGCAAAACCTTGTATCTAAAACGAGAGAGAGAGAAAAAAACAAAGGACATAAACACCTATGTATTACACATATTCCTACATACACTTCTGGCATTTTTGTTTTATAAGTATGGATTCATATAACATAATTTCCTACAATTGGCTTCTGTCATTTAAAAATATTTCCTGGGAAGTCTTTTCAAGACAACTGTTGTAACTCTCTTTCTTCATTTAATGGTGTTTGTCTACCATAATTTATTTAATCATTTCCCTATTGATGGACATTTATTTTGAAGTGAGATTGCATATTTGGGAGATTCCAGGTAAACCTAGAGGTAAGAGAAGCATCTTGCTTAAAACTAGAAACTCTAAGGCTGGTCGCAGCAGCTCATGCCTGTAATCCCAATACTGTGGGTGGCCAAGACAGGTGGATCGCTTGAGGTCAGGAGTTCAAGACCAGTCTGGTCAACATGGTGAAACCCCGTCTCTACTAAAAATACAAAAATTAGCCAGGTGTAGTGGTGCATGCCTATAATCCCAGCTACTTGGGAGGCTGAGGCAGGAGAATCACTTGAACCCAGGAAGCGGAGATTGCAGTGAGCCGAGATCACACCATTACACTCCAGCCTGGGTTACAGAGCAAGACTCCATCTCCAAAAGAAAAAAGAAAAGAAAAGAAAAGACACTCTATAAAAGGGAAGATTAAACTAAATGACACTTGATTTTAAAAGCAAAACTTTAAATAAAATTAAATTTACTAAATAAAGTTAAAATGTGTGTGGAAAAGTATGAGCAATTTCAACAATGTTTACTTTGGGGAAATGTTTATGATGCAAATAGTAGGCAAAATAATTAATTACAATATCCAAATAGCTTTTATAAATTGCTAGAAAACTGGGTAAAGAAAAGTTACATGCAACTCATTGAAATTATATGCGAATGGCCACCAAACACATGAAAATATGTTCAAATTCTGTAGAAGCCACAAAACAGCAAATTAATGATGTGCTATGACTTTGTACTTATCACGCTAGCAAAAAATTAAAAAGAATCATAATACTTACTGCTGGCAGAGATGTGTTAAAAAGGATGTTCTCATATATTTCTGATAACAATGCAAATTGCAAACCAATTTGGAAAACAGACCAGATTAATTTTTATGAATTTTTACCTGGTCATAGAAGCAACTGCTGTTAAAGTGGTTTGGGAAAAGAACAGCTGAAAGAGATTTCTTTGGTAGCTTAAAATACTGGTGGAGCAGCAAAATAAGAGTGACAAATAAGCTTCAATCAGTATGGACACTTTAACTGCCCAGTGGAAAATTCTATCATATAATTCAAGTCAGATATGCAGTAGTTCTATCTCTTTCCTGAATTTCTGGATGGTAGTAGTGTGAAGTTCTTGGGGAAATCATGGTGGGGAGAGGATGTCTGATATACGGATTCCTAAGCTGTGATTCAAGCTGGATTCCAGATACACCAGGATTAAATGCTGACACGAAAGGGACAAAGCTATCAAGTGCTTGATGATTCTAACTGTGGCTAAATCTGAAATCAGCTGGCAATAGAAGACACAAAGGCACAGGTGGCATGGAGAGGATGAGTCTGGAGCAATTCTCATGTACAGGATACTGTCCTTGAAGCTTGGCAACCTGGCCAAGCATGGAGGGGCCATGTCCAATGAGGGAGGGTGTCCTGGGTGAGAAAAAAGCAAATTCACGGTCTGCACAGGGGATTCATCTCTTTTTATTCCTCCCTTCTCTTGGTCCCTAGACTCACCACCATTGATCATGTCTTTGAAAGTCAAAGGAGAAGGAAGAGAGCTCAAGTCCCAGAGGACTAGGGTATAAATTAGGGTATAAATAGGTGTATAAATTGAAACTCTGCATTGTAACTAATTTCAATGCAAATGAGGACAAATACCAGTAGAAATTATCTATTAAGCCTATTGCAGAGTGAGGATATTATGAAAACAGTCTCCAAACCTAAATTTAGGACACATGGTCTCATAAATATAAATGTTCTCTTAAGAACAATAGAATGGGCTATTTTCCACTGGGATCATTTCAGAACATCTGAGGAATATAATCACTATGAATACGTGGAGAAATGTAATGGCAAATTAAGTTTCAGGTCAACTGGGATGAGGGGACAGGATAATCTGTAAGTCCTTTCTCACTCTCTACTTCCAGGCCCAGATGCCAACCTCACTCCTCCCAATCTGGTTTGTAGCACAGGGGACAGGGCAGGCCACAGAACTGTAAAAGGAAGTGAGAGCCCGGTCTCTGTTTCCCTCATTCTTTTTCTCAATAACTGCTGAACAGCCAACACACCTGCCAAAATAATTTGAAAGAAGCCCAGCATTAGAGCAAGGTCTGAGCAAAGTGCAAACTAAAAATGGGGCCCTAATATGCAAGACTGTCTAAGCAATCACTGAGATTTATGATATTAATACCCACGATTTTTCATAAAGGCAGCAGAAGGTGTGCTTCCTACATGCGAGAGTGGAACTTGGCCCAGATCCCCAGTGTCGGCTCCTATAATCAAAGCCAATAGGCAGCCTCCCCTGGGCAGAGGCAAGTACAAGTACAGCCACCCATTCCAGGGTAACAAAGCACTCCTCCTCCATCCACACGGTAACCATCTAGGCTCTATCACTTAGGTGAGAGTTGTGTTTAGAATGAAGATGTTAATAATAAGACTTTATGAGTCAGAGCCCTAGAAAAAATTTGGCTTGGAGTCTGGGTTTTGTGGACATTAGACTCAGAATGGGTACGTTGATTGATTGTATTCAGCCAAGAATAAACCTTTCTTGTGCAGCTGAGTCACAAGACCATTTGGTGCAATTGTTAATAGCTGAAAACTCAGTAATAAGTTCCATATTTCACAAGTGGTGTCTCATACCAGAGATGTTGCTTCATCAACCTGGACATGTTCCTTGCTTAAATATAATCTTGGTAGTGGTGGCAGGTACATTTTAAGTTCTCCATGCTTTTTTAGGTACCAGATGTGCCTGCTACAGATAATACTCAGATGTTCCATGTCTTTCTACAAGGTGGGGTATGATTTGATTTTTTTTACCAGAAAACAAATTTTAAGTGAAATTGGTATATAACAAGGAAGATTGTTCAAGTGCATAGTTATAATCCAAAGGTTGTTAAAAATCCACTTTTTTGAGTAAAGAAGATAGTAAAAACAAATATTATTTTTATGATGAACAAGAGGAAAACAATTATGGTCTTAAGCCAAACAAACATAATCAGGCGTCAGGAAACTTCAAACATGTAGTTTCACTGCAAAGCCAACATTTTAAACTTTCTCCGTGGTGGCCTACTGCTGTCAAGAGACTCTCGTTAAAGGAGGAGAGAATTAATACATACATGTCATAATCATGTGACAGATAGGTACTGTGAAAGCCAACCCTGTAGATATTTTAAGGAGTCCTCAGGGAAATCGAAAATGTAGGGTGGAACTTCTATTTCTAGCAAGATGAGGAGTAAGATATTGTTTAAAAAAAAGGTACAATAAATTGACTTTTTAAAAAGTTTAAAATGTATATTTGAGCCTACTCATGTGATTAAAACAGTGAATGTGTTAGTCAATAGTAATATATAAAATGAGAAAAAGATAACCTAAATTGTTTAAGTTTCTTGTACTGTTATAAGGAGAAGATATCAATGAACTATAGATGTTGGTAAGTTGTACACACATACTAAATTTCTAAGGTAATCACTAAAAATACTAGAATGTACACTTTCCAAGAAAATCAAGCACTCCAAAATAAGTAAGAAAAGCACAAAGGAGAAACTTAGAAAAGCAGAATAAATACAAAGGCAAAGTAGAATACATGTGCTTATATTGTTATATAATAAATATAAATTGTTTTCCTATCCAAAGACAAAGATTGTGAAACTAATATATCTTTTTAATCCAACATCTGCTATTTACAATAGATACTTCTAAAACATAAGGACACAGGAAAGATTAAACTAGTGAGAAAAAATACTAGGCAAACACTAATCAAAGGAAACCTTATGTACTTTTATGACTGTCAGAAAGGTAAGACTTTAATAAAAGCATAATTAAGGATAAAAAAGGCCTCAAGCCTGTAATCCCAACACTTTGGGAGGCCGAGGCAGATGTATCACGAGGTCAGGAGTTCAAGACCAGCCTGGCCAAGATGGTGAAACCCCATCTCTACTGAAAATATAAAAATTAGCCAAGCATGGTGGTGCATGCCTGTAGTCCCAGCTACTCAGGAGGCTGAGGCAGGAGAATCACTTGAACCCAAGAGGCGAGGTTGTAGTGAGCTGAGATTGTGCCACTGCACTCCAGCCTGGGTGACAGAGAGAGACTCTGTCTCAAAAAAAAAAAAAAAAAAACACTACTACATAAGATTTCAGCTTTTTATCAAGGAAAATAAACAAATCTAACCTTGAATATTTCTAATAATGTAGTTGCAAAATATATAAATAAAATGGCAGATGTATAAAAAGAAATGGAAGATTTTTTACTGTCACAGTGGTGGGAGAGTTTTATGTCTATTTCTGATTTCATATATATATATATATATATATATAAGTTCATTATATTAAACAGAAAAAAATCCAGATGGATACCCCCAATTAACCTAATTTGATCATTACACATTGTGTGCCTGTACCAAAGCATCACATGTACCCCATAAAAATATACAACTACTATTTACCCATAATAATTAATTTTATAAAAAGAGAAAAAAAAATCTAGCAAAGTTACTATCTAACAACATATGTAGGGATTTTCTCTCAATAATTCAAAAATGAAAATTATTTTTAGGTATTTGGATTATTTACGAAACTTACCATCTACTAGGATATAAAAAACACTAATACATCTTAAAGGATACGTACTACACAGATTATTTTACTCAGTCACAATGCGATGAAATAGAAATAGATAGTCAAAAGATAGCTTTAAATCCATAAAAAGTCATAGCTGAAATAATTTGAAAGCAAAGCAATAATAGCCTACAATTAAATTATAACACAAAGTATAAAATAAATATCCATCCGTTTATACTGACATAAATAAATTATTGAATAAACAAATAACAGAGAAGAGACAAATCTACCATGCAGAGAAATTTCAAATAATTTATGTAAATATCCTCATGCCATCTCTCCTAGAGGAGCATAACTCTCTATCCTGTAATGTGAACTGCGTATAGTGACTTCCTTCTAAAGGGTACAGTGTAGAAAGTGAAAAAAAAAACAACTTAACAGTAGAGAAACTTGGCAAACACTACTTGAGGGAAAGTGATCAAAGTTAACATCATTAATGATAAGTCATGTCAATACTACATCCTTACGAAATGATGTGATGAAAATGGTATTTTACTTTCCCCCAAAAAACCATAACCCCCTAACCATGAGAAAATGATTAGACAAATCCAAATGAAGAACATTCTACAAAATAACTGACCAGTGCTCTGTAAAATTATCAAAGTCATCAAAAGCAAGAAAAGTCTAACAAATTTTTACTCTGTAAGGGAGTTCAAAGAGACAAGATAGATAACTGAAATGTAGTATTCTGGAACAGAAAAAAATAGATAAGAACAAAAGAAATATAAACAAAGTATGAGCTTTAATTGTTAATAACATATTAATATTGTTTCATCAGTTTTAACAAATTTACCATAATATTGTTAGAAGTTAATAATAAGTAAACTGAGTGTAGGGTATGTGGAAACTTTCTGTAGCCTACGTGTTATCCTTGCAACTTTTCTGTGACTCTGAAAGTATTGTAAAATAAAAAGTGTATTTAAAAAAGTCCTGGCCGGGCGCGGTGGCTCAAGCCTGTAATCCCAGCACTTTGGGAGGCCGAGGCGGGCGGATCACGAGGTCAGGAGATCGAGACCCTCCTGGCTAACACGGTGAAACCCCGTCTCTACTAAAAAATACAAAAAACTAGCCGGGCGCAGTGGCGGGCGCCTGTAGTCCCAGCTACTCGGAGGCTGAGGCGGGAGAATGGCGGGAACCCGGGAGGCGGAGCTTGCAGTGAGCCGAGATCGCGCCACTGCACTCCAGCCTGGGCGACACAGCGAGACTCCGTCTCAAAAAAAAAAAAAAAAAAAAGTCCTTAAGTTAGAAATAAAATAAACATTGCCTTTGAAAACCTACAAAATTCTAAGTGAAAATTGGTAAATGGAACAGAATTATTATAAAAATACTACTTTCAAAATTTGTGGGATTTAGCTAAACAGTAGTTTAAAAAAGGTATACAGCCTTAAATGTTTATCCTAGAAAGAAGGAAAGTTAAAACTTAATTAGCTAGGTGTTCAATTTATGGAATTAGAAGGATTATCATAATGAACATAAATAAAATAAAATAATAAAATAAAGAACAATAATTTTAAAAATACAAAGTAATTATATGAGAAAGGATAAACATAGACAAAAACTGGTTGTTTGAAAAGACATAAAAATTGGCAAGATTAATCTGGAAAAAAGGAACAGTCCCCCTCCCCCAAAAAATATTAGATATTTTTAAAAGACATAATTATAGATGCAGCAGATTTTCTTAAAGATGTGTTATTAAAAGTTTGTGCCAACATGTTTTAAAACCTAGATGAAATGGAGAGAAAATATGAAAACTGATTTAAGAACACCATGTGACAAAAAATGAGCTTGAGTTATTCAAGCTTAGAGATGAGTTATTCAAATGTTTAAGGAACAGAGAATTCTGTCCTTACACCAAATCTTCCAAAGAATTGCAAAAATGAGGCCACTCCCAACTATTTTATGAGGCTCATATAACCTGAATATTAAAGAAGAAAAGATAAGAACATTTTGAGAACAAAATCAGCAAGTTCTGATTTATAAACATAGATGAAAAAAGCTAAGAAAAAGTGTTAGCAAACTGAATTCCATATTGTAGAAAACAAAAATACATGCTGGCTGAGCTAATTATATTCCAGGAATACAAGGCTGGGTCAATCATAAAAAAATCTATTAATGTGATTAATGACAGGGACAAATCAAACCAAAAAAATCATATGATTTCTTCAATATATGCAGAAGAAGTATGCAATATACTCAACATTCATTCTTTATATTTAAAAATTCCTTAATAAACTCAGGTAAGAGGAGGATACTTCAACCTGAAAGAAAGGCACTACAACATTTTAAAATCATTATTCTAAATAGTAAAACTCTTAAAATGTTTCTGTTAAAATTAGAAGCATGACACATCTTCCTCCTATCAAAATTTCATTTAACATTATATTAGAGGTTTTGTCAAATGTATTTTTGGTTCCTTGAGCAAAAATCTCTTTTTAGAAGAAAAAAATCTTGTTATTTTCAAATGATATAATCCATATAGAAATTCCAGAGGAACTTGCAGACTCTTACTTTTAGACTTAGAGAAGTTTATGCAGATTGTCTATAAGTATAAGCTGCAACTAGATTATATAATGATGAGTCATCATTTACCATATCAATTAAAATACAAAACATCCACAAAGATAAAAAAAAGTAAAACCTTTATAAACTTTGAGTGACTTTAAATATCCAATTTAACCAAGCTGTATACCATGTACATGGTTAATAAGACTTAAATTACAACTATGTCAATTCTCCACAAATTTAATAGATTGATTTTATGTTATTCCTATCAATACCCCAACAGGGCTTTCCACAGAACTTGACAAACCAATCTTAAAACTTATGTGAAAAAGCAAAAGGACAAGAATAGTCAAAAGGCCCCTGGGATTTTCTTTGTTGGAAGGTTTTAATTACTAAGTCAATCTCTTCATTTCTTGTTTGTCTTTTCACATTTTCTAGTCCTCCATGAATAAGTTTTGGTACAGTATTAGTCCATTTTCACTCTGCTGATGAAGACATGCCTGAGACTGAGTAATTTTTAAAGAAAAAGAGGTTTAATGGATTCACAATTCCACCTGGCTAGGGAGGCCTCACAATCATGGTGGAAAGTAGAAGGCACGTCTTACCTAGTGACAGACAAGAGATAATGAGAGCTTGTGCAGGGAAGCTTCTCTTTATAAAACCATCAGATCTCATGAGACTTATTCACTACCATGATAATAGCACAGGAAAGACCTGCCCACATTATTCAATTACCTCCCACCAGGTCCCTCCCACAACCTGTGGGAATTACGGGAGCTACAATCCAAGATGAGATTTGGGTGGGGACAGAGCCAAATCATATCATTCCACCCCTGGCCCCTCTCAAACCTCATGTCCTCACATTTCAAAACCAATCATGCTTTCCTAACACTCCCCCAAAGTCTTAACTCATTTCAGCATTAACTTAAAAGTCAGCAGTTCAAAGTCTCATCTAAAACAAGGCAAGTCCTTTCCAGCTATGAGCCAGTAAAATAAAAAACAAGTTAGTTACTTTCTAGGTAAAATGGGGTTACAGGTATTGGGTAAATGCAGCCATGCCAAATGGGAGGAACTGGCTAAAATGAGGGGCTATAGGCCCCATGCAAGTCCAAAATTGAGCAGGGGAGTCAAATCTTGAAGCTCCAAAATGATCTCCTTTCATTCCATGTCTCACATTCAGGTCACGTTGATGCAAGAGGTGAGTTCCCATGGTCTTGAGTAGCTCTGCCCCTGTTGCAGGGTACAGTCTTTTTCCAGGCTGCTTTCACAGATTGGCATTGAGTGTCTAAGGCTTTTCCAGGTGCACAGTTCAAGCATTCAGTGCATCTACCATTCTGGGGTCTGGAGGATGGTGGCCCTCTTCTCATAGCTCCACCAGGCCACAGTCCAGTGGGGGATTCTGTTTGGGGGCTCCCACCTCACATTTCCCTTCCACACTGACCTAGAGGAGGTTCTCCATGAGTGCTTCACCCCTGCAGCAAACTTCTGCCTGGACATCCAGGCATTTCTATACATCCTCTGAAATCTAAGCAGAGGTTCCCAAACCTTAATTCTTGACTTCTATGCACTCGCAGGCCCAACAACATGTGGGAGCTGCTAAGGCTTAGGGCTTGCACCCTCTGAATCCATGGCCTGAGCTGTATCTTGGCCCCTTTTAGTCATGGTTGAAGCAACTGGGATATAGGGCATCAAGTTCCTAGAATGCACACAGCAGAGGGACCCTGGGTCCAGCCCACAAAACCATATTTTTCCTCCTGGGCCTCCAGGCCTGTGATGGGAGGGGCTGCTGCAAGGGTCTTGACCATGCCCTGGAGACATTTTCTCCATTGTTTGTGGGTTAATATTCAGCTCCTTGCTACTTAGGCAAATTTCTGCAGCCAGGTTGAATTTCTCCTCAGAAAATGGGGTTTTCTTTTCTATCACATTATCAGTCTTCAAATTTTCTGAACTTTTGTGATCTGTTTCCCTTATAAAATCAAATGCCTTTAACACACCCAAGTCACCTCTTGAATGCTTTGCTGCTTAGAAATTTCTTCCACCAGATACCCTAAATCATCTCTCTGAAGTTCAAAGTTGCACAAATCTCTAGGATGGACAAAATGCTGCCAGTCTCTTTGGTAAAACATAACAAGAGTGACCTTTGCTCCAGTTCCCAACAAGTTTCTCATCTCGATCTGAGACCACCTGAGTGTGGATTTCATTATCTGTTATCATTAACGCATTTTGGTCAAAGCCATTCAACAAGTCTCCAGGGAGTTCCAAACTTTCCCACATTTTTCTCTCTTCTTCTGAGCTCTCCAAATTCTTCCAGCCTCTGCCTGTTACCCCGTTTCAAAGTCGCTTCTACATTTTTTGATATCTTTTCAGCATTGCCCCACTCTACGGGTACCAGTTTACTCTATTAGTCCATTTTCATGCTGCTGATAAAGACATACCCAAGATCAGGCAATTTACAAAAGAAAGAGGTTTAATGGATTCACAGTTCCATGTGGCTAGGGAGGTCTCACAATCATGGTGGAAGGTGAAAGGCACATCTCACATGGTGGCAGACAAGAAAAAAGAGAGCTTGTGCAGGGAAATTTCCCTTTATAAAACCATCAGATCTCATGAGGTTTATTCACTATCATGAGAATAGCATGGGAAAGACCTGCCTCTATGATTCAGTTACCTCCCACAAGGTCTGTCATGACACACGGGAATTGTGGGAGCCAGGATGAGATTTGGGTGGGGACACAGCCAAACCATAGCAGGTAAGTTGGATATTTCTAGGAATTTATCCATTTCTTTTAGGTTATCCAATTTGTTGGCATGTAATTGTTCAGCCTCTTATAAATCTTTTTATCTTCATGGTACTTGTTGTAATGCTTTCTCTTTAGTTTCTGATTTTGTTTGAGTCTTCTCTCTTATGTTCTTATTTAGTCTATGTAAAAGTTTGTCAGATTTGTTTATCTTTTTTTCAAAAGCTTTTAGTTTCATTGATTTTTCTATTCTCAATTTTGTTTATCTCTGCTCTAATCTTTATTATTTCCTCCCCTCTGCTAACTTTGGAGTTAGTTTGTTCTTTCTTTTCTAGCTTCTTGAGGTCTAGGGTAAAGTTGTCTATTTGATATATTTTCTCTTTTTTAATGTAGGCATTTATTGCTATAAAATTTCCTGTTAGAACTAATTTTGCTGCCTCCTATATGGTTTGATATGTTGTATTTTATTTTCATTTGTCTCTAGACATTTTCTAATTTCCTTTTTGATTTTTTTCTTTGATCCATTGTGCATTTATGCATGTGTTATTTAATTTTTACTTATTTTTTAATTTTTCAGATTTCTTTCTGCTATTGGTTTCTAGTTTCATTCTATCACAGTCAAAAATACTTATTATTTTAATCTTTTTAAATTTGGTAAGACTTCTTTTGTGACTTTATATGTGATTTATCCTGGAGGCTGTTTTATTTACAATTCAGAGTAAAGCATCTTCAGTTGCCATTGAGTGAAATGTTCAGTATATGTCTATTAGGTCCAGTTGGGTTATAGTGTTGTTCAAGTTCTCTGTTTCCTTATTTATCTTCTGTCTGGATGTTCTATCCATTATTGATAGTAGAATATTAAAATTCTCTATTATTATTGTGTTGCTGTCTATTTCTCTTTCAGTTCTGTCAATGTGCGCTTTATTCATTTAGGTGTTCTGATGTTTGGTACATATGTATTTATAATTGTTATATCTCCTGGCGAACTGACTCTTTTGTCATTGTATTATATCCATTTTTCTCTTGTGGCACTGTTTAACTCAAAATCCATTTAGCCTAAAAAGTTATGGCCACCTTTGCTCGATTTTGGTTACCATTTTTATGAGATATATTTTCTTTGTATTTTTTTCACCTTGTCCTACATATTTGTAATCTAAAATGAGTCTCTTGCAGAGAGTATGTGACTAGGTTTTTAAAAATTTTATTGATTTAGCCACACTGTGTTTTTTTGTTTAGAGAGTTCAATTCATTTACATTTTATGTCATTATTGACAGGAACAGATTTACTATAGCCATTTAAAAATTATTTTCTATCTGTCTTATAGTTCTTTTGTTCCTACTTTTTTCATTATCTTTATTTGTGTTTCATTGATGTTTGTAGTGAAATACTTTGGTTCACTTCTCATTTTCCTTTGCATACCTTCCATAGGTTTGTTTTTGTAGTTATCATGGGACTTCCATAAAATAGCTTATAATTATAACAATGGGGCTTAAGCTGAGGACAAGAGTGCAACTGCACACACAATTGCATATTACTCCTCCTCTCTACACTTTGTTATTGATGTATCAAATTGCATTTTTATTGTATCAATTGTATTTTTATAGTTACAGTTATCTTTTATACTTTTTTTACTTCTATGCCAAAACTAAAAGTGATTTACACACAACTAGTATAGTATTATAGCATTTTGTATTTGTCTGTGTATTTACTTTTATCAGTAAGCTTTATACTTTCATATGCTTTGTCTTAATGTTTAGCATATTTTTGTTCCAACTTGAAGGACTCCCTTTAGCATTTTTATAAGCCAGGCCAAGTGGTGACAAATTTTCTTACCTTTTATTTCTTTGAAAAAGTAATTATCTCTCTTTCATTTTTGACAAGTAATTTTGCTGAATATGGTATTTTTGATTGGCATTTAGTTGTCATTTTAGTACTTTGAATATATCATCCCACTTTGTTCTGGCCTGCAAATTTCTGCTAAGAAATCTGATAGTCATATATTGCTCAATTGTATGGGATGAGTCATTCTTCTCTTGCTGCTTTCAAAATCACTTGTTTATTTTTGGATTTTGACAATTTGATTATAATGTGTCTCAGTGCTGACTTCTTTGGATTCATCCTATTTGGATTCCACTGGACTTCTTGAACCTGTTTATCTATCTCATGCACATATTTTGGACATGTTTGGCCATTATTTACTTAAGTAAGCTTTCTGCCCCTTTCTTCTTTTTTATGAAACCCTGATTACAATATATATATTACAAATATATAATATATAAAATATGTAATATATATTATATATAATATAATATATTACATATTATATATTATATATTATATATAATATATATTACATATAATATAATATATATTATATATATATCAGGGAAATCATTCATAAGAATGGTTTTCAAAGGATACAGAGAGATGGTTCCTCTCCATTTCATTCTAGCCAGAGTTAACCTAAGCATTTAGAGGTTTTCCTTCCAGGTTTGTATTGCTTTTATTTCTTTCCCTATGTTTAATATATATAGAGAGAGAGAGAAAGAGAGAGTATATACATATATAGTGTGTGTGTATGTGTGTCTTCATAGCGTCCCATAAGACTCTTAGATTTTCTTCAGTCTTTTCCATTATTCTCTTTTCCTTTAGGTCTTCTTACTGGGTAATTTCAAATGACTTCCAGTTCTCTGATTTTTTTATTCTACTTAATCAAGCTTGCTGTTAAACACTGTTAACTGAAAAATCACAAGATTTATACATTTAGAAAAGGAGAGGAGATTTCATTTCTTGTGAAGGGTTACAGCCTTCAAGGTCACTATCTGCAAATGGGAAGCATAGCCTCTGGCAAATAACAGGGAGGCACTTTTGAAGGAGCAGGGATTAGGGTAGGAGCCTTATGCTGAGTGGGTTGGCTAATGTACATATTCAACAGGTTACAAGAGGAGCTACAAATATTCAAGCAGGTGATCCTGACTCAACATCTTATTGCATTACAATTAGGGCTTATATTTCAAAAAGCAAAGAGGGACATGGAAGCTCTTAAGTGCATAACCTCTTAACTGGCTAGAATGGGTCCACAGTTGGTGATCTTCTTATCAGACAAATCAGTTTTTTGTCTAATTAAAGTTGTAGTTATGTATGTCTTGTAGAACAGAGTGGTCAGTTAGTCAGTGCCTGGTGGTAGAAGAGCTGCAAGTTTTTTTGAGATGTTGCTTATCTCAAGACCAGTGTTTGTTTAGCTGCTAAAGAAAAAGAAAAATCTTGTGGCAGTTAGAACATAGTTTATTTTTTAAGTGTGGGGGGTGCATGACTTAACTCTTGCCTGGCATGGCCTTGGGTCCTGTTTATAATTTGACATTTTATTGCCACAAAGAGTTTGTTTTGTCAGTCTTAGATCTCTATTTTAACATTAATGCTGGTCAGTCATTGTGTCTAAACTGCCAAAGGGAGGGTGTACAATAAGGCATGTCTGACCTCCTGTCCCATCACGGCTGGGAACTCAGTTTTTATGGTTTCTTTATAGATTTTTTGGCCAAGAGGCAGTCCATTCAGTTGGTGTGGGGTGGGGGCTTAAGATTCTAATTTTAGTTTATAATATTAGTTATTTTTTTCAGTTCATTTACAAAGTTCTTCAGCTCCAAAACTTATTCTTTTTGTTTGTATCTTTTTCTTGAAATTCTTGTTTTGCTCAGTCATTGTATGAACTCATTGAGTATCTTTTAAAGAATTCTTTGTTAGGTAATTCATACACTTTTATTTATTTAGGATTGATTTCTGGAGATTTGTTTGTTTATTTTTTTGTTGGGGCATTTCTCCCTGTTTCTTCATGCTTTTTTAAACTTTGCGCTGGTACTTATACATTTGAGAAAACAACCACCTCTCCCAGTTTTTACACACTGCATTTGTACAGGGAATGATAACTTCATTAAGATGGGCTGGGGATTCTGGGGCCCTCTCAAATCTTTTCTGTGATATGTCTTCTTTGGACTTTTGCATGTAGATTCTTAATTGTAGAGATTTGCTTGTTTCTTTTTTTAGGAACTCATAATCTCTGGCTTCCTCTAATGTCTGTCTGCTGTACCATGGGTCCTCTAAAACAGCAGCATGCTCCCAGCTCATTCTTATTCTCAGCTTCCCCCAAAGAGCTAGAGTATATTTGTTTCATCAGCAACCCAAGTTGAGTTAGAAAAAAACCAGTTGCTCATGAAAAGTCAGAAAGTTTGATACATACTCCACTCTTCTCTTTCTCCCCTGAGTGAGAGGCCATTTCAGCCCAATATGCTCTACCATAAGCCTTCTGAAGCAGCAATAAGCTTCCCATCTCTATTTTGTTTTCAGTGACTCCTAGAAATCTAGAGTATGCTGGCTCCTGTAAGTGCTCTGAGACAGGTAAAACAGAAGCCAGTCCCTCAGGTAACTCCCAAAAGGTCAGAACACTGGACATACAGCTGAAACTTCTTTCTTCCTTCTTAGGGAGAGGCTAGGAGCTAGGAGTTTCTTCCCAAATGTGTGGTGCTGTGACAAGGGGAGAGATTATGGTATTAAGGTGCCATAAATTTTTCTAATGGCTTTGATATGGTTGATTTCTGCATTCACTTGGGGTGCAGAAGCCTCTTAACTGGTTTCTACTTTATCATAAAGGGAATTGGTCTATATATTGTTGTTGAATCAGTGTTTCCACTGGAGGAAAGAAGTGTCTGGGGCTTCATACTCTACCATCTGGATAATGGCAGTCTCAAAGTATGCTTTTAAGGTCATGGCAACAAAGTGAGGTAAAGCATTAATACCAAGATCCTTAGTATGGAGCAAACCCAGGGCAGAGAGATTGGTCCTGGAGGATGTTATTTGGTCATTGAATTAAGCAATGCCTGAAGTCTACCCATGCATTTATGCAAACAATTTAGTTCTCTTTTTGTTTAAGCTATTTGGCCTAGGTGTTCAGTTACTTACAATCTGAAGAGTCCTCAGTGATAAAGTTGTGATGTAGGGTTTTTTTCTTTTTAACTGCATTCTGTAAATGTAGTTATTACATAATTACATTGCTCCTTTCAATGGTATCAAGAATTATCATAACTTAATTTTAATTTACTATTTCTGTCCTCATCTCTTGCTACTCTTGTCCCATGCACATGTGCTCCAGCCACATTATTCTATGCTTTGTCTGCAAGCGTATAATTACATGCTGCATGATTTTTCATGGTATTATTTTTTCCTGAAATGCCTTCTACCACCTCATGGCTATCAAAAAGTAGTTAAACACTATAGACAAGCTTAAATATCCCCTCATGGGTGATTGTCAGGATCAACCCTCTGAACTGCTGAAATTGTGTTCACATTATTATAATTCAATATTTCAATATTTTTAATGAGTTGATGGACCCATTTGCTATTACATTAGATAGGGAGCCCCTTGATGGTAAGACCCATGTCTGTTAATTTACATGCCAATTATTGAATGCTGGCTGACATTCAATAAATATTTACTGAATTAATAAACAAATGACTACCTCAATGGAAAATAGCAGGATGAATGTAAAGGTTTATAGTCAGCAAACTAGTCAGAACTCAGCAAATAAATAAAAGAATACAAAGAACTTCCTTGACCTTGAAGTTATCTTTCAGACTTTAAAGGGGCCCTTTCTGCTTAAGCAGGTTTGCTATTTTCACAATTTTATGAAGCAATGTGAACCTGTTGAATTTCTTTTCGAATCATAGTAACTAGACCAGAATTGACATCCTTTAAAAAAATACAAATTTTTCTCTGCCATTTTATCTTGCCTAATGAAAAACCCATTCATTTGGTCTTTTGGCAATTGCTGTAACACGCACTCTGGGATTTTTAAGAATGGTTTTCAAAAGAAATAGAGAGCTGGTTCCTCTCCATTTCATTCTAACCAAAGTTAACTTAAGCATTGAGAGGTTTTCCTTCCAGGCTTCTACTGCTTTTATTTCTTTTCCTATGTTCATTCATCACCATGGATGCTATGGTTGGAGAGAAAGCAGTTTCGGTTGCAGAACTTGCTTCCTGTTAATACTTCCATTACAGAACATTTTGGAAGCAGATGCAATGACTTGAATATAATAATAAAAGTAAAATAATTATATCCAGACAACTAAAGCCTAGTGAAAATAATTTTGCAAAGTAAATTTTTATTTTCCTCTTCATATCATAAATATATTGATATCAGTCCTTACCTCTCTGCTCACATCCATTTAGTTTAATAATATTGGAGATATAATTTGCATGGTAATTTTATGTAAACATGTAGATCACTATGTTTCACCTCCACTGCAAAAATATGATTCATTATTTCATGTATTGTAGTAACAATGCTCTCTAAACATAATAATTGTATATTGAAAGCACATTACAAGACATAAAACAGAAATTTGTTTTATTTCACAAATGCCAGCAGCATCACATATTTCCACTTTATTCAATAGGATCCAGAAGTGTGTTTAGGAGATAGCTTATAAAATTATTTTCACGGGCTTAATAGCTTTTTGAGAGAGAAGCCTGGTTCCTAATCATTTTTATTCTATTCACAGCACAAAGTTCACAGTGAGTAATACAAAATTTGATCAAATTAATGCACAAATGAATGTATTGTAAAAAATAATGTTAAAAACACAAAATTAGGGAACAAACTGAGCTTTAGTAAGCATTATCTATAAATATTTGAGGGAACAGAAATGAGAAGCCAATATTGGTGAGAGCACCACCCAATAGAGCTTGATAGATCTGGTCACTGGAGAAACTTATTTTAATGTTTCAAAGGTATCAAAAACAATAAACAAAACCAAATAAAAATTAATGATAACAACCAAAAGGACAGTCTTCAGTCTCAACGCAGTGCTTTGATGTAATATATTTACATTTTCTTCCTTCTCAGCCCTCACTAAAATAGTTGCATAGGATGGTACAGTTCTTTCGCTTAAAGTACTTCTGTACTATATATATAATTTATTTAAAAATATAAGGGGCCTCTACGGCTCTCAGGGACCTCCATGTTTTGGCAAGGAAGAGAATGATAAAAGAAGATTCCTCAAATATGGAAATTAATTTTTGGGTAACTTAAAGCAAAACAAAACAAACAACAAACAAAAGTAGAGTGAGACATATAAAAGATATCCCTGAAGCGGTTTAATCTGGTTACCTTTCTTTGCAGACCAAAAGAGCACTTCTTTTCTAAGATTGACATAAATGCATAAATTGTGCATCCTAAACCTTACTGGAGTTACCTAATTCTATTACAATGTCACTTTCAATTATGGGACAAAAGAAGTCAAATCTTGTTCTTGCACTTCCCGGTAGAGATATTTTTCACCTGTATCAGGGCCTAGAGTTGAAACTGGAAAACAAACTACAATAGAGGCTGAACTATGAAATTGAATTACAGAGTACAGAAGCCAGCTCAGAATACAATTTGTCTGTCTTTACCAAAAGCCATGTTCCTGGGAACATACACCTGTTTGCACGCTAAGAACCTTGAAATTTAAAAAAATAGCATGATAAGATTTAGAAAGAGGACAATTTTTTTTTCACCATTCCCCAAATCTATTGGCCATTTACTGCCCCAATTAGTTTTTTCAAACAACTTTAAAAGATCAACACAAGGTTCAATTGATTATCCTACTTAGATAAGGAATTGTAAATTATTAAGTTTGGCTTTGAGATTTCACTTTACATTTGCACATTTATACTTACATGTACCCATAGCTAAAAAGCTGCTTTCATTTTTAAAATAATCCCACAGTCAAATAGTATACCAGCATCCAAGCAAGACTGCTTGTGTGAAGATAGACACCTGGTGGTCAATATATAGAACTGCAGCTTAGGAAAGAGATTTCTTGGAGGTTGTCTCTTGTTTTTCCCCCATTTCCCTCTGCTTTCTGGGTACAGACTGCTGTTGATGGTGGACATACTGCAGCTGTGTACAAGTGAGTCTCAAGTTCAAGTCAAGAGATTTCCAGAACAGTTACATCAACTCCGTGAAAGCTTCAGGTCACAAGTTTTCTAAATTATTTGGAGAGCCAACCAATGTAGCATGCTAAGAATTTTTAAAAGTTACTGAAATCTCTTAAGCAAGAAGTTGAACAGGAGCCACAGTGTTTGGGAGTAAGGGTTAATCTCCACCTACAAACTTCTTCACTTTCTGTCAGGATAATAAGCTTCTGTTTCCTTTTGGGAAGAAAAAAGAAGTGTCGATTCCTTTGGCACCACAAAAACAAGCATTTTGAGCTTTTAAATATGGCCCTGCCCCTGAACCGACCCTGCCTCATGTCTAAGTGTTTTTCTCCAAATTGAACTTCACAAGATGAAAATACGTAACTTAAAGAAATGGCAAGCTAAAATCTCTCTCTCTCTCTCTTTTTTTTTTTTTTTTTTTTTGTTACTCCTGGCTATTAATTTTATTCTCTTTAAGTTTTAAGTCTTGAGATAAGCTTCTGGAAGCAGATAGAGAATAGTTTCTTTCTCAGAGTACACTTGGTTTTAGACAGGCAGTGGAATCATAGCAGGAGTTCTCACTCTAATTGTAGCAGTAAAGGAGGAGAAAGACATGCATCAGAAGGACAAAGTGCGTGAGTTGGATCAGTGTCTGATAAAGTGACATGCTACAGTGCCGAAGATGCCTTGATTTCCCATTAAGCTGCTACAGAGAAAGGCATAGCTTAGTCACATGGGCTGAATTCCTTATGGTACAATTATAGGCACAGTTACACCTGAAATGACAAGACATTGTGGTCAGAATGCCCTTTGCTTAACTTCTATTGGGCCTTTGCTCTGTGTCAGTCACTGTGCACAGACTGCCCCAAATAATGCCACACGTTTCATCTTCCTGCTTGCTTTCATTTGGCCCAGCTGGGCACACAGCATCCCAGTCCTGGCCAGCAGAGGGCTGGGGTGTCCATGCTTGGGTCTAACCCAGGCCTCCCATCCTGTTTCTAACCAATGTGTGTGCTCACATACATACATCATCATATGAAAGCCAAGGTCTTCTCCAATATTTAGGGGCTGCCTGGCCAGTAGTTTTATCACCAGAAAGAAGAACGGGAAAAGATATCAAGAAACGTCCTTTGTCACAAGAGAAACATATTAATTTAGGTTGAATAATGTAGTAAATAGAGTGATCTCTCTTTCCATTCTCAGTCAAATTAATGTGAACTTCTGGTCAGGATTGGGGATACTGGAAGAAGAGGTTCCTTGTCATGATTATGAGAACTATCATATCACAAGAACTATTTAAATGTTAGATGCACAATCCTCTTTCTGAAACCCTTGTGAACAAATCCACTATTCAGGATTCAGAATTTTCAGATGGTAGATATGCAATACAGTCTATACACTGAATATTGTGGAATACTCTGATCAGGGCCTGGAGTAGGACCCCTAATTCGACACATGAAGACTTCAATAACTGAATGTGCGGTCGTCAAATCAATAGGGATAAAATAAACACCACAGGTAGTCTCACATTGGTTCAGATCAGGCATTATCATCATATGAATCTAGCACACATGAAAAAACACTTGCTTATCAGGCTATTTTTGAATATTTGATGGTGGATAGCAGACTGCGGTTCTGCCTGTGTGTGATGCAGGAGACATTCCCAGGCATGAAGCCCTGTCCAGAAGGCTCCTACAACTCTCCAAAATCAATAGGGCAAATTACACCACCAAGAAGGAAATCTATTATCAAGTAGCCAATTTTCTTTGTTTATCAAAAGGCAATGTATTCATCATAAAACTGTAAAACTTTTAGAAGAAAACATAGAAAAATATCTTTATTATCTGGGTTTAGGAAAGGAGTTTTAAATGATGCCAAAAGCATGATACAAAAAAGAAAAAATGAAATTTTATCAAAATCAAACACTTTTGCTCTACTAAATCACTTCCAAGAGAATAAAAAGACAAGCCACAGACTAAAAGAAAATATTTTCAAATCTCTTATCTAACAGAGAACTTTGTATCCAGATTACATAACAAACTCTCAAAACTCAACAATAAGAAATCAAATAACCCAATTAAAAAAGAACAAAGAGCTTGAACAGGTGCTTCACCAAAGAAGACACAGGAGTGCCCCCACCACTGTCGCCTCCTTATCCACAGGGGATACGTTTCAAAACCCCCAGTGGATGCCTGAAACTGTGGATCATACTGAACCCTAAATAACTAATAATAATAAAACAATTATAATAATATACTATAATAAAAGTTATATGAATGTGGTCTCTCCCTCATCTTGTACTGCACTCACTCTTCTTATGATGATGTGAGATGATAAAACGAATATGTGATGGAATGTTGTGACAGTAATCTGGGAAGTGAGGTGCCTACTCAGTGACTAGCAGGCAAGTAGCCTATACAGCATGAATACACTGGACAGAGGGGATTCAGGTCTCATGGAGCAGGGCTGCACAAGATTTCATCACACTACTCAGAACAGTGTGCAGTTTAAAACTTATGAATTGTTTGTTTCTGGAATTGTCTCCTAAATAGTTTCAGGACGCAGTTGACTGCTGGTAACTGAAACTGCAAAAAGCGAAACCTTGGATAAGAGGGGACTACTGTATAAAGTACAAGAAAAGATGTTCAATACCACAAGCCATTAAGGTAATGTGAATTTAAACAACAATGAGCTACAAGCACACACCTATCAGAATGTCCAAAATAAGGCCAGGCGTGGTGGCTCACGCCTCTAATACCAGCACTTTGGGAGGCCGAGGCATGCGGATGACCTGATGTCAGAAGTTCAAAACCAGCCTGGCCAACAAGGTGAAACCCTATCTCTACTAAAAATAGAAAAAGAAAAAAAAAATAGCTGGGTGTGGTGGTGCACGCTACTCTGGAGGCTGAGGCAGGAGAATCGCTTGAACCCGGGAGGTGGAGGTTGCAGTGATCCAAAATCACGCCATTGCACTCCAGCCTGGGCAGCAGAGCAAGACTCCGTCAAAAAAAAAAAGAATGTCCAGAATAAATACTGACAACACAGAGTGTTGACAAGGATGCTGAATAAGTGGAATTCACATACATGATGGCTGGAATTGGAAAATGCTACAGCGACTCTGGATAATGGCTTGGCAGGTTCTTTATAAAGTGAGACATACATCTACACTATGACTCCACAAGGTCAATCCTGAGTATTTACCCCAGGGAAATGAAAATGTATGTTCACATGAAACTGATAAGCAAAACAAAAACTTCGGAGCAGCATTTTTTTTTTTTTTTTAGCAGTAGCTTCAAACTGAAAATAACTTAAATGTCCCTCAATGAGTGAAAGGGTAAATAAACTGTGATACCACATATGATAGAACATTATCAAGTAATAAAAAAGAACAACGTAGATAACTCTGCGCTGAGTAAGAGATGCCAGTTTCAAAAGAAAAGCACAATGCTGGAGAAGTGATTAGTGATTGCCAGGGATTATGGTGGAGGGAGGGAGTGACTATAAAGAGACAGCATGGGGAAGCTTTGGGGAGTTATGGCACTGTTTTGTACCCTTTGTGGTGGTTACACAAATCTATACATATGTGGAAATCCATACAGCTGTACATCAAAGAAAAAAGTCAACTTTACTATAGGATAATTTGGAAAATAATTTTTTTAAAGGCCAGTGCCTCCCTATTTGACTTTTCTATTCACAGTTTGTTGTCAACCTCTTCTTTACTTAACTGATGACATGATGACATCCTGTTTTCGCTAACACTGCTTGCCTGGCGGGGAGATGTGAGGCATGTGTGAGGCATTGCAGATACAAAGATGAGTCAGGCTGAGGCTCATGCACAGGGCTCACCACCTGGGCAAGGAAATGAGACAGGGAAGTGAAGAGACATCAACAATTTATGCTACAGAAATTCAAGGGGTGAGAAGTCCCTGATCACTATGGAAGTGTAAGTACAAAGCATGTTTTCTTAACCAAGAAGGAATAACTGGCTCTGCCTAATGTTTCCTTACCAAATATATTGTTGATAAATTTGAAGACTCCCTTGCTTTGATCAAAAAATATTAAATTAAAAAATCTCATTAGTTGATAGGAACAGTGCCTGTTGGGTTGTAAATTTATTGAAACATGGCCTGTGTCTAATTCCACTTATATATTCCAATAACCAGCACTCTGACACGTAGAAGTCCCTTCACTCATTAAGTATTTATTAAATAAATGGATGAAAGATAACATCATAAGCACAATATTTGAATCATTGCTAGTCACTACAATATTATTTTGTATTGAGTTGTCATGTTCATGAGTATAGCTTCTGTCATAGTCATTTGGAGATGAAACGTATTTTAATTAATATGTGCCCACTACATTCTGAGGCTCTGTGGGTGGCACTCCCCAGGGGAAAGTCCCTAAAAGTGAGTCACCGTGATTATTCATGTCTTGTGGCATCAGTCTTTGAAACCAATATCTACAGGAAATAAATACCAGGAATGTGAATGCAGATGCTTCGAGAAGACCACTAATCCTGCTATGATAAGTAACTGGGCAGTTATTCAAGTGGGGTGTTTTTAGTGCCATGGAAACAGACAGAGTCGGTGTTTTCCAAAGGAAAGTGTTTTAAATCCAGAGTCCTACCTAATCTGGATATAAATATGCTGACTGTTAACGAATCTAGCTTCCTAAACCAAGCCCGACCTTAATGTTCTCATATGTGAGATAAAGGTCACCCACCACAGTCTGGTGTGAATTCGTGGCAATTAAGGTTCTTACTTAGAAGAAGTCATCATTTTTATTCCCATCTGGGCAAAAGTCAAGTTCAAAGTCAGAGTTGTATCAGGGTTCAGCTTCTGTGATCAGTCAGACCATTTCTGTTTAGAAGTGAGTTTTCTAGAGTAAGTGCTAAGTATTTTAGGCAAGGAAACCCAGCTGTGAAAATACTGCTAACATTTGTACAGTTGTTTTATATGTGGATTTATTTTTACTTGCACTTACTTTAGTGAGATTCTTTGCAGAGAAGTTCCTCTTCCCCTCCTCTCCTACCCCGTGGCTGACTCTGGCTGCCTCTCGTGGGTCATTTGAGAAACGACAGTCTGTCTCTCTAATCCTTACAGGTCACAAGTGTTCTGCATCACGGCACACCCTTGACTAATTAGCATTGATAAGTGATGCTGGGAGAAAGAACCCTGGAGAAAAAGCAGAAGGCTTGTTTTTGCCAAATTGGAATTGACCCAGCTAGCAAAATTTTCCAGCGTCCTTTCTTACTCTCTTGCCTCTTGTGTGTTCTTCCTGCCTAAACATACATTTCTGACATGAGGTCTTGGACAGCCCATGAAATACACTGCCCTGCATACCTTTTGTTCCAGGGGGCATGGGGACTTTATTTATTTAATAAACTTTTCCTAAATGGTCTACTGTGTACAGGCCATAAGGGATAATAAGACATCATTTCTGCCTCCTACCTCTTTATGTTGTTTCAGCAGAGATATAGTAAAGATATATCTCACTATATGTTAGTTATGGAGCACCTACTGTGTGAAAGGCATTGGGTAGGTACAAATAGAAGAGGCTTGCAGAATAAACAGGACTTCAGTAGGCAGGGAACCAAAATAGGACAGGACAGGTAGGCTGCGCAGCAAAAGGAAAAGCTCAAAGGCAGGAAAGTAAAGGGCCAATTAGAGGGCCCTGGGTAGGGAATCCAAACCAAAAGGGCTTAGTGGAAACTTCTGGGTCTATACCCAAAAGCAGGGTTTCAAAGAGATATTTATTCTACCAACGTTCATAGCAGCCATATTCATAATAGCGAAAACAAGGAAGCAACCCGAAGGTCCATCAGTGGACGAAAGGATAAATAAAATGTGATCTATAAGTGAGTGGAATAGACTTAAAAAGGAAGAAAATCCTGCCATATGCTACAACATGGACAAGCCTTGAGGACAGGGTGCTAATGAAATAAGCCACTCATCAAAAGAAACTACTGCATGATTCCAATTACATGGTATAGTTAAGAGAAATCACAGTCATAGAAACAGAATGTAGAATGGTGGTTTTCACGGGCTGTAGGGGAGGAGAGAAAGAGGAGTCATTGTTTAATGCGTATAGAATTTTAGTTTTACAGGACAAAAAGTTATGGGGATGGATGGGGTGATGGATGTGCATTATGAATGTATTTAGTAACACTAAACTATACACTGAAAATGGTAAAAATTGTAAATTGTATGTATATTTTACCACAATAAAGAAAGAATGGAAAAAAATGGGCATAGTGGAAAAACTCAGGGTTCAAATCCTACCTCTTTCCCTTATGCACTGATTCTTCATATACAGACTAAAAATAACAATTGTGCTTTTCAGGGTTGTTGTGGGTATTTAAGAAAATCCACTTAAAACAGGCAGGCAGGAGGTAAAAGATAGTTTTTCGTACTAGTCAGTTTGACTATAGCAAACAATTTATGAAGAAGGACGTGGAAAATGAGGTGGCAAAAGCAGTTTAGAGCCTCAAGTGAAATGCTTTGAATGCCTATCTATACAATGGAGTTTTATTCTGTGAACGGTGAGGAACCATTGATGGTCAGTGAACAAAAGAGTGACATGGTCATGGAGCTGTTTTCAGAACAATGAAGAGTGGATTAGGAGCAGGGAGAGAAGGGACTCACCAAATAGCTGGCAATTGCTGCAGTGATTCTGCTGAGAAAATGGAAAGAAAAAGGTTTACTTGAAGTGACGGTACTTTGCTATGGGAACATTTCTATTCTACTTTAAATAAAATTCAAAGTTATATCAAGAAAACTTCAGGTAAAATGAAAATAAGTTAATGTTTTCCATGCTTGATCAATTCTCAATTTTTTAATCAAACACTCTATGTTTGGTGACAAAACATAAATGTGATGTGGCATCCTTCCATCAGTACACACTTTGTATGTTAACAAGAAGCAAACCCCTGATTTCATAAATCCCAGACCAGACAGCAACTCAGGTTCTGGGAGCCTTCTGCCTCCAAGAGACCACCCAGCTTTCAAGGGTCCACACAGATCTAAGTGAAAAACTATAGGAATAACCATTTTGGAACCAGCTTACCTCAAAGACTTTCAGATGTTTATTTGAACATTTAGGCACATTTGGAAGAGAGCAACATAATGTCCCCAAAGAGGAAATCATTGAATAAAAGGGTGTGTGTAAAAGAATTGTGCAGCCATTAAAATCACGTGTTTATGAAACAATGCTCATGGTATATTAAATAAACTAACTTAGAAAAAAATGTTCTTTAGGGTATCATTTCTGTTACAAAGTTAAACATATATTAACATAATACTATGTGTATAAGTAAAGAATTGAAAGAATACACGTTACATTGTTTTTTGAAATGCAGTCTCACTCTGTCACCAGACTGGAGTGCAGTGGCACGATTTCGGCTCACTGCAATCTCCACCTCCTGGGTTCAAGCGATTCTCCTCCCTCAGCCTCCTGAGTAGCTGGGACTACAAGCGTGTGCCACCATGGCCAGCTAATTTTTGTATTTTTGGTAGAGACGGGGTTTCACCATGTTGGCCAGGGTCTGGATCTCTTGACCTCATGATCCACCTGCCTTTGCTTCCCAAAGTGTTGGGATTACAGGAGTGAATTCCTGCTCCCAGCCCACATTACATTTTTAACAGTGATTGTCTATGACGGAAGATATTATGATGGTTTTAAATGAGAGATTACAAACTGACAGCTTAAGGTTGCATTTGACTTCTAGACATTTTTGTTCACTTAACCTCTTCTGTTCTGTTACCCCTCTTCACACTATTCTCCAAAGACCTACTCACTTTGTATATATTTAGGTTACCTGCCGGAACACTGTAGGTGTTCCTGGGTGAAGTTTTCACCTTTACACTTCTCTACAACAAGCAGGCTTTAATTTTATATAAGAAAAAGCAAAAGTTTTAATAATTAGCTTCAATTTGCAGTGTGCACATTAGAGTTAAAAATTTTCCTTTAAAAAAATTAGATAAATCATTTGCCTTCTGCTGCCCTTAGTCCTAGGGTACAAGAACTAACAGCATACTTACTATCATCCCCATAGGAGGCTCCTCAGCTGATAGCTCTGGGTATGACCAGCCCCACCTCAGCCCTTGTTTTTGAAGGCTCTAAACATTCTGATCTTAACACTTGGGGTAGAAAACCAGAGTAAAATATTTATCTACACATGATGGTCAGTATTTAAAGTGAGAGAATAATAAAATTATTATTCAATACATGCAATTTTGGAAGGTGCAGGATCTTTAAAAATATGAATTGCTTGAGTGAGGAAAATCAAAGCAATTTTTGGTGGTGGTCCATTCAATATCACTCATTTAATCCAAGAACTTCATTTTATAAATTGGGAAATTAATAACCAAAGACATAAACCAGATAAGACTTGATTAATGAGATACTGAATAGAATACTAGGTAGATCTTATGCAGTGGTTACTGGGGACCAGGCCCTTGTCCATTCAATCATTCAATCCTCTCAGCAGCCTGCATGGTAGGTGTGACTTCTTGCCATAGTGTTTGTTCCATTTCCAAATAAATTATCAGAGATGTACAGAAACAGCAGTATAGACTTTAGAGCTGATGAAGCCCTCATTGATCACCTTTCCCAATGTCCACATTTTATGAGTAAGGAAACAGAGGACCAGGTACATTTGATGACTTCCCCAAAGTCACTATTTTCTAGGACTAAAATTCCAGCATCCTGGCTGTTTTCCAGGTGTTCTTTCATCACATTATGTTCCCTTCATGTGTGAACTGAAAAATAAGTTAAGACCAGGCACGGTGGCTCACACCTGTCATCCTAGCACTTTGGGAGGTCGAGGCTGGCAGATCACCTAAGGTCAGGAGATCAAGACCAACCTGGCCAACATGGTGAAACCCCATTTCTACTAAAAATACAAAAATTATCCGGATGTGATGGTGCGTGCCTGTAGTCCCAGCTACTCTGGAGGCTGAGGCAGGAGAATCACTTGAACCCAGGAGGCTAAGGTTGCAGTGAGCCCAAATAGCGAGACGGCACTCCAGACTAAGTGACAGAGCGAGACTCCATCTCAAAATAAATAAATAAATAAATAATAACATAAAATATAACAAAATAAGTAAGTTAAATTACTAACATTTTGACTTAATAAGGTGGGATGACGTGAAGGAACTTTTTTATTAAGGAAGTCAAGTAAAGCTGTTATTGAAAAAATGAAGAATATATTTTAAAATTTTATAACAAGGACTCTGGTTAATAAAAATAAACAACTAAGTGTATTTTCATTCTACTCCTTGGAAAATATGAAGTACTCATTCTTACTCAAAAATAAATAGATAATCTTAATAACCATACATCTATTACATAATTGAATATAAAATTAAAAATCTTCTTGTAAGAAAACCCCAGATCCAGAATGTTTTCATTGGTGAATACAGGGGATTGGCAAACTGACCTGTGAACCAAATGTGGCCCAACATGTTTTTCTACAACCAACAAACAAAGGAGAGTTCTTACAGTTTTAAATGGTTGGGAAGTAATTGGAAAAAAATAGTTATTTCTTGACATCTGAAAATTATGTCATTCAGATTTCAGTACCCATAAATGAAGTTTTGCAGAAACACAGCCATGCTTATTCATTTTTGTATTGTTGTAGACAATACAATGGCAGCATTGAATAGTTGTGGCAGAGATGGTTTGGCATATAAAGCTTAAAATATTTGCTATCAAATTTTTTTAAAAGAAGTTTTCTGATCCCTGAATTCTCCCAGTGAAGGAATAAGTAATACAAACTCCACACAATTCTTCTAGAAAACAGAATAGAACACTTTTCAACTTCACTTTATGTAGCTACCAAAATATACACATGACGTATACAGGCTTGTCCCTTGATATCCATGAGGGATTGGTTCCAGGACCGCTGTGGATACCAAAATCCAACAACAGTCAAGTCTCTGATATAAAATGGCATAGCACTTGGATGTAACCTATGCACATCCTACAGTACACTTTAAATCATCTCTATATTACTTATAATACCTAATGCAATGTAACTGCTACCTGTCACACTGTATTTCAATGTGTACTGTTTTTTACTGTTTTATTGCTATTTTTCCAGGTATTTTTGATCCATGGTTTATTGATTCTGCAAATGCAGAATCCCGACATAAAAAATGCAGACCATACACTGGAAACCATAGAACATGGCAAAAAGAAATTAGAAGACCCAAACAAATGAGTCCTCATGAGTTGAAGGACTCAATATTATCAAAATGTCTATTCTGCTCAAATTGATCTATAGATTCAATGCAATCACAATCAGACTCCCAGAAAGAGGTGTTTTTGCTTATTTGTTTGTGTTCTGTTTTGGTAGAATTGCTAAGCTGATTTAAGAATTTATAAGGAAGTACAAAAGACCCAAAATGACCAAAATAGTTTTTGTTTGTTTGTTTTAATGAGATAGGGTCTCACTATGTTGGCCAGGTTGGTCTTGAAGTCTTGGCCACAAGCTATCCTCCCGCTTCAGTCTCCCCAAAGTGCTGGGATTACAGGTATGAGCTACTGTGCCCAGCCACAAAATGACTAAAATAGTTTTGAAAAAGAAACAAAGTTGGAGTTCTTATGTCATGGGATTTCAAGTTTTATTATAAAGCTACAATAATCATAACAATGTGGTTAAGGCATAAGGATAGAGCCATAGATCAGTAAAATAGAATAGAGAGTCATAAAATAGTAACTCACATATCTGAACAATTGTTTTACAACAAAGAATATAAAGTAACTCAATGGAGAATAAAGAAAGGATAACGTTTTGAAAACTGGCACTAGAACAACTAGATATCAACATTTTAAGTAGGAGGGAGGGAGGGAGGAAGGAAAGGAAAGGAAAGGAAAGGAAAGGAAAGGAAAGGAAAGGAAAAGAAATAACAAATAATTTATATTCCTTCCCTCTCTTTCTGTCTCTCTCTTTGGATACAAGAGAAAACATCTCTTCAGAATGCTATTTTGGGTGATGAATAGGTTATATGTTAGGAGAGAAGGGTTCTAACCACAGAGTACGTGGGTATTGACTGAAAGACCAAAGAGTTTTATTCTTAGTATAAAGGCAATAGGACACATTGTAAAATGTTGAGTGGAAATGTGACATAACTGGAAGGGCATTTCAGAAAGCATTTTAAAATTGAAATGTGTAGGAAGGATTTAAATATGAAGAGACTAAAGTCATGGAGAGCAGTAAGGAAGCTTTTACTAATTTGAAGCATGAACACAGACGAGCTAGGACAGGGTGCTATTTTTGGGCATGTTCCCTCCCTTACCTGTAAGGGGCAGATAAATCCTGGGAAGAACCAAATAATGCATATGAAACGAAGAGGACCATTTCCTGACAAAATAGATCAGGTATGAAAGGAGCTCCAGGGAGAAGAAAATCAACAAAGAATCAAATAATTGAGGCAAACTTCAAGAAGGCAGTCATATTTAATTTGTGCCTTGAAGCAGGGTAGAATTGAGATGCATGAACTTGTATAATTGCACGAAAAAGGGAGAGCACTAGGCAAACAAAGAAAGTAAATGTGGTATTGTAACTCTCAAATATCCAAAGAAGAAAACTTTGGTTTGATTGTATTTTAAGGGAAGTAATTTAGGCAAAATAATGGTTTCCCCAAAGATTTCTCCATACTAATGTTAGGACCTGTGACTATCTTACCTTACACGCAAAAGAAACTTTGCAGATGTGATTAAGGTTGAGGACTTTGAAATGGGGATATTATCCTTGATTATTTTAGTGAATCCAACCTAATCACATGAGTCCTTACAGTTCTAAAAGGTTAGAAGTCCAACACATGTTTCACTCCTTAATAATGCACTTGTGGCTGCTAGCATCCAAAGCCATCCCCTGACAATTCCTCTTTTTTTTTTTTTTTTTTTTTTTGTTGTTGCAGGTATTTGCCTTTGAATTCTGGGCCAAACTTGTGACTTCCTTTGGTCAACAGAATGTGGCAGAAATAATATTCTGAAACTTCTGTATTGAAATCTTAAAAGGATGATCAATGTCTACTTCCTGCCTTGTAGAATCTGGATGGCACCCTGTGAGGAGGCACAAGTAGCCCTTGGAGAGACCCACGTGGAGAAGAACTGAGGCCCTTGGCCAATAGCCCCAGGTAAGCTTCCCATTCAACACCCAGCACCAATTGTCAGCTATGTGAGTGACTTTCCAGCCACCCTCACAGAATGGCACATTATGCAGTTATAGGCAGTCAAACCAGAATTACTCTTAAAATGTTCCTTTCTTATTCTTTTAAAAACATTTCATATTTTCTTCCAGAAGCATATGTTTTCTAAATTGTAAGCATTTTAATGGCAAGGACTCCATCTTGTTTAAATTAATATTTCAATAATTATCCCTTAACTGGCACATAGAAGCTACTCAAAACTATTTAAAGAATGAAGAGGGAATGAATGAGTATTTAACCTATAAGTGGAAGGAAAAAAATACAGTGTATTAAAATTAAAATTGTAATAATTAAAGTGCTCAGTTAAGCTTGGAAGCAGAATTTTTCACTTGGGGATTTTATCCAAACCCAACCCACAATATTGCCATTAAAACTAAGAAGTACACACCACTTCATCCCAATTCTAGCATGCACTAATAATGTGTCTTAATTCCCATTCCCAAGGCAACTCAGTTCTTGGGTCGTTCTGTATATTCATGTGTATTCTGTTCAGCAGTTCTAAGTATACTCAACAAAGCATGATACAGAGAGTAGCTCAAATGGTTATGCTTGCTGGTTGTTTTTTTTCATCTGAACAAAAATGGCTTGTCTTCAGACATTTTTTGGAAATAAAATGCTCTGCTCCAATTGTAGGAAATAATATTTGTCCATAAGTTTCAAACAGGAATCTCAGAAGTTTTTAATTACTGTGTATTATTTCCCCTTTGAGCTCACAAGAAAAAAAAAAAAAAAAAGAGATCTGACACTGTGGTTGGCATGCCAATGAAGCCTGTTGTGAACTCTCGAGTATAATATAAACCTCCACTGAACACATAAAATTCTTGGCTTCTGAGAGGAGTCTTGTAGCAAGAGAGCATTGTGTTTGCTTCCAACATAGTTATTCTATTCAGAACTCTAATCCCAAGTCACCTTTAAAAGACCAAGTCCAAAGAAAGTTGACACAGTTCACATTTTTTAAATTAAAGAACAATTTCTATTCTTTTTATAGTTGACAAGAGTATTGTAACATTGTCTTATTAGTAGTGAATAATTCTAGAATACATAAATAGTTCACTTTATAAAAATCTTTTAGGTGACGCTGCCAGATCGGGATGAAAATCCAAAGATTGGAAACAACTGAACTTCCCATCTGAAATTAGCTGCCAAACTACCCAGATGGGAAGAATCGAATACCAATTTTTTTTTTTTTTTTTGAAATTTGAGAAAAGTATCAGAATGGTCACTCAGGCTTAAAGAAATAAAACAAAGAAAGTAAATGTGGTATTGTAACTCTCAAATATCCAAAGAAGAAAACTTTGGTTTGATTGTATTTTAAGGGAAGTAATTTAGGCAAAATAATGGTTTCCCCAAAGATTTCTCCATACTAATGTTAGGACCTGTGACTATCTTACCTTACACGCAAAAGAAACTTTGCAGATGTGATTAAGGTTGAGGACTTTGAAATGGGGATATTATCCTTGATTATTTTATCAAGGGGTCTAGGCTGGTGAATCTTAGTCATTCTGATAATGAAAGGCTAATGGCATGATCTCTGGAGTCAGAACCCTTGATAAGTATTCCAGCTACATCCCTTGCAAACTGTATGGAGGACAAACATGACATTGAATGGATGATCAACAAATATTAGGTTGATGCAAAAGTTATTGCTGTTTTTCCCATTGAAAGTAATGACAAAAGCCGCAATAACTTTTGCACCAACCTAATGCTAGCTATCAGGAGTCTGCACATGAAACAATGCCAAAAAAAAAAGTCCAGAGAAACAAAAGAAGTTAAGGTTGGTTATGCTTTTCTCTGTTTATTATCTCACTCACAAAGACCCTTAGATTGGTCTTTAAAAATCTTAAGCAGTGTATAGTCCAAAGGGAAATTAGAAGAACAAAGAAAGTAAAAGAATCCGATGGATAAATTACCTAAGATTAGAACATGGTACCACATGCATCTTGGATGACAAGAAGTATATCAGATTTTAAGGAGAAGACATATTGCACACATCTCCTTATCTTCCTATACCTCACAGGTATAGTAGAGTCCCCAGGATTTAGAATTTATGAAAGTACTGATGATAAAACAAGAGTTACAGGCAGAAAGAAGTCTCATGCTCTAGATCCCCAAGGATATTGGAAAAAAAGACATTTCAAATATGGAGACAAATATGAAAAGGAATGCACGTTGTATGAATATGCTTATTCTCCAATGTTGTATGGTAGTGATGGGAAAGGCAATGATGAATAGATGTGGTTGGTCTTGGAACCGTACTGATTTAAGAAGGATGTGGCTGATGAAAATTGAGTCAGGTAAACAATGTGTATGCTGCTCGTTATGTCATTTTACCTATCTTACTTTCTGTTTCCCCTCTGTGAAATAAAAGAAAGAAACTCAATTGCTGTTAAACTATGTATTGAAAAACCAAGGGTTCTGAGGAAGGGCTTCTTTTCATTTGGGTTCTCCAAAAGTACATCCCAAGATAAGGATTTTAATATTAGTCATTTATTTGGAAGCTAATCCCAGAAATTGTGGTCTTGGAATGGAGAAATGAGACAGGGAAGTCAAGTAAGTCTATAAAGTGTGAGTTATCAAGAAAGTCACCCCTGTGAGCAGCTTGAAAGGAATGTTACTGTGGAACACAGAAACAACGAGAAGCAGCAGTTTTTAAACCTTTCCTTTACCATCTTCAAATTTATTGAGGACCTGAAAAAGCTGTTGTTTGTGTTGGTTATATCTAAAAATATTGATGACGTTAGAAATTAAAACTAAGAAAATTCTAAATTATGTATTTATTAATTTTAAAATAATTCTAAACACATTACATGCTAAGTAATGTCATTTTATTAAAAACAGTTACATCTTCTAATATCAAAAATGTGAGAATGGCATATTTCATAATTTTTGGAAATCTCTTTAATACCCAGTCTAATAAAAAACAAATAAATTATCCTATGCTCTTTCGCATTCAATCTGTTGCTATATATTTTGGCTAACATAAAGCTTGCTTCAGACAGATATGTGGTTGAAAAAGAGGAGTCTTTTAATATCCCCTCAGATGGTTGTGTACAATCTTCTTTGATAGTACTCCAAAACTTGACAAGTAGCAATTTCTCAAAGGTTAGTTTCAGTATGGAAATGGAAATCATATGCATGAAAGTTTTGTACTCTATTTCTTTAAATGCCTTTTTAAAAATCTTGCTCTTTAAACAAATCTTGTACCCATGTTGGATTGTGTAACATCATGCATTGGTCATATGGAAATTATTAGCTACCTTAGGCAAATATTGTAAATGTTACCATATTTCATTATACAACTTAAAAAAATTCCATTCCTGAATATCTTCACTCATCTCATCAGAAAAAGCCTTTAAGCATTGGGAAGTCATCAAGCTCACAGTGGTAGATGTAAGTTTTCCAAAATTCTAATTTTCTCTTGAAAGCTCAGATTTTATTATTGGCAACAAATACTGTCAATGATTTACTTGGAGTGATGGCCTCATTTCATTAATTTTCCAAAAACTTGTCTACCAAGTACACGAGTCTGAATAACCACAGTTTGTCCATTCTTTCAACTCCATCACACAATTGCCTTTCTTTGAAATAACCATCATACTTCAGTATGCTGCAGAAGTGCTTTATACATAGCTTTTACTTTATTATATGTTTTTACAATTTGTATTTGAGGGTCAATATTTAATAAAATGTAATAGTTTTTACCGCTTCATCAAGGATATTCCTTGTGAAACCTCCACAACACAATGGTGTGAAAATTTTCATCACACCAAAAAGAAACCCTGTAGCCTTTAATATTTACTGCCATTTTCTTGCAACTACATGCCCTAGACAATCAGTAATCTACTTTCTACCTCTATATGTTTGCCTATTCTGGACGTGTTATATAAATGGAATCATGCAGATTTTTGTGACTGGCTTTTTTCACTTAGCATAATGTTTTCAACATTTATCTACATTGTAGCCCATATCAGTATTTCATTGCTTCTAATTGTTTAATAATATTCTATTATATGGATATGCCACATTTTATTTTTCTATTCACTAGTTGATGGACATTTGGGTTGTTTCCACTTTTGGGATCTTATGAATAACGCTGCTATGAACATTTGTATATAAGTTTTTGTGTGAACATATGTTTCCATTTCTCTCCGGTATATACCTAGGAGTAGAATTCCTGGGTCATATGGTAACTCTATGTCTAACCTTTGGTGAACTGCCAAACTGATTGCCAAAGAGGCTATGCCAGTTTACATTGTGATCAGTAGTAAATGAGAGTTTGAATTTTTCACATTCTTAGCACCACTTGTCATTATGTCTTTTTGATGATAGACATTCTTGAGGGTGTGAAGTCACATCTCATTGTGATTTTGATTTGTATTTCTTTGATGGCTAATGATGTTGAGCATCTTTACACATGTTTATTGACCATTTTCTTTGGAAAAATATCTATTCAGATTATTAGCCCATTTGTTGCTGTTGTTGCTAAGCTCTTATTTTTATTGGTAAATAATATTTTATATTTTGTGTATAATAATCAAATTGGGGTAACTGGAATATCCATCGCTTCAAACATTTATCATTTCTTTGTGTTGGAAACACTTCAAACCTCTTCTAGCTATTATAAAATACATAACAAAGTAATAATATTATTAACTATAATACATTATTAACTATATAACTATTATTAACACTACTGTAGTATTAAATAGTGGAACTTATCTATCTAACTGTATGTTTGTACCTATTAACCAACCTCTCTTCATCTCCCATTGCCCCCAATCCTTCTCAGTCTGACGTAACCATCATTATACTGTCTACTTCCATGAGATCAATTATTTTTGCTGAGAACATGTAATATTTGTCTTTCCATGCCTAGTCTAGTTCACTTAACATAATGACCACGGTGCCATCCATGTTGCTGCAAATGACAGGATTTCATTCTTTCTTATGGCTGAATAGTATTCCATTGTGTACATATACCACGTTTTCTTTATCCATTCATTCATTGATGAACACTTAGGTTAATTCCATATCTTGGCTATTGTGAATGATGCTACAATAAACATGGGAGTGTGGGTATCTCTTTGATATATTGACTTCCTTTCCTTTGAATAGACATCCAGTAGTGAGATTGCTGGATCATATGATAGTTTTTAGTTTTTTGACAAACCTGCATACCATTTTTCACAATGGCTATACTAATTTACATTCTCACTAACAGGGTTTAAGAGTTCCCTTGTTTCCACATATTTGCCAACATTTGTTATTTTTTGACTCTGGTAGTAGCCATTCTAACTGGGGTGAGATGACATGCATTTCTCTGATTCAGTGATGTTGAGCATTTTTTAATATACCTATTGGTCATTTTTTATGTGTTCTTTTGAAAAATGCCTATTTGGATTATTTGCCCACTTTTTAATGAGATTATTATGATTATTATTTTCTGGTGAGTTGTGTTCCTTGTATACTCTGGATATTAGTTTCTGATTGGATGAGTAGTTCACAAATATTATCTCCCATTCTACAGGTTGTCTCCTCACTTTTGATTACTTCCTTTGATGTGCAGAAGCTTCTTAGTTTAATATAGTCCTATTTGTGTATTTTTTGTTTTTTCTGCCTATGTTATGTAAGACTTAGCTATAAAATCATTGCCTAGACCAAATTCCTGAAATGTTTCTCCTATGTTTTATTCTAATAGCTTTTTTTTTGGAGCGGGGGTTGGGGATGGGAAGAAGCTTTCAGTTTGTTGCCCCGGCTGGAGTGCAGTGACACCATCTGGGCTCATTGCAACCTCTGCCTCACAGGTTCAAGTGATTCTCGTACCTCAGCCTCCCCAGCAGCTGCACTACAGGCATTTGCCACGATGCCTAGCTAATCTTTGTATTTTTTGGTAGAAACGGGTTTCACTATGTTGGCCAGGCTGGTCTCAAACTCCAGACCTCAGGTGATCCCTGCACCTCGACCTCCCAAAGTGTTGAGATTACAGGCATGAGCCACCACACCCGGCCCTTCTAGCTTTTTTTTTTTTTTTTGGCGGAGTATCGCTCTGTCACCCAGGGTGAAGTGCAGTGGCGCGATCTCAGCTCACTGCAACTTCTGCCATGCGGGTTCAAGTGATTCTCCCCCTGCCTCAGCCTCCTGAGTAGCTGGGACTGTAGATGCATGCCACCATGCATGGCTAATTTTTGTATTTTTAGTAGAGACGAGATTTCACCATACTGGCCAGGCTAATCTTGAACTCCTGACCTCAAATGATCCACCCACCTTGGCCTCCCAAAGTACTGGGATTATGGGCATGAGCCACCGTGCCTGGCCTCTAGTAGCTTTGTAACTTCAGGTGTTATGTTTAAGTCGTTGATTCATTTTGATTTGATTTTTGTATATGGTAAGAAATAGTTGTCTAGTTTTATTCTTCTGCATATGAATATCCAGTTTCCTCAGCACTATAGATTGATGAGCATGTCTTTTCCCAATTGTATATTCTTGACACCTTTGTCAAAAATCAATTGACTGAAATGCTATGAATTTATTTCTGGGTTCCCTCTTATGTTCCCTTGGTCTATGTCTCTGCTTTTATACCAATGACTCAACCTTTGGTTTATTCTTCTTTTATTCTTCTTCATTGTGGGAATTTATGTTAGGGATGCAACGCTGGCCATGTTGGGGATTTATAAAACTTATTTTCTTTTAAATTTTTGTATTAAAACAAATAAAAGAAATAAAAGTGTTGCAGTTTGCCACAGGCACTCACGGCTAGCATTGCTGCTCAGTGTGATACAGCAACTTCTAGACCTTTCATTTAAGATTACACCAGAAGCTTTTCTTTCTTTCTTTCTTTCTTTTTCTGTCTTTCTTTTTTCTTTAAATAACTGTATTTGGACCTGACTCTTGGAAGGGAACCATTAGCCGTCTAACTCGATCACTTAGTAGTGCTGACCTTAGTGTCACTGAGTTTGGTATAAGATTGCCTCTTAACGAGGGAAGCAGGCCAGGAAACCCTGACTCATCTGGAGCAACAGTTGAAGGGGGCTCTGGGAAGGTAGGGAAATGTTTGAGAACCTGTCACCTGCCTAGAAAGAGCCGTCAGAGCTCCCTGCACCAGCTTTGAGAGTTCCCTGGGGTTGTGGCAATAGTAGTGGGGTATGGGAGTCTCTGGCTAAAAACCATTACGGAAAAAGTCATGGAAGGGCACACACCATAGGCACAACCTTGAGCCTTTCTAGAAAAGAATCAGCCTGGGGCTGAGAATATTTTTCACCATTTTACCTGTACAACCAAAGTGTTGGTCTAGAATGACTTAGGGTAATATAAACTGCATCAATCCCTCTTATGTTTTCCTTAATTAAAATCACACATATATACGTATGGACAACAAGCAAATAAAAACTGGTCTTATTTCTTTTTTTCATAGCAAAAATAGTTTATCATCCTTACAAACATCTAGAAAATATGCTGAAGCATGTAATGATAATAACAATAATACCAAAAAATTAAGTAGATGTAGTCTCATCACTCAAAGATAAGCACTTGCAATTTTTTGGTATGTTGTCTGTCCAGCCTTCCTTTTTAAAAATGTTTTGTATATATTGTGGAATCATAGAATCATTTTATAATCAGTTTTATGTTTTCTTTTCTTTTTTTTTTTTTTTTTTTGAGACGGAGTCTCGCTCTGTCGCCCAGGCTGGAGTGCAGTGGCCGGATCTCAGCTCACTGCAAGCTCCGCCTCCCGAGTTCACGCCATTTTCCTGCCTCAGCCTCCCGAGTAGCTGGGACTACAGGTGCCCGCCACCTCGCCCGGCTAGTTTTTTGTACTTTTTTTTAGTAGAGACGGGGTTTCACCATGTTAGCCAGGATGGTCTCGATCTCCTGACCTTGTGATCCGCCCGCCTCGGCCTCCCGAAGTGCTGGAATTACAGGCTTGAGCCACCGCGCCCGGCCTATGTTTTCATATAACACTATCTAGTAAACATTTGTCCAAGTCATTAAATACTACTCTTCTATCATCATATTTGCCATACATTATCTCATTGTTCAGTAGAATGAGTTTTGTTTCCTTCTCAAATGTTTTAAACTTTCTAAGAGTCAGCTTTCTTATCTAGCATACCTATTACAGGTATTTTGAAGATTCATTAGAACCAGCAGCAGAACACCTGTCATAATAACCACTCAGAGGGCGTAACTTGTTCGTGTTACTTCTATTTGTACTACTTTCCTGTTGCCGTGTTTTCAAATTATTCCTTTTTGTAAATACAAATCAATAATTGTTTTTTAGACTAAATAACAAAATAGATTTACAGAATCAAGGATTTTAAATGGAAAACTCTAGTGTGTTTTTCATTGCTCAGTGAGCACAGTCTGAATATCTTCATGAGTACGTCTGTTCCAGGTACCACAGTAATATGACATGCACACAGAGGATATGGCTGGCACATGCCCACACAAAAGGCAGTTAAAAGGGGACATAAATGGACATGAAAACAAATTGGCTTTTATAGTTATCTCTTGACTTAAAAAAATACAAGGCAATAACCAAAATACACTTTCTATAACATTTTAAGGAAGACTTGGCTGTTTATGTTGAACTGCTAATATGATACAATGGGAAGAAAAGATATACTTGACTTGTGCACATTAGAGTGAGCATCTGAGCATAAACTGCCACTTTATCAACACAAAGTCTATTTCATTTCAAGTTCCACTGCACTCCATTTCTTCACAGACATAAGATCATAAGATGAAGTTAGAGGAGAGAGGCAAGAACAGATTCCTTGAATTGCACAGAGCTCCATAATGTAGTTATGGAAAATAGATATAAATTCTGTACTTAACTTTCAGCATGTAGCAAACTGATAAGAAAATGACAAGAATAACTAAAGAATGCTAACTGAAGTGCCATAATTGTTGAGAACAGAGATGATAATAAATTTTACAGAGAGTTGAGTCCCAGGGGATGAAAAGAATTGAAATGTGAGTAGTTCACAGCACTGTATTCCAATCAAGGAGAATTGAATGAGAACAGGTAAAGAAAAGTGATTTATGGGTGGCATGTACAGAAAGCCATAAAGAGTTTAGCTTGGTCAAAAGAAAGAGTGTGGACAACAAATAATACTTTACTGAACACTGACCATGTATGTGATAACTTCTGAGTAGAGGGCTTGATGTGGTATCTTGCTCGAACTCTACAATTCTGTAATAGATCATATCATGCTCATTTTATGGATTGTGAAAATAGAAAGCCCTGAAGATTTTAGGCAAGAAGACTGATCATTTGGAACTGTGCTCCTGGAAGATTAATTTGATGTCAGTGTGCATGACAGAGTGTAATGGGGAATAATAGAGGTGGAAGGCCTTTCTATTGTTACGACCATGGCAATAGTCCAAATGACAACTGAAGAAGATATGACTTATAAAACTATAATGGAAAAGAGAAGATGAATGTGAGTGTGTTGCAGAGGTTGAATCCAAGCGATTAGTAAGTAAGTTGCATGTGAGAGGTAAGAAAAATAAGGATGTGAAGGTTTTACACATAAATGATTACAAGGATGGTAGTGGCATTAAAAGAGGGGGAAGAGGAGGTCCCTGGGAGGGTTGATGATGGAATTAGTTTGGAATGTACTAGGTTTGTAGAAAAGCCAGAGGTACATCTCCATCAGATAATAGGTATGATAAAGTAGAATCCAAGAGACAAAAATTTGGGAGTAGAAATGTAATAAAAGTTAGTATTAGGCCAGTAGCTGGACACATTTCACAGAATTGGCCACTGCATATGGTTGTGTCACAGAGATATAACAGGACAATCAAACTCCCAAAATTTGAATTTCCAAGATTATTTAAAATTTATCACATAACCATTCATCTCAAAATTGTTTAGTGAATTTTAATCAAGTGAGGATAGCTATTCAAAATATGATTCATTTTACTTTTGGGAAAAACGTTCATGTCACAGCAATGAGGGTGTGTGCATGTGTGTGTGTATGTGTGTGCATGTGTGTGTGTAAGCATCTCACTTAACTCCCCTTGGGCCCATCTCTTCCCCCTGTGTATTTTGAGTATTGATAAGAGCAGAAAATATAAGTTGCTGCTGAGGAAGACTTGAAGAGGCAGTATGCAAAATCACTTAGCAGAACCTAAGCCATGGTTGAGTCAGACTACTCACATTGGCTAAATTGTGAAGATTTTCTCCTTATGTGGTGAGTCTTCCTAATGAGAAGCTTGATAAATAAAGTTTATTTTGTGTATAAATGTTTCCACTTGATGTGTTTTTCTCCTAAAAACAAAATACAATAAAAGCAATTTTCATGATCTGTCCTTCAAAATTGAATCGCTGGTAGCATTTTCCCCCCAATTCCTAAAGTAAACAACTTCCTTTCAGATCTAAAATATAAATCATAATTGTGCTTTCTCTCGGGGGCTTCTGCCTTTTATCAAATTAACAGCTCTCGAAAGAAGCGCATATTTTCAGCTGACCTACAGTTGGACCTAACATTTCTTTCCCAAACTGTCAGACATTTTAGTCATGGAGGAGAGAGGACACACTTCCAGAATCTGCTGTGTGTGGCCCGGATCCTGTTCTCTGGCCCCAAGCAGTCTATCGCTCTGCCTCACAGGGGCCGCTTTTGGCTAATGAATCCTTAGCTCCAAGTTTTTCCTCTTCCTAATGAGTGCTAATAAAATGCATTTAACTCCACTAATGCAACAAAAACTCAGCATTATTTCATTGTATCTACTTAATAAGAACCTTGTTTAATATCAAATTACAGCCTGCTCAGCCAAAGCATTATACTGGGGGAAGTGGGACTGTGAGAAGGGAGTATCGAGTGCTCTAATTTGGACATTCCTCCTTAATATGCCCTGCAGTATTACGTGATTGCTTAATTCATTTAGCCGAGCTAGTCTGATCCATCTGCCAACTGTTGTGTAAAATTTACTGCAATGCTAGGCAACCGGTCCCACTACACAAGCTAGAAATATAGTATCGCTTTTCCTGGGACCAAGTTATTAACAGTTGTTTGGGGAGAGGCAACAGGCAATGGTGCAGATACTGTTACAAAAAGGAAGACCTTCTGGATGTGCCTCGTTTTATAAAATGGTTACAGCAAATCCCATTTTTATTCATCAAAATGTGTTTCTAATTGTTCATGGTCTAATTTCAGAGGCATTTCATCTTTACTTCAAATTTATCTTCGATGAGTAATGATGTCTAATCTCCTATGTATCTCAGCTTTGAACTTCTCTGTCTTCTTTTGAACCGGCCTCTCTCTCAAGAAACGATCAGTAACAAATATCTATTGGAAACTTTCCATGTGAAGGAAATAATCATTTCATAATTTGAGTAATCATTGCTTGAATTAGATAAAGTTCTGTGTATATTGGATTTTCTTAAAGTGAAGTATATCTGTACTCTTATTTCTGTAAACTAGAGGGAAAAGCCTTTGTTTTGAGTTTCCCATCAAATTTAGTGACCTGGAAATTTCTGTTCTTCTTGTCACCTGAGAGAGATTGCATTTGGAGACTCTTTCATCTACATGGTTCCTTAGGGTACAAGATTGTATTATCCTTGATACCTGTGTATTAAACTGGTAGATAGACTTCTCTTGGATGTTTGAAGGAGTTAAAAAGATTTGTAACTTATTCATGGATTTATGAAGAGAAGAGAAGTTGGGGAACCTTAAAAGAGCTTCCTTCTGTCTTTTTATACATATTCAGAAAAGCCAATTGTTACATATAGATAGGAAAATAGTTTACAAACTGTTTAGGAAAATTCCAGTGTAAAGGAGTAATAGTTATCTCACAAGACCTTATAACTGGCCGCCTGGTAAGAAAATGGATGAAGATGGTAGGACTTCATTCAAGACTTACCTTGTAGAGTTCATGTAGAAACTATTAAGACGAGAAGGTTGTTGCTCAATTTCTAGTAAGTGACTTGAATCAAAATTTGGTTCTGCCCACAACAGTTAAGTACCCTTGTAACTCCTTAGTGGGTGAAGTGGAGATTCTAGATCCCTCCAGCCAAGAACAAGTCAGGTAGTTATGCCAGCTATAACCATGTTCCCTAGCATTCCAACATCTCAGAAGACTAAATGGATATTTCCACCTAAACAGAAGGCATGCCTTTGTTCAAAAATGAATCTGGATAGGACAGAACTTTTTATACCTTCTAGTAATACAATTAGTTTTTTTCCTTCTTCCGACCTTAATTTTTGGTCAGAATATAAAATCAATTTCAAAACAAAATAATATGATTCCAGATAATTGCATGAAATATACTATTAATAAAAGAGCCAATATGTAGTGATTTTATGTGATAGGGAATATTAATATGAAATTATGTCCTATATAATGTTTTTCTCCCAATGTTTAAAAACTCTGTGGTTATAGATCATCTATTTATTTGCAAACAGCACTAAATAATTTTGTATAAAATCTTCCAAGCTAAGTTTATTTTCAGTGTATTGGTAGAGAAATGCATCTAGGTAGCTTTGTAGTCATACTACATTCATCCATAGGCTAATGAAAAATTAACTTGGGGAAGCTTTGGGAAAAGCAGTCAGGTACTGAGTTTTTCTTAAACAAAAAACCAAAAATTTGGAAGAATATCCTTTTTGAAATCTATTCTTCTTAGGGAAAACTAGCTTTCATCCAAACTAAATTATAAGAAATGGTAGGATTAACTAATGTATAAGTAGAAATTTCTCTCTCTGAGATATTGTACTGTTCAACTCCTGTAACAGTGAGAAGAAGCTTCAATTACTTCGGGGAAGAGGCTAAAAAAAGAAGAGGTTTATTATGTCCCTAGTGGGTCAAGGTTTCTAAAGGTATCTTAGCCTCTGTGCTCCTAAAATAAAACGTAACCCTTACTAACAGAGCCTTGCCTGGGAATAAACATGCTCTTAGTTTTCCTTGTATCAGACATTCTGGAAATGTTTCTTTTAAAGAACCAAGACTCCGGTGAGAGCTAAGAAAACGAAGTCATAAAATCTCTTTCAATCCTGAACCTTTAAGGGACTAGACAAAGAGAGCTGTTTTGCTTATATAATGAAGAGGATCATATAGACTTAGTTTTACTGTTGTTTCTTTGAGCACTAACTTGATATCATTCTTGTATTTGTTAAGCATCACCACAGAGTCACCTTAAACTCTTCTCACTCGTCCTTCACAGACAACCAGCCACTGAGTCTGGAATCTTCTATATTCTTCTTTTCCTGCTTCTCTCAAATACATCTTACTCACCTCTCCCCTGACATCACTTTAAAATAGCTGTATTGAAATACTGAAATTGCCATTAAAAGTAATGGCAAAAACTGCAATAACTTTTGCACCAACCTACTAATTTAAAAACCAGAAATCTACCCATCGTAAGTGTAAAGTTTGATTAGTTTGAGTAAAATTATACATTTGTGCAACAGTCCCCACAATCCCGATTTAGAACACTTCCCCTTCCCCAAAAGTTCCCTGGAGCACAGTTGCAATTAATCCCCACCTGCTGAGTCTCTGACAACCATGGAACTAACTTCTGTCTCTAGGGATTGCCTCTTCAGGACATTACATATAAATAGAATCAGGTGGTCTTTTGCATCTGGCTTCTTTCACTTAGTGTGATGTTGTTGAGATTCAGTTATGTTGCAGCGTATGTCATTATCTTGTTTTATTATTGCTGAATAGTATTCCATTATATGGCTATACCACAATTTGTCTGTCTGTGTATCCATTGATGGGTGTTTTGGTTGTTTCTAGTTTGGGGCTATTATAAATAATGCTGTTATAAATATTTGTGTACCTATCTTTTTGTGGGCATATGTTTTCATTTCTCTTAGTAAATATACAGGAGTAGAATTGCTGGGTTGTATGATCAATATATGTTTAATTTTTTAAGAAACAGAAAAACTCTTTTCTAAAGTGGCTGTACCATTTTATACCTTCCTGCCAGCAATGTATGAGCCTCTTTCTCCACATCCTGGCTAATATTTGTTATTTGCAGCTTTTTTATTTTAATCATTCTAATGGGTGTTCCATGGATCTCGTTGTACTTTACTGATTGGCTTTAACCTAGTGACCAAGATGTTGAGCACCTCTTCTCCTGTTTATATTCTCCCTTAGTTCAAACCTTCATCCTTTCTCACCAGGAATACATGTAAAGGGCTATGTGCTATTTACAGCTTTTCTTTATCCAGCATACCTTCTCTTTAACATTCTTCTGATAATAAACTCCTTTTGTCCTATGGAGACACCATTACACACTATTCAAGTGTGGAAGATCCTGCCTTCCTATTGAGAGCCATGGGAATGAGGCCTGACTAATTAGAAAATAATATTTTCTAAACAAAGTGATTGCTTTAAGATTTAGGTCATCGCATTTCCCTTGAAAGAAGCCTTTCTGCAGAGACCTGGGAAATACAACTAAACACATATTCTAATCTTGTTAGTCGCAAGTACCCAGAACTAGCTAACCTAACAACCTCTAAAATTGTGGGAAATCATGCACAACGCATTCTACGGCTTCCTTGACTCTATCATCACCCACTCCTGTAAAAGGCTCCCCTTATGGACAGGAGAGAAATAGGGCACCCCACTTACACAGCCTCAATAAATGAATTTATCTTATTCTACTTTACTCAATTTTTTAAATTTTATTTTATGTTATTGGTTATTCTCCTCAGATCTCCTTCTCTTGCCCTAATATTAATTAGGGGTTTGATCTTGAGAAAGGAGAATGACTGACCAAATGCTCAGGCTTGTTCTAACTTGCTTGGAATAGCAAGTCTGCCAGAAACTTTAAGGCCCTGTATGGCCAGTGGTCAGACTGTTAGGGGCTGGTTGTCTTTTACAAGCCTTGTAACTTTAGACAGGTTATGCAACATCTCTATGCCTTAGTTCTGGGATGAGTAACATGGGATAGTAACAGTTCCTACTTCATACATTTGTGGCAGTGATTACATATGTCATACATCTTAAAAAGTGCTCATAACAGTGTCTGGAACATAGTAAATGCTCAGTAAGTGCTTATTGCATGTGCAGACATAGGAGGTACTATTAATGAACACCACAGGTAACTGGCTGAAAGAACTGGCTCTGAAACCTCAGAGAATTCCCTTGTCCTACTTCGCCAATTGACTATTTGTTTATGATTCTGAAGGAAAAGTACTATTGTTGGAAAATGTTATTGTTTTAGATCATCTGTTCCAGTTTCTGCTGCCAATCATTGCTCTAAAGAATTTCCTCTCTACCACATTTCCTTCCCCATGAACTTCCTCCCTCCAATTCAGTAATTGCTGAAAATAACCAGCTTGAAATATAACTTGATAAAAAGCTCTTAGCTGTCCTCACTGTGCTTTAATAGTGAATCCTCCCTTAAATAAAATGCAAAACAAGACAATAAGACATTCTAGGCACTTTCTCTTTAGCCAAAACCAGGAATTTTATATGGATAAAATTCACGTTTTATTTGTACAAGCCCCTTTAGCAGATTTTGTTTATATTATTGGCAAAATTATGATCACCATTACCTTTATAGAAATGTATTTCTTCTTTTCTTCATTCATTTATTCTATGTATATCTGTGAATATTTACTAGATAAGGGGCTGTAGAGTGTATTAATCAATGTTATATTCTTATTTTTCAAGGGCTTTGAATCTAATAGGAGAAAACTTTTAATATTCATACACACAACTAAAGCAAAGTATCACATTACAAATGCTGAATGAGTGCTACAAAAAAAGCTCTAGAAGTCTTGAGAAGAGTTCACATTGGTGTGATGATCATGGAAGGCTCCGCAGATGGTAAATTTAATAGGACATTGAAATAGGGTGAGAGGAATTGCAATTGGAAGAAATTGCAGGAGTTGGGAAAATGCGATGAGATCAGAAATATCAAGTGGACCTATCTTGCTGTGGGAATGGAAGTGTGATTTGGGCAAGCTGGAAAATATTTGAAAAGAGTTTCCATAGTCATACTAGATTTGCTCATTATAATAACAATTGTTTATATATGTGAAGATATACTGTCAAACTTTTAGCAAAATAAGTGCTTTGCAATCATTTTTCCAGTTGCATGTAGAAATTGGCACTGATCTATCCACACTGTCTCCATCTGGTCTATTTTGTGACCCAGAACACACAATTATGTGTGTGAATGCTGGTGTGTGAATGCGGTGCTTTGAAAAATATAACTAATTGGTCCGTCATTATATCTTCTTCTGCCACTCACAAGAAATAACCACTAAGCTCCTTAATTAATGTCATAAACAAAGATAAATCATCAATCATTTTGTGATACTGATAGCTGTTCAAAGAGGGCCCACCTCTCTATTTTTAGTAAAGGAGATGTATAATTATTGAAGCTGGTGGAATGATCCCAAAAGGAATTCAAGAGGGGGAAAAAAAACAACTTTTATTCCTATCTAGAGGCAATTCCTTTGGCCCACTCAAGGGTTTTCCTCCAGCAATTCTGCCATCTCTCTTATCCCTCTTTCCTGGATTTTTTTGTGAGAAAGGTATGTATGTGTGTGTGTGTGTGTGTGTGCACATGCGCGCATAGGTGCCTGTGTTGTTTCTTGATATACTTTAAGAACCTGTTACAGAGTATACTCTCAATATATATTGTTGGTTGAGTGCCTTTTATATTTCCAGAAATTTATCCATCTCCTCTAGGTTTTCTAGTTTGTGTGCATAAAGCAGTTCACTGTAGCCTTGAATGATCTTTTGTATTTCAGCAGTATTGGTTATAATATTTCTCATTTCATTTCTAATTGAGCTTATTGGATCTTCTCTCTTCTTTTCTTGGTTAATCTCACTAATGGACTACCAATTTTATTTATTTTTCAAAGAAACCAACTTTTTCTTTCATTAATCTTGTGTATTGTTATTTTGTTTAAGTTTCATTTAGTTCTGCTCTAATCTTCATTATTATTTTTTTTTCTGCTGGGTTTGGGTTTGGTTTGTTCTTATTCCTCTAGTTCTTTGAGGTGTGACCTTAGAATGTCTCTTTCTACTCTTTCAAACTTTTCGACGTAGGCATTTAAGGCTATGAACTTTCCTCTTAGCCCTGCCTTTGCTGAATCCCAGGGGTTTTGATAGGTTGTGTCAGTATTATTGCTCAGTTCAAAAAGTTTTAAATTTCCATCTTGATTTCATTGTTGTTGACACAATGATCATTCAGGAGCAAGTTATCCAATTTCCATGTATTTGCATGGTTCTGAGGGTTCCTTTTGGAGTTGATTTCCAATTTTATTCTACTGTGGTCTGAGAGAGTACTTGATATAATTTTGATTTTCTTAAAGTTATTGAGACTTATTTTGTGGCCTATTATATGGTCTATCTTGGAGGAGGTTCTATGTGCTGATGAATAGAATGTATATTCTGCAGTTGTTGGGTAGAATATTCTGTGAATATCTATTAAATCCATTTGTTCTAAAGTATAGCTTAGTTTCTTTGTTGATTTTCTTTTCTTTTTCTTGAGACAGAGTCTCGCTCTGTCACCCAGGCTGGAGTGCAGTGGCTCAATCTTGGCTCACTGCAACCTCCACCTCCTGGGTTCAAGCGATTCTTCTGCCCCAGCCTCCCAAGTAGCTGGGATTACAGGTGCACAACACCATGCCTGGCTAATTTTTGTATTTTTAGTAGAGACAGGATTTCACCATTTGGTCAGGTTGGCCTCAAACTCTTGACCTCGTGATCCGCCCACCTCAGCCTCCCAAAGTGCTGGGATTATAGGCATGAGCCACCACGCCAGGCCTCTGTGTTGATTTTCTGTCTTGACGACCTGATTAGTGCTGACAGTGGAGTACTGAAGTCCCCCACTATTGTGTTGCTGTCTATCTCATTCCTTAGGCCTAGTAGCAATTGTATAAATTTGGAAGCTTCAGTGTTAAGTGCATATATAACTAGGACTATGATGTTTTCCTGTTGGACTAGTCCTTTTGTCATTATATAAAGTCTCCTTTTGTCTTTTTAAACTGTTGTTGCTTTAAAGTCTATTTTGTCTGATGTAAGAATAGCTACTCCTGCTTGCTTTTGGTGTCCATTTGCATGGAATATTTTTTTCCAACCCTTTACCTTAAGTTTATGTGAGTCCTTTGTGTTAAGTGAGCCTCCTGAAGATAACAGATACTTGGTTGGTGAATTCTTATTCGTTTTGCCCTTCTGTATCTTTTAAGTGAAGCTTTTAGTCCATTTATAGTCAACGTTAGTATGGAGATGTGACGTACTGTTTTACCCATCATGCTATTTGTTGCCTGAATACCTTGCATTTTTTCATTGTATTATTGTTTTATAGGTCCTGTGAGATTTATGTTTTAAGGAGGTTCTATCTTGTTGCATTTCAAGGATTTGTTTCACTATTTAGAGCTCCTTTTGGCAGTTATTGCAGTGCTGGTTTGATAGTGGCGAATTCTCTCAACATTTGTCTGAAAGAGAATGTATCTTTCCTTCATTTATGAAGCTTATTTCACTAGATTCAAAATTCTTGGCCGATAATTGTTTTACTTTAAGGAGGCTAAAGATAGGACCCCAATCCCTTCTGGCTTGTAGGGTTTCTGCTGAGAAATCTGCTGTTACTCTGACAGGTTTTTCTTTATAAGGTTACCTGATGCTTTTGCTTCACAGCTCTTAAGATTCTTTCCTTTGTCTTGACTTTAGATAACCTGATGACTTTGTGCCTAGGCGATGATCTTTTGTGATGAATCTCCCAGGTGTTCTTTGAGTTTCTTCTATTTGGCTGTCTAGATCTCTAGCAAGGCTGGGGAAATTTTTCCTTGATTATTTCTTCAAATAAGTTTTCCAAACTTTTAGATTTCTCTTCTCCCTTGGGAACATCAATTATTCTTAGGTTTGGTTGTTTAACATAATCCCAAATTTTTTTGAGGCTTGTGTGTGTGTGTGTGTATATATATATATTCTTCTTTGTGTTTGTTGAATTGGGTCATTTTGATAGCTTTGTCTTCTAGCTCTGAAGTTCTTTTTTCTATTTGATCAATTCTACTGTTGGGACTTTCCAGTGTATTTTACATTTCCCTATGTGTCCTTCATTTCCAGGAGTCATGATTTTTTTTTTTTTTTTTTTATTTATGCCACTTATTTATTTGGGGTTTTTTTCCACCCATATCTTGTAACATGTTTTTAATTTCTGTAAGTTGGTAGGCACTTTTCTCTGATGCCTCCTTGAGTAGCTTAATAATCAACCTTCTGAATTTTCTTTCTGGCAATTCAGAGATGTTGTCTTGGTTTGGGCCCATTGCTGGTGAGCTGGTGTGATCTTTTGGGAGTGTTAAAGAACCTTTTTTGTCATATTACCACAATTGTTTTTTCTGTCCTTCTCGCTTGGGTAGACTATGTCAGAGGGATGATCTGGGGCTCAAGGGCTGCTGTTCAGATTGTTTTGTCCCACAGGGTGTTCCCTTGATGTGGTGTTCTCCCGCTTCCCTTAGGGGTGGTGCTTCCTGAGAACCAAACTGCAGTGATTGTTATTTCTCTTCTTGGTCTAGCCCCCCAGTGGAGCTACCGGGCTTTTTTGAATGCCTTTTAGATCAGAGCCCTGGATCAGTACACTTTTTCGTGCTTTGTCCTTATGTCATAAATTGGCTGCTATAAGAATGGCTGTGACATGGATTCCTTTGTATGTGTGAGCTGGAGTATGCACCTTGTGGATGAATTTAAGCACTTTTCCACAAATCTATGGCAGCCCATTGCTCTTGTGTTTTCCTCAGTTATAGAACAGCCAAGTCAAATGGCCATGAGAAGTGACTGGGAGTCGCCCAGTCTGTCACCAACAGTGCAGATGGAATTTCTTTATTGATTAATAAAACAAGTGGAGAAGATCCCTAAGACCATGTAAAAGTCGTGGAGAAAGAACACACCCTCTTCCCAACTTTTTCTTCAGATCCAATACATATGGTTGAAAATTCATCTATGCTGCTTAATCAAAGAATATGTCAATTTTTTTCAGTAAAATGAAATTGAAACCACTCTCCCACTCTTCACATATTTTAGGCAGGATGTGGATTGGCATAAATACCCATCTGGTTCCCAAGGGCTCTTTTCAGGTAGGATTAGAATAATCTCAGGACATACATGGGAACATGCATTACTACACCATGATGAAAATTAGAGAACTGGCTTTTCCCTGTCCCTTGTCCTGAATAAAAGTTGGGACCAGGGGTCCAGATTTTGACCTGATGGATCCAGCCAGTGACATTTTAAGTGAGAATCACACACACACACACACACACACACACAAACTTTTTTTTTTTTTTTTTTTTTTGAGACGGAGTCTCGCTCTGCCGCCCAGGCTGGAGTGCAGTGGCCGGGTCTCAGCTCACTGCAAGCTTCGCCTCCTGGGTTTACGCCATTCTCCTGCCTCAGCCTCCCAAGCAGCTGGGACTACAGGCGCCCGCCATGTCGCCCGGCTAGTTTTTTGTATTTTTTAGTAGAGACGGGGTTTCACCATGTTAGCCAGGATGGTCTCGATCTCCTGACCTCGTGATCCGCCCGTCTCGGCCTCCCAAAGTGCTGGGATTACAGGCTTGAGCCACCGCGCCCGGCCACAAACTTTTATATTGAAAAAGAAAACTAATATTTTTAGATAATGAAGAGGAAGACTCAGTAGGAAATAGACTGGAGTCTATTCCAGTTCCAATTTCACACTGAAGAGCAAATGTTATTTGTCTTTATATCTAGTGTAAGAAAGCAACATCATTTTCAGTAATAAAACAAACATGGGATTCATTGAGGCTTGTAGAAGAGAGAGGAGGACCGTAGAGTTACAGATTTCTGCTGCACTATACACAGCTGGTTTTAAGGATGCCTACCAGATGGTAACGTTTGTCAAAGATGAAACATTGTATCCACAAGCGTGGAGGCTGTGCCCTGTGGCAAAGCAATTCTCTTCAGAAAGAATGTTGGGGAAATAATTTTTCTCATGGGCTAAATGTATACATTTTTAATGATTGTGGATTTATTTCCACCTTGAGTCAAGACAATTTTAAGTTTGTTATACTGTCTCATGAACTAATAGGTTCTAAATAGTGAAAAAGAGATGAGATGGAATAGGGGAGGAAGGGAAAATGTGCATTTTGGGGAGTTGAGTTTCCTTGACACTGAAAGATTGCTTCCAATATAATCACTGGTTTGTGGTTTCATTTTCCCCTTTAAGGACAGTGTACTTTATTCAATTCTGTATATCTCTGAGGTAGGAAATTGCTTATGCTGCTTTGACTTAACTCATGAGTGTGACTGAGGCTCAGAAGATCATTTAGCACCTAACAGAAGCAACCTTTCATTTTGTGGCAGGTGGGTAGGGGCAAGGATGGAAGATAGCATAATTCATTCCTGCGGATCACAATCTCCAGTTACTCCTAATCCGAGTCATTCTTTTTCTCAGTGAGAATCAGGTACATAGAGGATACCACCAGGAAGGTTATTTTAATTTACCCTCTTGCTGATATTCCTCTCACTCTGGGTTAACAGAGCTGAGCATGGCAATACTTGATTTGTCAAGTCTGTTTCTAACGTATTTTTCCCTGTGCTCTGTCTTCCACCTCTGACTCAGCCATACACAAATGCACATTCTGAATGCTTCTAACCCTTCTAACCAATAGACATGATTAATTGTTTTCAGCATAATCTAAGGCTGAAGATTTTAAACTGATCCACTCTAATACCAACCAGTTGATAATCACCAAAACAACTTATATATTTGTTTTTCCCTATTAATTGACTTTCAGTGAAAATGTCATGATGTGTCAACATTTGCAAATTCCTGCCATGCTCATACAAAGTAAAAATTGCCATCCTAACTAAGCCGCAGGCCTTCTCAGACATGTTTTTGTTCTAAGGAGGAAGATTTTGTTACACTTATGTGAAGAAATTATTTCCAGCAAACAAAAATTCAGTGTCTACAATGTGACATCAGAATCTCAGTTAGTCTGGAAACTCTATGAAGAACACTTTACAAATTGGCCTTTCCGAGGTCACATCTCTATTTTATTTTTACTCCTTTCGAAGGTATTCACATCTTCCCCATGCTCCTTCCCCGTTTTCAAAAGGAGGTTGAAATAACAAGCTTTCTGTTATTCAATTAATAAGTCTTTCAATCGTAGTGTCAGGCAAAAGTTCAGAGCCAAGTCTGTAAAGGCTAACTACTCAAGACCATAGGCCAGTAAGTTCTAATGTGAAAGAGAGCATGTCTTTCTGTCAGACATTAAGCACATGATAGAGAATGTGCACACCTGCTAAAGAACATGAAAGGGTCTTTCCTAAACTGTATTTTGCAATAAGCTCTCATTTCTCCACATAATAGCTCTAAACCATGCACCTGACTTTCGTTGCCCTAGGGGAAATCAGTACTGTTGTAGACGTAATGGGAGAAGTGCAGTATATTGCACTGCAGGAACCACCTTCCACCATCACCCTCCCCATCCTCCAAACACACTCCTGGAATAATCCCTGTGGAACTCCATTGCTGCATCAGTCTTTGATCAGTCTTCTAAACTATGCAGCTCAGAGTAGCTCAAATTCACTGCCTCCGAACTTGAAAAATTAGCACCATATCTTATATGCTTTGTTCAAAATGATCAACACCACACAAATTAGCATTTTATTATACCAGCATTAAATAAGAGCTAAAAAGAATGAGCTTTCTTGACATTTGTGCTTAAGTTTGCCAAACTCATTCCTTTTCCATCTCTGTGACCTCTCAAATGACATCGCCTCCCTCAATTTTTTTCATCATCTATAAAAGCGGGATTGTAATAATTCCTATGGTGATACGAAAATTAAACGAGATCCTGTGTATAAAGCACTTTCACAAAGCTGGAATTCCATACATATTAGTTATAACAATTGCATAACAATTATTATTATACCATCCTGTTAAGCAAATGCTTCTTCAGTTATTCAATACATATTTAACTTTCATGTGGGTTTTAACTTGAGTAGGTTATACATGAATACTAGCTTATAACGTGGATCTCTAACCTCAGCACCTAATATAATGGTTGTTATCAATACATAATTTAATTTTCTTTACTAATTACATTTCATAGTGTTCAGAATAGCACTAAGGTCTTGGGAGCACGTAAATATTTCTTACTCCTTAAGTAATTATTATAGTAGCTTGTATTTTGTGCCTGCTATGTGCCTGGCCCTGTGCTAGGTAGTTTACACATATTATCTGTAATTCTTAAGCAGCCTCACGGGATTGAATTGTGGCATGTGTGATAGAGAAATCTCTGATGATTTTACATAAGTAGATTTGAATAGCACTATGATTCATTAGTAGATGGAGTGAGGATATTCGTTTATTCATTCATTCAACAAGTATTCCCCAATTTCCTTCTACATTCTAGCTGCTCTTCTAAGTCCTAGGCTTATAACAATCAGTAAGACTTGTCCTTATAGAGGGGGAAGCAGGTAATTAACTAATAAAACGATAAGATACTTTCAGAGAGTGGTAAATGCTCTAAAGAAAATAAAACAGGCTAAGAGTGTAGAAAGAATTTAGTGTGCCATGTGAGAACTGTTAGATTGGTTGGTAATAGGCAATCTGTGGAAGGGACTCTCGTGCTGAGACCTGACTTTGCACAATTTAAAGGCTTGTTATTAAAGAGTACTTATTATTATTATTATTTTGAGGCGGAGTCTCACTCTTGTTGCCCAGGCTGGGATGCAATGTCATGATCTCGGCTCACTGCAACCTCTGCCTCCTGGGTTCAAGCAGTTCTCCTGCCTCAGTCCCGAGTAGTTGGGATAACAGGCATGTGCCACCACACCCAGCTAATTTTTATTTTTAGTAGAGACAGGGTTTCTCCATGTTGGCCAGGTTGGTCTCGAACTCCTGAACTCAGGTGATCCGCCCACCTCAGACTCCTAAAGTGCTGAGATTACAGTGAGCCATCGCACCTGGCCTAAATAGTACTTATTACAAAAAACTAGGAGCCTGGAAGGATGTACATCATACTCTGGGGATTTTTGCCATAAGCTAAGAGAAATGAGTTGGAAGCAGTAGAAGGAGTGATTCAAGAGAGGATTTAAATGAATAAATGAAAGAATGATGTTAAACAATATAAGCTTATACCTCAACTCACTAAGGCATCAGACACCTCTGGTCCCTGGTGCCAGACATATCTGGCATGGAATGTGACTGGGGACCTCGAAGTTATATCAGGGGGTTTCCCCTGAGTACCCTGCTCCTTCTTTGTAGAGGGCTCCCTTTTGTCCATTTTTCTCACCTCTTATCCGTGGGAGCAGCATTTTGCATACAGTCAATGTTCACAAATGTTTGCTATGTAGCTATTGCTCAAGCACTTTAACTGCTAAAAAACAATGCTTCTAGAGAGAAAAGTATTATTGGTCCTTTCCAGTGACTGAGTTTAATTAATAATCTGTCTAGCAGCTATGTGACCTTAAGTTAATCACTTAACCTCTCGGGACCTCGGTTTTCTCATCTGTGAAATGCATATGATAACAACCGCCTCCCTGTGTTGCCCTTGGGACTGGAAGAGGGGAGGTGTGAGAAAGCCCTTAGCCATGTCTAACCTGGGACGCCCTTGTAGGGGCTTCCATACTCTATCTCAGGGGATGAGAGGGCGGAGAGAACTCACTGCACTGTCACCGTCTTCCCCATTGCCTCCATCACAACACAGGTGTGGGAGGTGGGGAAAGGGATGGGAGCAAGAACCAAACACATTAGCAATGTTATGGTTGTTTATTGTTTTCACCTATGTGGTAATAAATCAATGTGACGTTTCTCATTTTAATTAGTCTTCTTTCAGTCTGGGAAGTCAAGGCTTTTCAATGCTGATAGGGAGCTGAAAAATTACCTGAGAACAAGTGTCCGGAATGAGTCTCAGTATCCTGGCTTCAGAGTGCTGCAGGTCACTGGAGATGGGGAGTGAAGAGCCCTTCACTTCAGAAAGGGAAAATTAGCGTTGGGTGTAAGGCTGACAGCGGTGGGTGGAGAAGGAGCTGAATTCGTCTTTTCCTTGCTTACTGCTAGTTCAGCCCCGTGGTGAGCTGCAGGGAAGAGAGTGCAGAGGGAAGGGAGACTAACAGGATAAATTTCTGTAAATGTTTCTATACAGCCTAACATGAGAATGCATTTTATACACACACACATATGTATATAATTTTATTGTGTATATATATATCCAAATAATTTATATATATAATCCAAATCATTTTTTATATATATCCAAATTATGCATACATATATATATACACACACATATATATTATATGCCCAAAAGTTTGAGGAGTTACTGTCCTCAGTGGTGAAAACAGGGGTAACTATAAAAAGCGAATCAAAGCTCTATTTTAAAATTTGTCAAACAACACGTTGCCAAATAGATTTACTTGCCTTGAATTGAGTTGTATCACAAGGAAGCCCATTTCCTGCAATGTCTCAGGGAAGATTCAAAGCAAAGCCCTTGTAAAGTGTGTGGTTGTACAAGGATGTTCACTGGCTTGTTGGGGATCATGGTTATATTGCTACTAGATAATAAAAGGAAAAAATGACCCTGAGCCCTTTTAACACAGTCTTTGCTGATCTTCCTGAAATCGGCTATTCCTTCCTTCAGCAATGTTTAGAATGGTCATCTACTTTCTCCTCATGATCAAATTTGGCAGCAACAGGATGATATACAGGCACCGCTTGGGTGCTCATCTTAATTCTTCCACTTACTGCGTGTCCACGGGAAAATCACTTGACTCTCTGTGCCTCGATTCCTTGAATGCAGTGGAAATAAGATACCCATTCTACCTGCCTCACACAATTGTTTCAACCATATGATGGCATAATATAAACTATAAAGCATAATAGAATAATAAGGAATTGTTATTGTTAGTATATTTTATTATTAATAATACAAACTAATTCCTTCCATTTTATGGAATTTCTAAATTTGGGAAAGACCTTAAAGTTCAGCTAGTTCAAGTTGTCCTCCAATTTCAGTCTGTTTGACCACTTCTCTATGAAGTGATAGTTCACCCTTTCCGGAGAACTTCAGCCAGATTTACTGCCATCAAAGGAAATCTGAGCCACATCGGGCAACTCTGATGTTTCCTGTTCTAATGATGGAGTTGCGTGGAAATCTTTCATTTCTATCCTGAAGTATTTATTTAGCCTTTTAGAACCCCAGTCTCTTTTCCAAGATGGTAACTTTTAACATGTTTTAGCAGAGCTCTTGCTCCTAAATCTTTGCTTTCTCCAGCTGAGGACCCTGAGCATGTTCAAATATTCTTCAAGTTATATGGTTTTGGGTTTTCTCATCATTCTAATTGGTCAGCTCTAAATATTTCTGTTTTCTATTTCTTTCTTAAAATGTGCCTCTTTCAGCTGAATATCCTGGCATGTTATGACCAGTGTGTCTAAAATACAACTTGATATTCTCACCAACCAGATCTGCACATCTTTCCCCATCTTGCTTTCCCCAACTTGCTAAAAAGCAAGTCTTCATCTTGCTTTTTAGCACAAGTCAAATGCCTTAATTTTCTTATTTGTTGTTGTTGTTGTTTGGTTTTTGTCACTTGTCACCTGTCTTCATTCTAAAATCTGCTCCTTCAGTAAAGTTTTCCCTGAATATTTTTATCCAGGGCCAGTGATCACCCTCATCCTTACAATCTTCAGACACTCAGGATAGTAAGTGCTCTGAGGAAACAGAGCTGCAAAGAAGGACAGGAAGACGGAAATGCTTGGTTTTCATCAAGGAATCAGGGAATCGATTCCAAAATCATGAAAGACAGGCTTCTAGAAAAGAGGCTAGATGTCTTCTATGTTGATCTAAAGAGCAAAATTGAGACCAGTCAGGGCAACTTGGTGGGGGAAGCTCCAGCTCCCGCATGAGATACTGTGGAGAAGAGCATAGTATTTGGGACAGGATAGCTCTGGGTTCAAGTTTGAGTCTGCAACTTCCTGATTCAGTGGTCTTAAGTGATTTTCTGTGTTTGTTCCCAGATTAAGCCTCTCCCTCTACAAAATGAGGTGAATTTTACCAACCTCCTATGGTCCTTTTTAGGACTAAATGAGACAAGGCATTGATTCAATTAGCCAGGCCCAGGACTCTGTATCCTGGGGTCTTTTCACTGCACCTGCTAACTTGTCCTGCCTCTACTCAGTTTACAAGAAAAGTCTGAGTGATAGATTAAGTTCATGTTCAGAAATATTCACTCCCTTCACATAACTGCATTGGAAGAACAGAATTTCCTGTTCCATTCATGGTGAGCTTGGCTATGTGAATTGTTTCAGTCAGTGGGATACCAGCATCCACGATACAGCAGCCTTGAAAAGTATCTTCATGCTTCAACTTACACTCTTGAACTTCTGCAATTACTATGGAAAAAAAATATGCCCAGAACAGACAGTTCATCCCAGGAGGAGGATGAAAGTCATGGGGAGTGGAGCTGTACCACCAGAGCTGAGGCCACCCCAAATCAGCAGCCCCCCAGTTGACCCCATCCTGCTGCAGATGCATGAATGAACCCAGCTGAGACCAACAGTACTGCAGAGCCAACCAGCACACTTGCAAGCCGCGTAAATGCATTTTTATATGCTCCTGAGATTTTGTGGCTGTTTTATATGCAACGTTATTGTGGTCATAGTTACTTGAAATAACCAGTAAAATAAGATATGAATGGCTGACAAGGCTCAATGTTTCCCTCCCCTGAAAGACATGGGAAGCCAATATTTTTATTTGTTTAATAAATATTTAAGTGAACACCATGTGCCAGGTCCCCAATTGTAGTTAATTTTCCATTGTACGAGGGACTCTGCTTTAAAGAACTCTACTTAAAGCAGTATAGAATTATACTAGCATCCCAATTCCCTTGACTTAAAGTTATTACACACAAAGCACAACAAAATCTCCTGCATGTGCAGAGCTTATACAATGTCCTTCTTTTTAAATTTCTGTGCATCTGTCTGCCTGGTGGATGCTGAACATCACATTGTTTCCCTGGTTTCTAGAGCTGGTCTACCTGAGCATCCTGGAAAATCCCTGTAATGTTAGGTAATGAAGTAGAGTTTTACTGCGTGGAAAGCTATTTCCTTTCCCTTTCAGTAAAGTGTCTCGAACTCTACTCCCTAGTCTTTTCCACCTTCCTAGATAATTCCAGAGGAATTAGGTGTTACACAATCCTCTGAAGGGTGGAGGCAAAGAAGGAAACTAATAAGGACTTTTTTTTTTTTTTTTTTTTTTTTTTTTTTTTTTTTCATACCTGTGCCTCCCTTAGAATGGGGATCACAGCGGGACTGCACAATGCCATCGCTCCTGCTCTCTGAAGGCTGGGGCTGCAACTGCACAGAAGAGGGTGCTCTTGTGCAAAGCTGCTGCCGGCTTCCTGGGAGGAGGTGAAGTTTACCGTTCCTTGCTGAGCGGATGATTCATTGCTCATGATATTTGGTAAATGTAGTCTGCATTAGTGCACACATATTCTGCAACAACAGATAAAAACCCCAAACAGCAAAAATGTCAGGAAACTCATTCATATGGAGGCTGCACATCCATCATCTTCTGCTGTTCTGATACGACATAGCCAACTTTTATCAGCATCCTTCCCTTTTACCCTATCTGCCAGGACCCTTTAAATGAAAATTATCAAGGAATAGGGACAAAAATAGTGCCATCCTTTTTAGAATTTTCCAATTGCTTTCACCATTTGGAGAATAACTATATATCCATTAACTTGTTTGTTACACAAATATTTATTGAAGGCCAGTTATTCTGCTTTTTCGGTGCTTTTGGAGAAAGAATTGAAGCTCCGTCCTTACCAATCAGACCCAGATGACCTGATTTTTGCTTCCCTCTCCAATGTGATTTCATGCTAACTGCCTTTTCTCTGGCTCTTTTCAGTCTCAGGCTTTTGCTCTCATATTTCATTTTACTAGAATTTTTTTTTTCTGATTCATATTAGGGCTTATTTGCTTTGTTTTTCTCATTCTCCAGAGCTCAGCATGAATGTCGTATTCTCAGAGTGATTTTCCCTAAGTCTGTATGTTAGTCAGGGTTCTCCAGAGAAACAATCAATAGAAGATATTGATAAAGATCTAGCATCTTGTGATTATGGAGACTAAGAAGTTCCAAGATCTGCAACTGGCAAGCTGGAGACCCAGGAGAGTTGATGGTATAATTCAACTCAGAGTCCCAGTCAGAAGGCATTAAGGACTGACTTCCCAGCTGAAGACAGGCAGGCAGAGAGAGAATTCTCCCTTACTCAGCCTTTTAGTTCTATTTATGCCTTCCATGGATCGGATGAGGCTTTACACAGTCTACTGATTTAAATGTTAATTTCATCCATATATACCCTTATAGACACACTCAGAGCCATGTTTAACCAAATATCCAGGCACCTTGTGATCCAGTCAAGTTGACACATAAAATTTACCCTCACAGTCTGCATCTATAAATATAGATATCCTTCCCTAATTACTAATACCTAGTCTTGTTTATCTTCTCCTCAGTGTTTATCACAATGTGTACATGCCTTGTTTCTTTGTTTGTCACATGTGTACTGTCTGTCTCTCCTAGAATGCGAGCTCTCTGAGGGCATGGACAGTTTGTCCTGTTTTTACTCTGGCCCTTCAGCTCAGAAGAGTACCAGGCTCTCGGTAAACACTCAATATGTATTTTTGAATGAAATAGTGCAAAAAATTAAAATAATTATGTAATGAAATAAATATTGAAAGGCAAAATTAACAGATAGTTATGAGAACAGGCCGGGCGCAGTGGCTCAAGCCTGTAATCCCAGCACTTTGGGAGGCCAAGACGGGTGGATCACGAGGTCAGGAGATGGAGACCATCCTGGCTAATACGGTGAAACCCCGTCTCTACTAAAAAATACAAAAAACTAGCTGGGCGAGGTGGCGGGCGCCTGTAGTCCCAGCTACTTGGGAGGCTGAGGCAGGAGAATGGCGTGAACTTAGGAGACGGAGCTTGCAGTGAGCTGAGATCTGGCCACTGCATTCCAGCCTGGGCGACAGAGCCAGACTCCGTCTCACAAAAAAAAAAAAAAAAGTTATGAGAATATAGAAGAACAAAAGTCTAATTCTTTCTGGAAGAGTCAGGAAAGGCTTTAAAATGAGGAGACAATTGAGCTAATGGGAAATCCGCTAACCTGTAAGGAAGTCAAGTAGAAGAAAGATTTGCAGAACAGATCAAACAGTGTGTGCTAAGGTGAGTATGAGTATACTCCAGAAGTGGCAAGAAAGTTAGTGTGTCGGGGGATCAGAAGAGACTGAGAAGGCTCTTGTATGCAGTGGCAGGATCAGCACTTGACTCACCAGAAAATGAGAAGTCAGCGGATGCTGGAGGTTTTAAAACAGGACATTTACTTTGGAAGCAGAGTAGATAAAGCTTGGAATGGGGAGAAACTGAGGCCCTGGAAACTAGTGAGGAAACAGTTACAGTAATTTGGAAAGATAAAAGATGAAACAGCAACAGAGGCATGTAGGCTTGAGTCCACGGCTTTGGCAGAAGCTGAATTCCTAATAGGAAACCCTGGGTTTAGAAGTGGGTAAAACTGGCTTGTGGCTTTGGGAACAGGCTAAGAAGAACCAGTGTCTTCATCCAACCTGTGATAATCTCAAAGTGTTAGTGTGTTTGCAATACCATAAAGAAATATCTGAAACTGGGAAATGTATAAAGAAAAGAGGTCTAATTGGCTCATGGTTCTGCAGGGTATACAAGAAGCAAAGCACCAACGTTTGCATAGGGTGAGGGCCTCAGGGAGCTTCCAAATATGGCAGAAGGTGAAGGGGAATAGGAGTGTCACATGGTGAGAGTGGGAGCAAGAGAGAGACAGAGGAGGTGCTACACAATTTTAAACAACCAGACCTCATGTGAACTCAGAGCAGCAGCTCACTCATCACCAAGGGGTCGACGCTTAGCATTCATAAGGGGTCTGCCTCCATGATTCAAAGACCTCCCACCAGGGCCTGCCTCCAACACTGGGAATTACATCTGAACATGAAATTTAGAGGGGAAAAACATCCAAATCATATCACTGGGGAAACAAAAAATAATTTGCTGTTGCAAGGACATCGGATGGGGAGGCGGGCACAGAGCATGGCCCAGCATGTGGGCACAGAACATGGCAGAGATTCTGCCATGGGGGCAAGATGACATGGAACGGACATGCCAGGTGGCAGGGCAGGGTCTGTATAATCAACTGAGGGGGACAGATCTTTGTAAGGAGCTGGCATGGCTGGAAGGGAGCTGTTAGAGACCCTGAGCAGATTCAAGCAAAATAAAAGAGGAGAGAGTAAATTTTGGGACACTTCTGAGGTAGAATTATATAGCCTGGTGACTGATTGAATATGGGATGACAAGGGTGAAAGCCAAGAAAGTCAAGAATGACTTCATTGCAACTTTGAAGCAGGGACTAGAGGAGTAACAGATTTGGAGGAAGTATTTGAAAAGTGATGTTTTCTCTAAATTGAATTACTGAACTCACCACCTCACTTGCACTCCTTGTGGTCAGCCTCTTAATATTCACATTGTGGGACTTTTCAGCAAAGAACTCCACAGGAAGAACATATGCTGCTCAGTTTCAAACCTTCGTCACATTCCAGAACAGCTGTCTTTACAAGAGGCACCAGAGAATTCACCCATTCTCTTCTCCATCATCATCTTCCTTTTCAGTACTAGCTCTTATTTTTATTTTATTTTATTTTTTTGAGGTGGAGTCTCGCTCTGTCGCCGGGACTGGAGTGCAGTGGCCAGATCTCAGCTCACTGCAAGCTCCGCCTCCCGGGTTTACGCCATTCTCCTGCCTCAGCCTCCCGAGTAGCTGGGACTACAGGCGCCCGCCATCTCGCCCGGCTAGTTTTTGTATTTTTAGTAGAGACGGGGTTTCACCGTATTAGCCAGGATGGTCTCGATCTCCTGACCTTGTGATCCGCCCGTCTCGGCCTCCCAAAGTGCTGGGATTACAGGCAGTACTAGCTCTTATTTACTGAGCACTTACTGTAGTAAATAACCACCATTTGCTGAGCACTTCCTATGTCCCAGGACTCTTCTAGGTCTACTACACATGCTAAGTCAATTGAACTCCTTGCACACTTAAGTGAAGTAAGCACATCATTATCCACTTGTTACAAGGGAGAGAACTAAGAGACAGTGAGGTGAGTGACCTGCCAAGAAAAGTCAGACATGGTGGAAGTACTATATGTGTATTAGTGCCTTTGGTCTTCCCAAAACATTTGGAGTAGCATTATTCCCTTCTTTCAGGAACAAGGAGAACAAGGAGTGAGGAGGAGGTTGCATCAGTTTCCTCAAACCATCCAGCCCACAAGTTCCAGAACTGATATTTCCAAGTACAGTTTCTAAGCTGGGGCCCAGAGAGGAACTGATTCTTTGAACACCTTTCTGTGTTCAAAGGCAAAGAACACAAAGAAACAGAACACATTTTAAAAGTTGCAAATAATAGTGAGGACTACAACTGATGCTTAAAAAACACAAGTTTAAACTGTGTAGGTCCACGTACATGTGGATTTTCTTCGCTTCTGCCATTCATGAGACAGAGGGATCAACCCTTCCTCTTCCTCTTCCGCCTCAGCCTACTCAATGTGAAGGCAAAGAGGATGAAGCCCTTTATGATGATTCACTTCCACTTAATGAATAGTAAGTATATTTTTTCTTACTTAGATTTTCTTAATAACATTTTCTTTTCTCTAGCTTACTTTATTATAAGAACACAGTGTATAACACATATAACGTATAAAATACCTATTAACTGATGATGTTATGGGTAAGGCTTGCGGTCAACAATAGGCTATTAATAGTAAAGTCTGAGGGGAGTAAACATTTAGATGTGTACTTTCTATTGTGTAGGAATCAGCAACCCTAGTCCTGTGTTGTTCAATGGTCAACTGCATTTATCAAATACAAACAATGTGAAGTGCTTTACATTGCTGTCTCCTATAAAGGGTATTATCATTCCTATGTTACAGATTGAGGATTTGAGGACATAGCAATTTGCTCAAGGTCACGTAGCAAATGACAGAGCCAGGATTCAAACCTACACCTGACTCCTGGGAATTATTCAATAATGGAAAAGTAATGCACTCTAGAATCATGGACCCTGTTTTGTTTTTCTGGCTTCCTCAGAGTTGGCTATTAAACACCACATTCAGATTCTCAGTTTTTATTTCTGAAGGCAAGGTTTACAAACACTTTTCCATCCTACCATCCTCCACATGTCCTCAACTCCAATTATGTCTAAAATTGGAACTTTCTTCCAAAATCTCTTTAATAAAATCTGCAGATAGTTACATGTTATTAGTTAAAGTGAGAGCTAAATGACGAGAATACATGAACTCTATATATAGAGAAGAACAACAGACACGGGGCCTTCCAGAGGAAGGACGGAGAGGATCAAGAAAAATAACTAATGGGTGCTAGGCTTAATACCTGGGTGATTAAATAATCTTTACAACAAACCCTGTGACATGGGTATACCTGTGTAAAAAACTTGCACATGTACCACTGAACTTAAAATCAAAGTTAAAAAAAAAGCCCTGCAGATATTATCAGGCCTCAAAACACCACCTGGGCAATGGCAGAGGACAATTGTCTCCCTTTACATAGGTCTGAGAATCTTCACACGGAGTGAGGTCAGGTTACCGGGCTTTCCCCCAGCATCCCTAGCAATCATTGTCTCTAGGTATTCATTTTTATTCTCCAGGGATGTAAATTGCGAAGAGAATAGCTTCTTAAGACTATATTGTAGACCACAAATCCAAGACTAAACATGTTAACTGTGAATTTAGTCTAATCTGTACGCTGGCCTTTCCTATATGTAAAAATACTGTGAGAATCTTGATTGAATGCTAAACCGTCCTCTAGTTCATGGGCCTCTGCTCCCACTGCTGCCCCAGGAACATTCCCTTCATTCTATTAGTGCTACTGCCTGACAAGTTGACCAGGATGGGGTGATCGATTGTGCAGGAAATAACTTTTTGAGCTCAGACCACAAGGACCAATTTAAGAACACAATTTCTGTCTTCTTACTGTCTTAACCTCAGCCCTTTTTTGTGTGTGAAATTGATAGATTTGGATTGAAAGGACTAGAATATTGGGCAGTAGACTAAAGCTATATAAAATGCGACATAGACGTCATTAGCTTGTTAGTGACTTTTGCTGTAAGTACATGCCTTCCAGGTCGCTGGGGAGGAAGCAAAGCGGGACACTGCCGGTACTCTTCTGGAACCTGGGGTTTTATTCTTCATTTTAGACTTAAGTGAATGAGCTACTTGACTCATTCATAGGACTTAATTTGTGTGTGCCTGGGTCTTAATTTATAAAGGTGACTGAGTGACAACATGGGGAGTTAAATGCCACTGAAATAATTTTAGCTCAGAAGCTGTACTTTCAAATATCAGCTCCGTAACTTGTGGGCTGGATGGTTTGGGGAAACTGATGTAATCTCCTCCTCACTCCTTGTGCTCCTTGTTCCTGTAAAAAGGGAATAATGCTACTCCAAATGTTTTGGGAAGACCAAAGGCACTAATACACACAAAGTACTTCCACCGTGTCTGACTTCTCTTGGCAGGTCACTCACTTCACTGTCCCTCAGTTCTCTCCCTTATAACAAGTGGATAAAATAATTTATTGCTTGTCCGGGCGCGGTGGCTCAAGCCTGTAATCCCAGCACTTTGGGAGGCCGAGACGGGCGGATCACGAGGTCAGGAGATCGAGACCATCCTGGCTAATACGGTGAAACCCCGTCTCTACTAAAAATACAAAAACTAGCCGGGCGAGGTGGCGGGCGCCTGTAGTCCCAGCTACTTGGGAGGCTGAGGCAGGAGAATGGCGGAAACCCAGGAGGCGGAGCTTGCAGTGAGCTGAGATCTGGCCACTGCACTCCAGTCCGGGCGACAGAGCGAGACTCCGCCTCAAAAAAAAAAAAAAAAAAAAAAAAAAAAAATAATAATAATAATTTATTGCTTTTACAGTTCCTGAGAGAAGGAGGCATGGTGTGCTGTGCAGGGCTACATGGGGAAGCACCAGGTTTGATCGGGAGGAGAAGTGGGAGTAAGGCTACAGCCTTTAGTGAGGTTTCCATGGGAAAGAGCAAGGCAGAGCAGAGGAAACAGCTAAAGACACGTTAGTTTGAATAATTTCAGCAGGCTTTGGGGCATAGGGACTGTCCCTAGTTGTTTAGCGCTAGGCCCTACCTGGTTGATTTAGGGCAGGTGAAATATTGTCTTGGTATGTGAAAGTTAAAGAAGGTAGTTGTGGGTATAGACCCAGGATTGGTTGGAGGGTTTAGAATACGATTTTCATGCACTTATGAAAACCGTATCACAAGGAAGATATAAATATGTTTGGTCATTAGTTTGGTCCTATAATTAATGAGTGTCAAATAGGCAAATATAGAATCTATGAAAATACAGAATACTATGGCAGAAAACTCTAGAGTATACTTCTTGCATGTCTCTCTATCCCATTTCTCTATTCCCCTCACTACCCCAGGTCAGCAGGAAGGGTAAATGAGTAGGCTGGTGGTTTCTCTTAGTGCTCACCTCAGGCTATGATTGTATAAATAGGGGCTTTAGTGGATATGGCTTCGAGACCAATGTATGGTTTTGTCCCTGTCCTACCTGAGAACTGGCATTGCCAGTGACCCGACCTTAGCAGTCATCAGAAGACAGACTATCTACATGAGATGAGCACTCAGTACTTATAGTATGGGGAGTGTGAAGGCCAAAGGACAGTCCTGCTGTCATTTCTCAGAGAAGCTGTGATTTAACCTAGAAGAGGATATGGATAAGCAGATTTTTAGCATACAAGCAATGATTATGAAAGTGTGCAGGGCAAGAGATAGATATTTGGAAAACAGGCAGAATTTAGCGATGAATCCAGAGTGACCAGTACCCAGATTCTCAGTTCTCTCATTAGTAGAATTTCAAAGACTTCTATTATGCTTGCATAAAAGAGTCAGAGTCAATTTGTCTAGGCTGCATGTCTGCAGCAAATTTGAATGTCTACAGTAAGATAAAATTCTACGGGAATTCTGGTGGTGAAATAACTTTTTAAAAACTGTAAATGAATAAATAAAGGATTTGTAGAGAAAAAAACACATTTGTAGAGAAGAAACCATTACTGGTTTTGTACCACCATTCTTTGCAAGGAAGAAGGTGGCTGGAAATCCATAGAGAGTAACCACATAAAAAGAATGCGCTTACCCCCTTTTAAATTTATTTTTCCTTTCGCATTTTCTACCACTAGAAGAACAAAGGTGCCTGGAAAGACAGCCTTTCTGTGTATTCTTTATACTTTATATGATTGCATTGATCATTTTTTAACTCTTCTTATTTGCCACTATGAAGAATTTTTAAACTTTTATATAAAAATATATGTTTCTCAAGAGCAAATGGTAATATATACAATCTACAGTGGATGAACCAAGAAATAAGGATATACATGCATTGTGCAGGATGATGATAGAAAATACCTAAATATTAGAAAGGATTTTTTAAAAGCAGACTGGGTTGGGAGGATACATTGTGAAGGGGAATCTCTGAGGAACTAAGTTGAAGTCCCTTCTCACATGAAAGCCCAAAAACTGTGGCAATGAGGTCCTCTCCCTGCTCAATGTTACCTAAAGAAATGCGTTCAGTACGAATTTATAGTGCTGCTTGAAAAGGCAGGCAATCTGACTGTCTTGTCTCTGGAAACTTGAATCAGTAGACAGGTCTCCTTTGAGTAAGTGCAGGAAAGAGAAGTAACAGTTCTCACTGCCTTCCTCCTTACTCCCTCTCTCAGTCCTGTCTCCTATCCCCAGCTTTTTATCTGGCTACTTTTCATAAGCCTCCTTCAGGGCACCGGCTTCTGTGGGATGTTCTTCAGGGACCCTCTCAGATGGGCTGGTGCCTCTTCTTGATGATTCCATAATGCCTCGAGCCTATCTTCATCATTACATCCTGGACTATGTAATTTTTTTTTTTTTTTGAGATGGTGTCTCACTCTGTTGCCCAGGCTGGGGTACAGTGGTGGGATCTCAGCTCACCATAACCTCCACAACCTCCACCTCCCAGGTTCAAGCAATTCTCCTGCATCAGCCTCCTGAGTAGCTGGGATTACAGGTGTGCACCACCATGCCCAGCTGATTTTTGTATATTTAGTAGAGACGGAGTTTCACTATGTTGGCCAGACTCCGCCTACCTCAGCCTTCCAGATTTGGACTTACTCATCTTTATATCCTTATTATGGGTAGAGGGCTTGGAACATTCTAAGCACTCAAAAATATTTAGTTTAATGAGAGAAATGAATATCCCAACCACATCTATTCAACAAATTATCTGAAACAAAATGATTTCTATCCCTATGCCTTATGCACTAGCATAGAACTTGAAAGTTGCCTGTTAATTAATAGATCCTAGTTCTTTAATTTGAGAACAATCTGCTGTATCTGCATGGAAAATTAATCTCCAGGGATATATTTTAGACTTTGGACATTGATTGTGTAACCATTCTCCCTGTTCCTTCCACCCTGAATGATTTTCAGCATCTCTGTGCAATTTCTGAATGCAATGTCCCGGTAAACCCATTCACACACTTGACATAGAAACAAACGTTGTGTTTGTTTATAAAACTGGCTCAGTGAACAAGGATGAGAAATTGAGTTATTTATTCGATGATTCAGGCCTTGATTACTAAACTAGAATTTGCCTCTGTACCTTGAGGGAGTGGAGAAAAGAAATCAAATAGATTAAATGAGACTGTTTGTCTTTCTGTGCCTCTGCCGGAAGCGCTGTGCACGGGATAATTAGGTCCCAGGAATAGGAAATCTGACCATGAAATAAAAAATACGAACTTATCATCCATAAGAAGTGGCCAGGTTCTGGTTTCACCAAAATGTTTCATGTTAACAAATGTATATTTTTTTCTAATCTAGAAAGTTCCAGTCACAAATGCCTAACCCCTCTTGGAATTATGGTTTTGTGGTGCACGTTGATCACTTGACAGCATTGTAATGTGTGTTTTTCCCATGTGAACACTATGTGGAAAGGGATCATGAAATGCCATAACATGGAATGCAGAAAGGTTAGTTTCCATCTTCTGGGAGAATGCTGTCAGAAACAATATATACTCTGCGAATTTGATTGATGGACAACCAACATTCATGTCACCATTCCAAATCCTGTCACTTCTATTCGAGAAGCGCCTGAAGTATGTGTAAAGGGAGCAATGAATTCTCTCTCCTGCCCATCTTGCTTACATGCATCATTGCCTCCCTACTTAAGAAATGCCTAGCAACTCCAAAGGCATTAGCATGCATGTAATGAAATTTGATAAGTATTTATTAATTATCAGTAATCGAATGGCTAAGATTTTGTTTGTGTAATTATTTACAAAGGACCATGGAAACCTCAAAGCAATATGGTTCATTACACCCAGGATACCTCACACTCATATCTCAGGAAAGTTCTAAGAAGATTGCTTAATTCTTTAATGCATTTAGTAGCAGCTCACATTAGCAGTCATTTCCTAACTCTCTAGTTTCTATCCATTTTTGAAAAAAACAGGAACTGATTCACAATATGAATTAAGCTTGTATCAGTGCATGCCATATTTTATTCTGGTCTTGTGTCACCCATCCCATCTCACAAAACCTATATGCACACGTAGACATTATTTCCTGTCAGAAGGGTGATATTGAGTAGATGCATTTATTCATTGCTTTTTTTTCTAAGAAAGTACAAAAGTTTATTGAATACCGACTATGAGGCAAGCAAGGTATATAGATCCTGATTTTCTAAATTGTAGACAAATATCCCAAGGTCTTCCTGGGTCACAAGATGCTTCCTTCTTGTTCTGCCACCCCATTCCTGACACTGCCTTGTATTACTTAGAGAAGGCCCCAAACACAAGTAGAGCACTCTTGATTTCAGGCACATAGGAAGGCACAAGATAGGAGAGGAGAGATGCAAAACCGTCATTACTTTGCCTCTGTCTACAGACCCAGCCAGTGCTCTGCAGTGTCACCCCAACAAATGGCCCCGCATCAGCTTCACATCCTGTCAACCAGCCTTGCTTTCAAGTCCTGGTCTCAACTTCATCACATTCGTGCTTTCAGAGCCAATGATGTATTTCTCATTTTCTTTCAGGAAGGCTTGGAAATATCTCATTTTCTTCTCCTTTAACTTCTACTCTAAAAATAAAATAAACCAAAAATACAAACTGAAAATCTGTCAGTCAGAAACAACCCATTCTTTGCTGTCGTACCAAGTGAGAAGCATTATGCTTTCCAATCCAATTCAATTGGTTTAAAAGTGCTTTTAGACTCTCGCTTGAATTTGTCTTCTCAAACTACAAGTCATTTATGCTATGTTGGTTATTGAAGCAAATTAAATAATATAACACAAACAGAGATATTGTGTTAAATATTTTGTTTATCTTTTCACACTTACCTTTTCTTTTTCTTTTTTGAGATAGTCTTGCTCTGTTGCACAGGCTGGACTGCAGTGGTACGATCACAACTCTCTGCAGCCTCAACCTCCTGGGCTCATGTGATCTTCCTGCTTCAGCCTCTTGAGTAACAGGGACTACAAGCATGCACCACCACATCCAGCTAATTATTTTTAAATTTTTTTGTAGAGACAGGATCTCACTATGTTGCCCATACTGGTCTCGAATTCTTGAGGTCAAGTGATGCTCCTGCTTCAGCTTCCAAAAGTGCTGGGATTACAGGTGTGAGCCCTGGTGCCTGGCTGCATACTTACCTTTCTGAATCTCACGCCAATATACACGCACGCACCCACAATCTCACACACACACATTGTCTTTAAAAAGATTTCAGCCACAAATTTACTAGAAGAAATAATGTAATAAATATTTCTGGAGTTTTATTTAATTTAAATGAGAGTAAAGGAGATATAGAAACAAAAATGTATTAAATACCTAATATGTGCAAACAATTTTTTTTACTTACATTATTTATTTAACTCTTAAAATGTCCCTGTGGAGTAGATTCGATTGACTTCAATTTACAGATGAAGACACAGAAACTAAGGGAGAGATAAAAATCTTACCAAAAGTCATACAGTTAATAAATGAAAGAGCTAGGAGTTGGCACCCATTCTTTCCAACTTTAAGTTCCTTTTCCTACTCCATGTTCATTCTCTCAAAGACACTGTGGGAACTGCTATGGAAAATAAAAGGATGAAAAAATTATGTCCTGGACATTATCTTTTGAAAGTCGTTGTTAACTGAGGGAAGTTCTTTGTCACATTGCATGGGTGGCATTTAGTGGATGAAACCCAGGAGCTAAGTGTCTTGTCATGTGCAGCACAGCCTCACACAATAAAGAATTACCTAGATAATGCTAATAGAACCCCTTTGAGAAACTTTGACTGCAGGCTTACAATTGTGAGAAAAACATGGAAATGTAAAAAATGGAACAGGGGAACAAAATTAAGTAAATGTTAAATTAAAATACCATTTTTTAAAAAATACTAATGAACCTCTGACTTTTCTAGGCTGATGGAGGTTTTGCCAGCTTGAACATGTGGTTTCCAAAATGACTCTGGTTGTCAATATCCATCCAGTAGAAGAAGAAAGAGGAAGAGGATTGTGTGGTAGAAGACTGAATGAGTCAGTCCTGGAGTCCCTACTACTCATACTCCATTGGCCAGAACTCAGTCACATGGCCACGTCTGACCATGAGGCAGTCTGGGAAATGGATTCCAGCTGTGTTCCAGTGAGGAAGCAGGTTTGATGAAGATCTAGCCGATCTCTCTCACACAGAGGTATCAAAAAGCATTAAAGAAAGGCAGTGCTATTTTCCCTTCAAATTCTACTCCAACTCATTCTCTTACTCTGTAAATAGCTTCAGCATCCACTCAACTTTCCACATTATTTCAGTCACAAAGTCTGTATTAGTCCATTTTCACACTCCTATAAAGAACTGCCTGAGACTGGGTAATTTATAAAAGAAAAAGGTTTAATTGACTCACAGTTCAGCATGGCTTGGGAGGCCTCAGGAAACGTACAATCATGACAAAAGGTGAAGAGGAAGTAAGGCAGCTTCTTCACAAGATGAGAGGAAGGAGAAGCGCTGAGCGAACGGGGAAGATCCCATTACAAAACCATCAGCTCTCATGAGAGCTCACAAGAACAACAGGGGGGAACAGCCCCATGATTCAATTGCCTCCATCTGGTCCCACCCTCCACACATGGGGATTATGGGAATTACAATTGGAGATGAGATGTATGTGGAGAAAGGAGCCAAACCATCAAAGTCCATTTGTTTTCTCATTCATTTAACAAACATTTTCTGGCTATTAATCATTTTGCCAGGAACTGTTCTAGGCACTGGGAACATAATAGTGAAAAAGACACAATATTTTATTATTAGTCAATGATAATGGACTGAAAGAAGAATATAGTTGACCCTTGAACAACGAGGGGATTAGGGACACTGATACCCTGTGAGGCTGAAAATCCACGTATAACTTTTGAATCTTCCAAAACAACTCATGCCTGTAATCCCATTACTTTGGGGAGGCCAAGGCAAGCAGATCACTTGAGCCCAGGAATTTGAGACCATTCTGGGAAAAATGGGAAATCTCTATTGCTAAAAAAAAAATTAAAAATTATCCAGGCATGGTACTGCATGCCTGTAGTACCAGCTACTCAGGAGGCTGAGGTGGGAGGATCTCTTGAGTCCAGACCGGAAAACTTACCTACTTATAGCCTACTATTGACCAGAAGCCTTACTGAGGACATTAACAGTCAATTAACACATATTTGTATGATATGTGTATTATGTACTGTATTATATAATATTATATGTATATTATAATGTATACATTATAATATATATATATAATTATAATATATGTATATTATATACTGTAATAAAGCTAGAGAAAAGAAAATATTATTAAGAAAATCATGAAGAAGAGAAAACATATTTATTATTAATTAAATGGAAGTGGATCATCATAAGGTCTTCATCCTCATCATCTTCACATTGAGTAGGCTGAGGAACAGGAGAAAGGAGAGGTTTGGTCTTGCTATCTCAGGGGTGACAAAGGTGAAAGAGGTAGAGGAGGTGGGAGAGGAAGCATATATTATATTATAAAAGTAGTATAGTATGTGCTACAGTTATTTTATGCAGTTATGATTTAATATGTGTGTTTACTTTTTTAACATTTCATTGTGCTGAAAATGGCACCATGTACGATCTGTGCTTGTGTGTGCGAGTTTTGATTTTTTAATTTTTTATAATAGATTTGCATATATTTTAATATGATAAATGATAACAGACTAGTATCTCCATATATTTAATGCATTTCTAACACATCTTTTTCTTATTTTTTTGATATTTATAGGCCATGCAGTTTATCTGCAAGTTTAATTGTCAAAAATCTCCAAAAAGTTTTCCAATACATTTATTGAAAAATATCCACATATAAGTGAACCTACACAGTTCAAACCTATGCCATGCAAAGATCAACTGTACAGTCAAGATGATGTTTTCAAAATGTAAATGAGGTCATATTACTCTCCTGATTAAAAGTCTCCAAAACTTTTTCCATTGCTCTGTGGAAAAAAAAAAATGTAAATGATTTGAAATAGCAAAAGAGATTACTGGGTGTTGTATTACTCAATTCTCACGCTGCTAATAAAGACAGACTTGAGATTGGGTAATTTACAAAGTAAAAGAGATTTAATGGACTCACAGTTCCATGTGGCCAGGGAGACTTCACAATCATGGTGGAAGGCAAAAGAGGAGAAAGTTACATCTTATGTGGCGACAGGCAAGAGAGTTTGTGCAGGGGAACTCCCATTTATAAAACCATCAGATCTCATGAAACTTATTCACTATCACAAAAACCACATGGTGGAAATGGCTCCCATTATTCAATTATCTCCACCTGGCCCCACCCTTGACACATGGGGATTATTACAATTCAAAGTGAGATTTGGGTGGGGACCCAGCCAAACCATATCAGTGTGTTTTTAATGAGAATATTAGATGTTCTCTGGATGACCCTCTAGGATTATCTCATTCTATAGGATTTAGGCTTATTTTACAAGTCATAAATTGTTAAAAAACAATATATAATAATACAAATGATTTTTGCTTATAGAAATGCAAATGGTTTTTCCTGGCAGAATACAATTGACTTCTACCCTACGGAAAAGGTTATTCTGAGTCTTGAGTTGTATTGTCTTGTAGTTATTAATAGTTTTGCTTCTGCTGGCAAATTTATTTCACAATTCTTGATCGTGTGTGTGTGTGTTTGTGTGTGTTCTTCAGATGTATTTATGTATATGTATATATCACATTCTGATTGAACCAGTTTAACATTTTACTGGTTTCCTTATTAATGAATGAACTAAATTACACTAGTGATGTGCATTCATTTCATATTTGTGATAGAGTCATAATTTTAACTTTTGAAAATTATAGTTTAATAGCATTTAGAATAAAACTTGGACTTCCCATACTTTCTTCACATTCCACTGTTTAAAGCCCTATGAAATCTAGGATTTGTTCCCTTCCCGACCTCATTTACTACTCCACCTCACCTTGCTCATGCTGCTCTTGCTCCCCTTCCCCTCTCTCCTTCCTCAAATACTCTCATGCATTATTCCCAGTTTCCACTTAGATCTCATCTCAAGTTTCCTCTCCTCAGAGAAGCTTTCCCCATCAGGCTCAATCACATTGCCCTGTTTTAATACCTTCAAAAATGTTAGTATTATCTAAAAGTAACTAGCTCTGCTGTCCACTTAGATATTTGTTTTTATGTTCTTGCCTGTTTTGTTCACTGTTATATTTCCAGTGCCTAGCAGATGATCTAGCCAATAAATATTTTCTATAATTCTTTCTGGGTAAAATAATTGACATAAAATAAAAAGAAAAGGACTATGTCCAGGAGATTATAAAAGAGGTTTCTCTGACTCATCTTGGGGTGCCTTCAGCAGGCCTCTGCATCTGAGCTCTGCTCTCTTTCATGAGGAGACTGCCATCTCTTCCCACTCTTACCCTGATCATTTGCTGACTGGTTTCTGCTGACTGATGTTCCTCTTGTAGGCCATCCTTTACCTAGGGATTCCCAAGTCAACTTTTTATAATACATCTTGTATTAGTCATGGTTCTCCAGAGAAACAGAACCAAGAGTATGTATATAGATATTTGAGAGGGATTTGTTAAGGGAATTAGCTCACATGAATATGGAGGCTGAGAAGTCCCTCAACACGCCATCTGCAAGCTGAGATGCCAGTGTTGCAGGACTTTTTCCTTAGCTCAGCTAAAGACGGGGGTCCTTATCACATGGCCATGAAAATTCAGGCTCACAGACAATTTGAAGGGTGAATAAAATGGGATTTATTGGGCAGAAAGGAAAGAAAGGAAGAACAGGGACTCTGCACAAGGCCAGAGTCCCTGCTAGTGTGCTTCCTGCCTTGCAGTTTGAATCCCAGGTTCCACCCAGGAAGAGGAGGGGCCAGGCTCCTCCCTGCTGCAGACAGCATGAGCTCCTGTGGCTCCGCCCCAGTGCATATTCCTCCCAGTGAGCAGACTGGTTGGAGTTTTGCCAGGGAGCCCTTTCCACCATGCTGTCTTATTAGCATGGCTTGGTCCAAGTCAGTGATGAAACTTAGTATGAGGCTGAAGACCTGAGAACCTGAAGGACTGCTGGTCCCAGTCTCAGAGCCTGAAACCCAGAGAGTTCTGGAGTACTGATGTTCAAGGGTAGGAGAAGAAAGGTGTCCCAGCTTCAGGAGAGAGAGTAAATCCCTCTTTGCTCTTTTTTGTTCTATCAGGACCTTCTGCCAATTTGATGTTGCCCACCCACATTGGTGAGGGTGAATCTTTTTACTCAGTCTACTGAATCAAATGCCAATTTTTTCTGGAAACTTCCTTATAGACATACCCAGAAATAATACTTAACCAGCTATCTAGGTAGCCCTTATTCCCACTGACGCATAAACTTAATCACCATACATGTCTTAGGGAGCTCTTAAAAATAAAAATTCCTGATGCGGTGGATCACATCTGTAATTCTGGCACTTTGGGAGCCCTAGGCAGGCAGATCACGTGAGGCCAGGAGTTTGAGACCAGCCTGGCCAACATGGCAAAACCTCATCTCTACTAAAAATACAAAAATTAGCTGGGTGTGGTGGCACACACCTGTAATCACAGTTACTTGGGAAGCTGAGGCATGAGAATCAATAGAATCCAGGAGGAGGAGGTTGTAGTCAGTCGAGATTGTGCCACTGCACCCCGCCTGGGTGACAGAATGAGACTCTCTCCAAAACAAATAAACAAACAAACCAACAAAAGCAAACAAAAAGAATTCCTGTGGCCTATGCTGACCCCCAGGAGAAGCTGATATGGCAAATCTGGTATCTTTATTTCTGATAAGCTGAAAAGGAGATCTGTGGGAGTCTGTGACAACATTTGGTAAACTAAAATGAATTTTTGTGAAAAATAAAAACGGATCACATTTCTTTCTTGTTTCTAAATCTTTGTGCCTTCTCACTGCTAGCCCCATAATATTCCAATTCTTTAGCTTAATAGACAAAGTCAGCCCCATTCTGACCTTTATGTCTCTTTCCCATTGTGTCTTTCTGTCACTCCTTGCCTCCTACCACATGGGCCTTTCAGACAGACACTGAGGTCTCCTTTCGTGGCCCCACATCTAGCATATTCTGCTCTGCACAGGAAGACATCTTAATATAAGTCTATTCATCTCTCCATAGTGCTCCAGTGTTAACATCATTGAACCTTACCTGTGGCTTCATTCCTTTGTATTTTCAGAGCTCATTTTGTTGTTGTTGGTAATAGTGCTGTAAAGCTTTTATCTGCTATGTCAAAATATGTCAGTTTACTAGTTCCTCTCTTCCAGTGGACTGTGAGAATCCTTGAGGACAAGAATTATGTCTTATTTATCCTTATCTCCCCAGGACTTGGCAAAACACTTGCCAAGGTTAAGTGTTTGATAAGTGTTTTGATAAATAGAAAAATGATGGGAAAGATGCTATTTTCATTGAACTTTGAAAAACAATGAGAAAGCAAATAAAATAGAACAGGGAAAATGATATACCTCAAATAGTGAGCAGAAAGGCATGGAAGAAACAAAAGCTAAGGGAAGATGCTTGTGGAAATGACAAGTGTTTAGTGAGAAAGAGCTGCACTACTGGGGCATCAAAGTGGTACACAATAGCCTGATAAGGACCGGCTTTCCTTGCAAGTTGAAAATGAGGCATGAAAGTTCAGATTTTGTTTTTAAGCAAAGTTATAGAGCTAAGGAGTTTGATTCTTTTCTCTTGAATATTAGTCCCATTCCTCCACTGAGGAATAAATGACTAGAATCACTTTGTCATTTTAGCCTTGTCAGCAGCGAGTGCTCCACTGCACCGTAAGTCTGATAACAGTGGAAGAGACATTAGCTGTAAATGTTGGTGAGAATTACCATTGTTCAGACTTCTGCAACTGCTGTCATCAAGATGTTGGGGGAATTGCCCCACTTCACGGACAGTAAACCTGGACCTCGGTGGGGAATGGCAGGGGCAAGGGGATTAGAGCTCCTGATGAAAAGAAAGACTCGTGAGAATAAACATGGCAAACTCATGTGGGGGATAAGGCAATGGATGAATTTAAATCAGATTATACCCCTATTATCTACCAATATGCACTTGAATTGGTCCTAAAGGAAAACCACAAGAAATAACCTTTTACATGGTGCTGGCATGTTAAAATAGAGCCGTGGTTTCCTCCCTCCTCTTAATTGCATCTTAGGGCATCCGACATTGACGCTTCTCAGACGTTCTTTCTCAGGGCTGTTCAAGGCCATGCCTAACTAGGACACTGGTGTAGCACACACTGGATTCCAGGTAAACTTCTAAATGTTTTGGACACATTCGCTTACTTCCCTCCACAACAGTCCCGTAAAGCGAAGAAAGTGAGACTCAACTTGGTTAAGTGATATAGCAAGATCACAGATTTAATTCAGAGATTTGAAAGATGAGGGAGACAATCTGACACTTTGGAATCCCAGGTGACTTGAACACCGTATATTTCATCTAATTTAAGACCACAGATTTTTATGATTAACCATTATTTTATATACTATGACAAAGATTGGGGGAAAGGGGGCCTGCCAATTAACCTACAATGCACTATTGTATAATAGAAACATTTCTATTCAAATATGTCAAAATATAATGAAAAATGTGTATTTTAAAGTTAATGAAATAAGGTATATTGGGCAGAATTATCTTAGCCTCTTTGTCTACAACTACCTGTCATGAGAACATAACTAGCACTAGCATGGAGCAGAATGTTATGTTCAAAAGAATATCCCAGAAAGGTGAGCTTATTGTATGATTTTTTGTGTGGGTCCAGGGTGTTTTTTTAAATACATATTTTAAATTAAACTAGAGTTTGGCATGAAGTTTTTTGATTACAGATATTTCCATTTTTGGGGGCTGAAAAAAATGTTTTCTTCCCCTATCAAATTTAGAATACTTGGAATCTTCAGTAAAAAAGAAAGCTAAAGATTTGGTTCTGATTGTCCAAAGACAGCATATCAGCATATCAGCAAAACATGCTTTATACAATAATTTGCATGAGGCAAAATGTGTCTCTGCATCTTAAAGAGGTTTCTGTAAATAGTGGATTGGTACAATTTCAACAAACTCCAAAGAGCTTATACACCAACCTTGTTGTCTGAGTATAGCGCAAAAAAAAAAAAAAAAAAAGAAGACATAAAAATCAAATATAAATGAACACATTATTATCATTATTATTATTATTATTATTAGAGACAAGGTCTGGCTCTATTGCCCAGGCTGGTGTGCAGTGGTGCCATCTTGGCTCACTGCAATCTCCACCTCCCAAGCTCAAGCCATCCACCTACCTCTGCCTCCTGAATACCTGGTACTAAAGGTGTGAGCCACCACATCCAGCTAATTTTTGCATTTTTATAGTAGAGACGGGGCTTTCGCCATGTTGCCCAGACTTGTCTCGAGCTCCTGGGCTCCAGTGATCTGCTCACTTCACCCTCCCAAAGTGCTGGGATTACAGACATGAGCCACTGTGCCTGGCTAACACCTAATTATTTTACCAACAGCAACAAAAAATCATGAAACAAACAAGAAATCAAATTATAAATTAAAAATATTTAGGGGTAAAAAATAAGACTAAAATATGTCAAAACATGTGATAGAGTTAAATGGTGCTTGAGGAAAATTTTAGAACCTTGTATATAAAATTCAGAGTAAAAAAACTGAAAACATAATAAATAAAATTTGCAAGTCAAGAAGTTAGAAAAAGAACAGAAAGAAAAAAGGAAGCAAAATGAAGGAAATAAAAATACCAAGATCAGATATTAAGAAAATAGATGCAAACAAAAATAAATAAAACTATGATGTGTTTGGTTGCAAAGATTTATAAAATAAACAAAATTTTGACAATACTAATCAGTGCAGAAAGAGAGAAGGCACCAAAAAGTAATATGAGAAACTAGAAAAAGACACTTAACCAGAGGTAACATTGTTTTTTTAAAAAATACTATGAACAATTTTATAACATGAAATTTGAAATATTAGGAGAAAAGGTAACTTTGTTTTAAAAACATATTAAAAATCTTTAAAAATTCTAAAAATTATAAACATCAGATAAAATAATCAGTATTATAAAATCAATTCCTTAAAAAATGAAGCAAACAAAACAATGACAAAAAAACTAGTTTTATAGGCAGCTATATAAAAACATCAGAGAAAATGTATCATCTAAAAATTGTTTTAGAATATAGAAAAATTAAGAAAGTATTCCAACATATTTTATGAGGAAAGTATATCTGATGATAAAAATAAGTCAAGATCAATCCAAAAAAGTACAATTTTAGTCATTCTAATTTATAAGACTAGATTCAAATATTTAAATTTTTAGCACCCTAAATTCAATAATTAGAAAATAAGGAACAATAATATATAATTAATGATTAGATTTATTTTGGAAAGACATTTTATTTAACAATTGAATAATTAATCAATGCAATTTATCACATTAACACATTAAGTAACAAAAGAATCATCTGAATAGATTTCAAAAACATTTATACAATCAAATGCCTGTATATTATAATCTTATCAACTTAATTTGAGTTAAAGGTAACTATAAACTTACAATGCATGTGTATTACACATATTCTCATTAAAGTCAGAAAAAAAATTTTTTCTTTTTTTTAATGAGATGAAATCGCACTCTTTTGCCCAGGCTGGAATGCAGTGGCCCGGTATCAACTAACTGCAACCTCCGCCTACTGGGTTTGAGCAATTCTCCTGCCTGGCTTCCCAAGTAGCTGGGATTATAGGCACCCACCACCACACCCAGCTAATTTTGTGTTTTTAGTAAAGACAAGGTTTCACCATGTTGGCCAGGCAGGTCTTGAACTACTGACCTCAGGTGATCCACCTGCCTCAGCCTCCCAAAGTTCTGGCATTACAGGCGTGAGACCCCATGCCAGGCCAAATGAATTTTTTAATGATTTTTCTATTTAGCATTTAATTTGAGATCTTAGCTGGTGCAATGACATAAGAAAAATAAAATGCAATGTAAGAAATGGAAAAGAAAGAACACAAATATTATTTTTACACGCTAAGATTATTTGTTTAGGTAATTCAACATCTACATGAAAATTATAAGAACTAATCATTGAAATTGTTGGATACAAGATTATTACATTAAAAAATCAAAGTAGCCCTATACATTAGCAACTAAAAATAATGTTTAGGAAAAATAATATGCTTATAATATATATTACATTACATCAAAGCAACAAGAAACATATAAATAAATGTTAACAAAAGGTGTCATTGTAAAAAGTAAACTAAAATAATTTATTGAAGTAGATAAATGAAAACATAGAGTAAACAGGATAATAAACCATCGTCATCCATTGGTATCCATGGGGAATTAGTTCCTGAACCCTCCATTGATATCCAAATCTGCAGATGTTCAAGTATTTTATATAAAATGGTGCAGAATTTGCATATAACCTGCACATATTCTCCCATTTACTTTAAATCATAGCTAGATTACTTGTAATACCTAATACAATATAAATGCTATGTAAATAGTTGTTATACTACATTTTCTATTTATTATTTTTTTTCCAAATATTTTGAATCGTGGTTGGTTGAATTCACAGAACGTGCAGATACAGAGGGCCAATTGTATGTTAATGTGTGAATGGAAATGCTCAATATCATAAAGATGGACATTATTTTCAGATTAATCTTTAAACTCAATATAATTATAATAAAAATCCTACAGAGTTATGGACAGAACTCGACAGAATGAGCCTAAAATTTATATTAAAGAATTAAGAGTCAAGAAAGATACAAAAAATTTGAAGGGAAAGAATAGCAAGGGGAATTTATGCGATTTAATATTAATATTGCTTATAAAATTGTTATATTTAAAACGGAATATTATTGGCACAGATCTGGATCAAAAGAACAAAGTACCCTAGAAAGAGGCTCATGAATGTGTGATAACTTTCTATGTAACAAAAGTGGCATTAAAAATAGTAGGGAAAGGATAGATTGGTTTAAAAATGGTCCTAGTCTTCAGATTGGTTTAGAAATGGTCTTAGACTTCAGATGCATCTGATGCTGGATTGAGCAAACACTAGGCTATATCTGCAGAGCCTAGAGCTGTTATTTGGTCCTGCTTACATTTCTTACTGGAAGGTTGGACTGCACTGATGCTGTGCCATAACTGACTGACTTCCTTGTTCATCAACAGTAGCACCAATCTCACCTTATTCCAAGAATTCATAAACAGGGCTGTTCCAAGGATAAAATAGCAGGTAATTTTATGTCTTAACTGATTTTCCTTTAAAACCTCATGTGTACATAGGTCCAAAGTTGTATATCTTTCATAGAAGCCCAATGAAGTGAATTTTGCAGCAAGTAGTGGGATATGTTTTTCATGGCCTTTCCTGATTCCCAAAAAAGCAGCCCCAGCCAGGCATGGTGGCTCATGCCTGTAATCCCACCACTTTGGGAGGCCAAGGCAGGCAGATCACCTGAAGTTGGGAGTTCGAGACCAGCCTGACCAACATGGAGAAACTCCGTCTCCACTAAAAATACATTAGCTGGGCGTGGTGGCGCATACCCATAATCCCAGCTACTCGGGAGGCTGAGGCAGGAGAATCGCTTGAACCCAGGAGGTGGAGGTTGCAGTGAGCCAAGATCACGCATAGGACTCCAGCCTGGGTAACAAGTGTGAAACTCCATTTAAAAACTAAAACAAAAACAGCCCAACCCTAGAAGCTATTGAGCAAGGCTCCTTAGGAGTGAGGTCTTCCTATGCTAGTCTGAATCTGCTCTTTCACATGCCTGGGGAGCAAGGGCACAAAGAGACCAAAAGGAAAACTCAAGTTGGAAGCAGTCATGTAGATTTTTGTTAAGGGACATATATATCTGATATATATATTCCTCCCAAATTTGGTCCTGAAATAAGTGATTATTTGATTATTTTCTTAATGAAAATTTAAAAAATTAAGTCCCTATATCATACACACATATATACACATATACAGACATACAGTCAGGGTTCTCCAGAGGAACAGAGCCTATAGAATAAGTGGTGTGTGTGTGTGTGTGTGTGTGTGTACATAGAGAGCGAGAGATTATGGGAACTGGCTCACATGATTATGAAAACTGAGTCCCATGATCTGCCATCTGAAAGCTAGAAAACAAGGAAAGCCAGTGGTGCAATTCAATGAGTTTGAAGGCCTGAGAACCAAAGGCCTAATAACTCAATGGGGTACCCTCTCAGATGAATTGGAAAGCCTGAGAACCAGAGAGATGATGGTGGGGTGTGGGGTCACTGGTACCAGTCCTGGAGTCCAAAAGCCTGAGAACCAGGAGCTCCAATGTCCAAGGGCAAGAGAAGATGGATCTCATAGCCAAGCAAAACATGTGACTTTTTTGCCCTTCATGTCCTAAACAGATTAGATGAGGCCCACCCACATTGGTGAGGGAGATCTTCTTTACCCAGTCTACTGATTCAAATGTTAATGTCCTCCAGAAACACCTTCACAGGTACATCCAGAAGTAATGTTTCACCATCTACTTGGGCATCCCTGAGGCCAGTCAAGTTGACACATAAATTAACCATCATACATACATTATTAGAATCCTTATCTTAATATAGGAAAGAATTCGTCAAACAATATAGAAAACCCACACACCTTCAAGGAAAATGTTGACATATAGATATGTTAAAACTTTAAACTTTTATATGGACAGAGAAAAAAGACAAGGAGAAGATGTTTACAATGCATATAACTAACTTACATGACTCCTATAAATCAATAAGAAGCCATATTGTCCATTAGAAAAGTATGCAATGGACATAAACAGGCAATTCACAAATGAATAAATATGTTTCCAATAAATATACAAAAACATGCTTAAATTTATGACTAAGCAGGAAATGCATATTAAAATAATAAAAAGTTACCATTTTGTTCCCCCAAAATTGGCAAAAAATGTTTAAAATCTGATAATAGCAAATATTGGCAAAAGTGAAGTAAAAACATTCAGAACTGATGAGAATATAAATGGATACAATTTATATTCCATTTTAAAGGGGAATTTGGCATATCTAGTAAAATTGAGGAAATATTCGTAGGCCTTTTTTTTATGGATAACTCCTGAATAAGCACACGGAAGACAGGGAAAAATATTCAAAGCAGTAGAAAAAATAGAAATGGTAGTACGTGCACAGCACTTAAAATGAATCAGGATTTCAAATTTTATAATGCTGAGTTGAAAAGGCAACTTGCTTTTTCTTTCCAAATGGTGGATTAGAGGCTTTTAGCATGCCTCAGTTACTTGGAAATAGTAAGACAGTGCATAAAGATCAACTCTTTGAGTTTTAATTCAAGAAGGAAAATGAGAATCCACCAAAATCGTGAAGGACACCCCAGATCCCAGAGAGGAGAACATGAGCAAACAGTCCCTGTCACAGCATCCACCTGATAAAAGTGAGTAAAGACCCAGTACTTGAGAGAGGCGGGAAGCCTCCCTCTGTGACTCACCTTTCCGCGGGGATCTGAGCAACTCAGGCTGAGGAAGAGCACTTTGTTTCTCCCAAGCCCCTGACCTATCTTGGGGATAGACTTGGAGGTACTGAGAGAGAAAAACACTGGGAAAAGCTGCAGGCATTTTCCCTGACCTGGGACAGAAAAGAGGAAGCCACTTTTAACCCAGGCACACACAGAGTCAGCCTTTCTTTGGTGACCCAACGGTATAGCCATGCAGGCATTTTTGTCTCAGGCCAGAGATTGGAAAGTTGCTCTAAAGTAGGGTAGGGACACCCACAGCCAGAATTGCAGTAAAAGCCTCAGCTATAGGCACTGAAATGGTGCTTTCATAGGCCTGGGGGAGCTGCAATTTCTCCTGGGCCACGAGATCTGCAGCAAGAGCTAGCCTGGTAACCTAGAACTAGTCTGCATGTATCATTGCTGGGTGCCCCAGTCTGCTCCTCTGAGATCATGATGCAACAGGGCCCCTCAGTTCCACCTCCAGGAGGATCTCCAGGCATTCTGTACTCACCTGGTTTAGCAGCCTGAGCCACTCTGCCTTTCTTGGGCATAGATCATGGTGAAGTGGGCCCTTTCTGCTTCACAACGAGACAGATATCCAAGCACTCAGAGCATCTACTTGTATGGACTAGCAACTTGAGGTGCCACACTCTTCCTGTTCAGAGATCTTGGTGCAGTAGAGCCTTCTCTGTTCAATGTCCAGGCAGATCTCCATGTATTCAGAGCACATGATCACCTGGATCACCAGACTGACCCACCCCACCCTTCCTGGACATAGAATATGGTACAGCAGGACTTTCCCCATTCCACTCCCAGACAGCTCTCCAGGCATTCAAAGCACTGGCTCATCCACATTGGTAGCCCAAGCTGCCCCATCATTTTGTGCAGAGATTCTGGAGCAAGGGGGCCCTCTCTGCTTCATGCCCAGGCAGATCTAGGAGTATTTGGAGCTCCTTCTTGCCTGGTTCAGCAGCCAGAGTCACCCCACTCTTCCTGTGCAGAGATCTTGGTGCAGGGAAGCCCTCTCCCCTCCATGACCAAGTAGATTTCCAGACATTCAGGGCACCTGCTCACACAGATTGGCAGCCTGAGTGACCCTACTCTTCCTGCACTGAGATCATCGTGCAGCAAGGCCCTTTCTACTCCATACTCAGGCAGATCTCCAGGTATCTGGAGCATTCACTCACCTGGACCAGCAGTCTGAGCCATCTCACCCTTCCAATATAGAGATTACAGTGCAGCAGGGCCTTCACTGCTCAGTGCCCAGGCAGATCTCTAGACACTTGGAGCACCTATTCCCTAGGTCAGCATCCTAAGCCAGCCCACTCATCCTGCACAGAAACTGTGGTGAAGCAGGGCCCCTTCTGCCCCATACCAAGGCAAATCACTGGGCAATTGGAGGACCCATTCATCTGGATTCCCAGCCTGAGCTGGCCCACCCTTCCTGTGCAGAGATTGTGGTGGAATGGGGCCCTCTGCACTCTGTGCCCTGGCAGATCTCTAGGCACCTGGAACACTCACTGTCCCGGATTAGGAGTTTAGGGAACCCCCCATCCATGCAGAGAAATGGGGGCTGAGGTTTTGTGACTCCATGCCTGAACATACCTCAGGGCACTTTTTGGTCACCCATTGGATTCTCCCTTATTGCTAGTGTTTGTGACTGCTATCAAGCAGCCTATTATGTATGCCTACTGACCTGGGCATGCCCATCTTGTCTACTGCCCCTGGGGCAGAGCAGAGCTCAGACCACTGTGTACTCCACAGATCAGACCATTGCCTGAGGCAACAGAAAGCACCTCTTGAAAACAAGGATCAAGTATATACACAGCCATGTTGGCTGCAGCCAGCTCTTACCCATAAGTGTCATCCGCTTGTTTGTAGGTCAAAACACACAGCCCAATATAAAATCTGTGAAAAGAAGTGCATAGGGGTATAGAAGCAAAGCCAAAAGACCCTACCCAACATTCTCTACAGTCACACCTCCTAGGGCATGGAGGAAAGAGAAAAAGAAAGAAAAAAGAAACAATAATACTATAGTGAAAGAAAGAAAAAGAAAAAATACTACCCACATGAAAATAATTATAAAAATTAGAAGTATCAGCATCTCCAAATGAGCAGAAAGTAGCACAAGAATTCTGACACCATGAAAATTCTGAATGTAGTGACACCACCAAAGGAAATGAAAACTCATAAATGACGGATAAAGAATTCAAAGCATGAATTGCAAAGAAGCTCAATGAGATCCACAATAAGGTTGAAAATCAACACAAAGAAACTTCTAAATCCAGAAAATGAAGGAAGAGATAAACATCTTAAAAAAAAAAAAAAAAAAACACACACACACACACAACCAGAGCTTCTGAAATTGAAAAACTTACTTAAGGAATTTCAAAATACAAATGAAAGTTTTATCAATAGACTGGACCAAGTAAAAGACAGAATTTCAGAGCTTGCAGACCAGTCTTTAGATCAAACCCAGTGAGATAAAAATAAAGAAAAAATAATTTTTTAAAAAGACACAGTCTTAAAGAAATACAGGATTATGTAAAGAGACCAAATCTATGAATTATTGGCATTCCTGAGAAAGAAGGAGAAAAAAATAAACAACCTGAAAAACATTTTTGAGGAAATTATTCAAGAAAATTTCTCTAATCTTTCTAGAGAAGTAGACATACAGATACAAGAAATTGAGAGATCACCTACATACAAAATGAATATCATCAAGGCGTATAGTCACCAGACAATCCAAGGTCAACACTAAAGAAAAAAAATCTTAAATGCAGCTAGAGAAAAGTGTTAGATTACCTACAAAGGGAACCCCAGGCTAATAGTCTACCTCTACCTCTCAGAAGAAACTTTACAAGACAAGAGACATTGGGGGCCTATTTTTAGCAGTCTTAAAGAAAAGAAATTCCAACCAAGAATTTTATATCCTGACAAGCTAAGCTTCGTAAACTAAACTAAACTACAATCTTTTCCACATAAGCAAATGCTAAAGAAATTCATTAGCATGAGACTAACCTTATGAGAGACCCTAAAGGGACTTTTAAATGTGGAAACAAAAGAAAGATACCTGCTGCTACAAAAACACACTTAAGCACATAGCCCACAGACCCCACATAAACTACAAAGCAACCAGCTAATAACTTCACAATATGATAAAAACCTTACTTATCACATTAAGTTTGAATGTAAATGGTCTAAACACTGACTCCACTTAAAAGGCAGAGAGTTGCAAGTTGGATAAAAAAAATAAGACCCATCCATTTGCTATCTCCAAAAGGCCCATCTTACATGTGTTAACACATTCAGGCTCAAAGTAAAGGTTGGAGAAAGATCTATTATGCAAATAGAAAACAAAAAAAGAGCAAAGGTTTCTATTCTTATATCAGATAAAACAAATTCTAAACAACAACAGGAAAAAAGTACAAAGAGGGATATTACATAATAATAAAAGTTTCAATTTAACAAGAAGACTTAACTATCCTAAATATATATGCATCCAATATTGGAGCATTCAGATTCATAAAACAAGTACTTTCAGACCCACAAAAAGACTTAGATAGCCACACAATAATAGTGGGGGACTTCAACACTCTACTGACAGCATTACACAGATCACTGAGGCAGTAAACTAACAAAGAAATCCTGGACTTAAATTTGACTCTTGACCAATTGGACTTAATAGATACCTGCAGCATACTCCACCTATCAACCACAGAATATCCGTTCTTCACATCTGTACACAAAACATACTCCTAGACTGACCACAGTCCTGGCCATAAAGCAAGTCTCAAAAAATATTTTTAAAAATAGAAATTATACCAACCATACTCTTAGACCATAGTGGACTAAAAACAGAAATCAATACCAAGAAGGTCACTCAAAAACCACACAATTACATGAGAATTAAACAATTTACTCCTGACTTATTTTTGGGTAAACAATGAAATTAAGGCAGAAATTTTAAAAATATTTGAAATAAGTGAAAACAGACACAAAATACCAACAGTTATGGGATACAGCAAAATCAGTATTGAGAAGAAAGTTTATGTCACTAAACACTTACCTCAAAAAGTTAGAAAGATCTCAAATTAAGGCTGTAACATTACACCTGGAGGAATCAAACAAGAACAAACTAACTCCAAAGCTGGCAGAGGAAAAAAAAAAAAAAGCAACTACAATCATAGTGAAACAGAATGAAATTGAGACCCAAAAATCCATAGAAAGAATCAATGAAACCAAAAGTTCCTTTTTCAAAGAATAAACAAGATCAATATACTGTTAGCTAAATTAACAAAAGAAAAAGAGAGAAGACCCAAATAAGGACAGTCAGAAATGACAAATGTGGTACTACAAAAGATCCTACAGAAATACAAAATATCCTCAGAGATCATCATGGAGATTAGGAGAAGGGACACCTCCCTAACTCATTCTATGAAGCCATCATCACCCTGATACCACAACCTGGCAAAAACACAATGAAAAAAGAAAACTACAGTCCACTCTCTCTGATGAACATGGAGGCAAAAGTCCTCAACAAAATACTAGCAAACAGAATCTAGCAGCATGTCAAAAAGTTAATTCACCACGATCAAGTAGGCTGCATTCCTGTGATGCAAGGTTGTTTCAACATATGCAAATCAATTAATATGATTCACCACATAAACAGAATTAAAAATCAAAATCATATGATAATCACCATAGATGTGGAAAAAGTCTTTTATAAAATCGTATATCCCATTATGATAAAAACCCACAACAAACTAGTATTGAAGGAACATACCTCAAAATAATAAGAGCCATCTATCACAAACCCACAGCTAACATCATGTTGAATGAGCAAAAGCTAGAAGCATTCCCCTTGAGAGCTGGAACAAGACAAAGATGCTAACTTCACCACTTCTATTTATTCAACATAGTACTAGAAGTCCTTGCCAGAACAATTAGGCAAGAGAAAGAAATAAAATGCATCCAGGCCGGGTGCAGTGGCTCAAGCCTGTAATCCCAGCACTTTGAGAGGCCGAAGTGGGTGGATCACAAGGTCATGAGATCAAGACCATCCTGGCTAACCTGGTGAAACCCCGTACTCTACTAAAAAATACAAAAAACTAGCCAGGCGAGGTAGCGGGTGCCTGTAGTCCCAGCTACCCGGGAGGCTGAGGCAGGAGAATGGTGTAAACCCGGGAGGCAGAGCTTGCAGTGAGCTGAGATCCAGCCACCGCACTCCAGCCTGGGCAACAGAGCGAGACTCCATCTCAAAAAAAAAAAAAAAGAAAATGCATCCAAATTTGAAAAGAAGATGTCAAACTATTTTTCTTTGCTGATGATAGGATTCTATAGTTAGAAAACCCTAAAGACTCCATCAAAAGGCTTCTGGAACTAGTACATGACTTCAGTAAAGTTTCAGGATACAAACTCAATATACAAAAATCAGTAGTATTTCTATATACTAATAATGTTCAAGGTGAGAGCCAATAAAGAATGCAATCCTATTTACACTAACCAGCAAAAAAATTAAAATATCTAGAAAATCATCTCTCCAAGGAGGTGAAAGATCTCTACAAGGAGAACTACAAAACAGTGCTGAAAGAAATCATAGATGACACAAACAAATAACAAAACATTCCATACTCATGAATTTGAAGAATCAATGTTAAAATGGCCATACTGCCCAAAGCAACCTACAGATTTAGCACCATGTCTATCAAACTACCGATGTCATTTTCACAAAACTAAGGAAAAAAAAAAAAAAAACTATTCTAAAATTCATATGGAACCAAAATAGAGCCTGAATAGCCAAAGCAACCCTATGAAAAGAGAACAAAGCTGGAGGTATCACATTACCTGACTTCAAGTCATACTATAAGGCTATAGTAACCAAAACAGCATGGCAATGGTACAAAAGGAGACAGGTAGACCAATGGAACAGAATAGAGAACCCAGAGGTAAAGCCTCACAGCTACAGCAATCTGATCTTTGACAAAGATGACAAAGGTAAGCATTGGGGAAAGGACTCCCCATTCAATAAATTGTCCTGGGATAGCTGGCTAGCCATATGCAGAAGAATGAAACTGGACCCCTACCTTTTACCGTATGCAAAAATTAACCAAGTTAAAGTAAAGATTTAAACATAACATGTCAAACTATAGGAATCCTAGAAGAAAACCTAGGAAACACTGTGGACATAGGGCTTGGGAAAGAATTTATGACTAGGTTCTCAAAAGCAGTTGCAACAATAACAAAAATTGAACAGTGGGACCTAATTACAGAGCTTCTGTACAACAAAAGAAACGGTCAATAGAGTAAACAGACAACCTACAGAATGGGAGAACACATTCACAAACTATGCATCTGACAAAGGTTTAATACCTAGAATCTGTAAGGAACTTTAACAATTCAACAAGCAAAACACAAATTACTCCATTAAAAAGTGGGCAAATGACATGAACAGACACTTCTCAAAAGAAAGCATACAAGTGGCCAACAAACACATGAAAAAATGTTCCACATCGTAATCATCAGAGAAATGCAAATCAAAACCACAGTGAGATATCATCTCACACCAGTCAGAATGGCTATGATTAAAAAGTCAAAGAACAGCAGATGCTGGCAAGACTATGGAGAAAAAGGAACACTTATAAGCTGTTGGTGAGAATGTAAATTAGTTCGGCTATTGTGGAAAGCAGTTTGGATATTTCTCAAATAATTTAAAACAGAACTACCTTTTGACCCAGCAATTCAATTACTGGGTATATATCCAAAAGAAAATGTGTTAAGCAAATGTAGAAAACAGAAGACTTAAATGTCTAGCATTGTCAATACGAATTAAGGGTATGAACTTTAAAAATGGAATGATTTCTGAAGGCCAACTTAGCCTGTTTCATGATTTTGCTTAAGTTATATGTGCCAACAAAACACATTTGCTCGGCTGGAGAGAGCCTGTTAAGAAATATCACAAAACTTATCAGCCTAACCAGCATCTACCAAGAAGCTCCAGGACTCCCCATCTGGAGAAGGGTTTCCTCTCATTTGCTTTAGAGCTCTGGAATTTACAGATACTACTATGTGGGCCTGGTGCAAAATTCCTGGCTCAGAGTTGTATCTTTTTTTGTAATGTGGAAAAACAAACAAACAGTGATTTTTTTTTTTTTAAGAAATCAGAGAACACTGCAACTCTTCATCATCCTGCGTTCTGTGTGCAGAAAGTACCTCAAATGGTTTACAAGAAACTATGCCCACAAAAACGTAATAATAATAAAAACAACAATGATAGCTCCTATTTACTGTACATATACTACTTTATATGCACTATCTCCTTCTTTGTTCATATCGGCCCTGTGAGACAGATGTTTTGTTGTCTTAGAGGAAACTAAGAATCGTATAAAGTTTAAATAACTTGTCCTTAGTCAAACAGCCACTGAGCAGCTGATTTAAACCCACTTGATTCCAGTTTAGACTCCTTACCACGAGTCTATACTGTATAATGTGTATGGGAATCTTTCTTGACTTCTGAAAGACTTCTGAAAGAAGGAATTTCGATGGCTTTTAAACTCGAGTCTTATCTTTTTGTTTCTTTTTCTAGTATGATCGCAGGACTACAAAGAAAGAACATTTGCAGAGCCATAATTTTCTACCATACTGATAGGCCCACTGATGAACATTTACAGTCCTCCTCTTTGAGCTATGCTTCCTGCTTCTGTGGGCCAAGTTTATGCTTCTGAGCTCCTCACGAGTGCTTTTGCAATTGATCCACATGCATATAGCCAGGTGCCCTATGTGCATGTAGAAAATGAGCCAGACAGGGCATGGACTTGGTACGCTTAGCACAAAGCAGACAGGACAAAGTTCTGCAGCAAAATGCTGGGACCCCCCCCAAAAAAACCCTCCACTCAGACTATGCAGCCAAAAACCTGGAGTAGCTGAAGGAACAGGTTTCCTTAGAGAGTGGTTCTACATTTCACTTCCCAGGAGGAGGATGACCTCAGAGCTGCAATATTTGGAGTGTGGCAAAGCAGAGATCAAATGGGTATGGTGCTACAGGGATTGATGGCTATCTTGCAGGAGTTAGAGTAGGGAAGGAGGGAGCTGCGCTTGGCTCAGACACTGAGGATCTGAAGTCAGATCCTAGACCCCATGTGAGTGAGCAAGTGCAGAGATAAGCAGTGAAGGTTGGGCCCTTAAGGGATGCCCATAATCAACTGTTAATAAAAAGGGAAGAGAAGGAAGCTCAGAGCCTCAGCCAGCCCTGGTATCCTGGCTCTGAGAAAGACTTTGCTCCTCCCCAAGCTGTGCTGTCTGTGGGGACTCAGTGGACCACTGTCTTTTCCAAGGACACAGTCAGTCCTGTACCACACAGCTGCCTTCATACTTATATTGGTTCCCTCCTTTTTTAGGACCATGAGGATGGGATAAGTCAACCCACACATATTTATTATGCACTGTCTGTTTTCCTGAGCTCCAGGGCTGTATTCTCCACTGTTCATGAGGTATCTCTGTCTAGAAGTCTTGCTGACCCCTGAAAGTATGCAAAATGAAATTATCTTTTATCCCAAATATCTTTCCCTATTTCAGTGAAAGGCATCACGGTCATAGGTTGAATAACTTCCTAGGATTTTATTCCTACCTCATCATTGTCCCCACACCTGCTCAGTTGCAAATGTGACAGGTTTAGTGGTGAACTCTTTCTCACTTCCATCCCCCTTACCTCTGTTTCCATTGTCCGCAGGCTAACTCAGGCCCTCATTATCTCTTATCTAGACCATGCTGACTGCCTCCTAATTGATCTTGCTGCAGCACATTCTTCTGCCTCCAGCATATCTCATCCACTGTTGCCAGATAAATCTTACTAAAGCAGGGCCCAGATGGTGTCACTTCCCTGCTCTGATGCCTTTAAAGACTCCCCATGGCCTAGAGGATCAAGAACAAAATCTTCAGCTTGCTCTGTGAGGCCCTTGAGATCTGGGATCATTACTCCAAGACCTCTTCCCTTCATGCACTTTCTCCCCTCTGTATGTTAGTGTGGCAGGTCTTTGCTTAAGCTTTCTTTTACCCACAGTGTTTTTCCACCAACTGTAAGTTTTTAAACCTTACCTATCTTTCAGAGCTATCAGATGTCATGCATGAATCCTTCCCTGAACCCCTCCAGTTACAAGTGAACACTACTACTGTGGATCTTGTGGCATTTATTGCTTTTTTTTTTTTTTTTCTGTTGCATTCATTTACTCAGGTAGCAAATGCCTTGATGATTTTTTTAAAAGGGGGCTTAATGAATAGCTGTTAAATTCTTTTTTTTTTCTTTTTTTGACCATTTTACCACTTTCTCTTACTAATGAGGAAGATGTCATACGTTGCTTGACTTATGTGGTATAATGTGGCTGTTTTCCTGAAAAAGTATTGAATTAAACTCTGAAGTCAAGGGCTCAAACAAACTTAAAAAAATCTTTAAGTTTATAGTCCACCATTGTCATAGCATTGTTCCTTATGCTAACCATAGAGCAAAACATATTTCGAATGCTACTGACAAATCTGTCTTCCATGACAATCTTCTCATTTTACTCTTCTTTCTTGTGGGTCCTATCTGTAGATGGAGTGTGAAGGAGAAGTAGTACTTACCATTCTAAGAATTCATGTAAATGTAATTTGAACAGGCATGACTTCAAAGCCTACAGATGCTTTATCATCACCAAACACTTCTGAAAGCAACACAGGTCAGAGTTTTCCCTAAGTCATTTTTTAAGGTTGGCTTTGATCCTTCCGGCAGTCACTGGGTAACACTTCTAATCTTAATGTAACAGGAAAGATGTAATAGTATGCGCATTCTTCAAAGCTGGAAAGTTACATATTCTGGTCATTATAGATTTTCTTTCTTCACAATATTCTGTGGTACTTCCTGAAAAGACAACTGGCCTTAAATTCAAATGTAACTCTGGATTAACTAGCATCTAATAGGGAAGCATTTTACAAATGTTACCACGATTCACATCAGCATTGTAAAAATATTTAGTAAATAGACTAAATTTATAAATAAGTTCCATGAAAAAGTTACTTTTTTTCCTTACAATGTCATGGCTATTAAAATAAATTTTTATCAGCTTAAAGCTTTGTTTTGCCTTTCATCATTAGAAATAATAATACTTGCCCTCTGAATAGTCACACAAATTATTCAGCTATAAATATTCACCTTTTTATTTTTTTAAGTGAAGGAGAGTATTCTGTAAGCTTTTTATAGAGGACAAGGCATAAATCAATTCTATGCAACATAAGGCAATAGAATATTGGAACATTTTTATTTTACTTCAAATTTGACTAGCTCTTTGTCAGTTAAGTCTATATAACACAGATGATCTTGTACTCTTTCAGCAACATGATACTATGCTATTTTCCTACATGTACAGAACTGTTTTATTTTTTATTTATTTATTTTTGAGACAGAGTCTCACTCTGTCGCCCAGGCCAGAGTGCAGTGGCGCCATCTCAGCTCACTGCAATCTCTGCCTCCTGGTTTCAAGCGATTCTCCTGCCTCAGCCTCCTGAATAGCTGGGGTTACAGGCACAGACCACCATGTCTGGCTAATTTTCATATTTTTAGTAGAGATGGGGTTTCAACATGTTGGTCAGGCTGGTCTCAAACTCCTGACCTTGTGATCCGCCCACCTCGGCCTCCCAAAGTGCTGGGATTACAGGCGTGAGCCACTGTGCCCGGCCCCAGAACTGTTTTTGTAATAAAGTTAACATAAACTTCTTATATTTGTTCTTTTTCTTTGGCAAACAGAACTTTTTAAACACACAAAATAAATCTAAACAAAATACATATAAAAGAATTTAAACATAGGTTTATTTTGCTACATTCAACAACCACAATAACTTTCATTTATGTCTGGTGTTAATTTCACTCAAGGGCAACATAGCAAAAATTACATGAGTGCCTCATAGACAATTCCTGTGTGGTATTTGTGTGTCTTCTAGGTAGCACCGTCTAAACATAATGGTGCTATTAAGATTACTGACATACGTAAAGTTTATATTTTTCCTTCACAGAATGCTTACAGACCAAGCTACTTTTTAAATGTGGGCATTTCTAGAGAGGCAGGATAATTCCTTTAAAGCAATTGAAATATGAAGGGCTCCAACTGACACATGTTCCTGATTAATCAATTTTTATTGAGATTCTAACATACCTACAGTATAAGCAGTAAAACAACCTATGAAATGTGATTTATGTCAATAAAGAAATTATAATTAAGTTGAGAACCATTAGGTTGATCCTATGGTTATGGATCACAAAAAGGCTACATAGTCACTGTGGCATGATGTAGTTTGTAACTTATGAAAAAGGGAACTGGAGATAAATTTGAGGAGAGAGGGAATTCTGGGAAACATGAAATATACTCCCAATAATGGGGCACCACTTGAGCAAGGGGTACTGAATGAGCAGAAAACAATGCCAATTCAAAGAACATTGCTTTAGTGACCCCATGGTGCTCTTGTTTGATTTTATGCTAGAAATGTCAATGATATTCACTACCACATATTTCCTTCCCACCTTCCTAAAGGAATTTCTCTACTCTTAGCCTAGAAGGAGCAACCTAGCTACAACTCGATAGCCTACTACCTACCCAGCCACTGCTGATTGACCGAGGGTCTTCTAACACCCATGCGGAGCCAATTAAATTTCTCTCCCAGAAATTGAAAACAGAGTCTCAAAAGTGGAGTCAGTCAGGGTTGGTCACATGAGATAGAAGGTCATGTGGATTTAGGCACTGGAGCTTCAGAACAAGAGGGATTAAGAGACATTTGAGAAGAAGCTGCCGATAAAACTGACTCAAGAGGAAGAGAGCTATAGAGCAAGTAGTTGTTTAATGATTTTCAGTTCCTGCGAAGTCCCAATGTACTCCCTGAGCTTGATTTCCTTAAGCTAGTCTAACACAAGTGTTTTCTCCCCACTCTTACTAAGTCACCTCTAAAATGACCTTCTGGGTACACTGTAGTGGTCATCTCATATTTTTCATTGGCCTCTCTCTCATTAGCTCTAAACTCTGCCACCTTTTCTATTATCACTTCTCTTTTGTCTTCTGTTATTGTTTTCTTTTCGTCTCTTATCTTTCCTCCCTGTTACTTCACCTGTACTTTTCAGCATTGTCACTACAAAGGTTAGTCATTTATTATAACAAGGATGGGGCTACTTACGTTTGGCAAATGAACCAACCAATCATATCATCCTGTCAGTAATTTTCTTATCCTTGGCACTTGATTATTTTCATTATTGCTTAATATTTGATTTTTTAACTTAATTTGGATTGACATTTATTTTAATGTGATAAAATTACTAGTCATCCATTAATAATTCTCATGAATGGAAATGACGGCTTTCATTGCTTTTCTTAAGTAATCATGAAAATTTACTAGTTTTATATATACAGACAATGTGGGCAGAGGAGTATGATTTATTTCTGCATTAAAATAAGCAAGTTGAATGATCTCACTGTCTAAAAAAGCTATGTTTGAATCACTAGGTCATTCACTTCCACCCCTAGTAATCATGCTGTTGGTGAGAGAAGATGGGAGGCAGAGGCAAGTTAGAAGTCATGGAAACCCATTCAAAATAAAAATAAATGCATTTAAAAGGTTTCTATTTTTGCTATCATTTTCATTAAGTCAATCTTTCCTTCACTCAATAAAAACATGTTAAGTCTTTCTGATGTAGTAGGCTATGAGCAAGATTTTGAGAGGACAGGAATGTATAAAACAGACAAAGTCTCTTCTCTCCTGGAGTTTATATGCTAATGAGGAAAGACAGAAAATAGATAAACAAATAAATATAATATCCAACAGGTGGTAATGAATGTTATTAAAAAAACAGAGTGGAAGCTAGAGAACGCTGAGGTATGGTGTTTCTTTCAATTGCATAGTCAGGAAACATGTCCTTGATGTACTGACATTTGAGCAGAGATTTTTATTTTATTTTATTTTATTTTATTTTATTCTATTTTTTATTTTATTTATGAGACAGAGTGTCATTTTGTTACCCAGACTGGAGTGCAGTGGTATGATCATGGCTCACTGTGGCCTCTACCTCAAGGGCTCAGATGCTTCTCCCACCCCAGCCACCCAAGTAGCAGGAACTACAGGCACATGCCACCACACTCAACTAATTTTTTGTATTTTTCTTTCTTTCTTTTTTTTTTTTTTGGTAAAAACAAGGTCTTGCCATGTTGCCTAGGCTGGTCTTGAACTCCTGGGCTCAAGTGAACCACCTTCCTCCACCTCCCAAAGTGCTGGGATTATAGGCATGAGCCACAGCACCCAGCCTGAACAGAGAGCTAAATAAGTAAGGTAGTGAGCCATGATATTCTCAGATGAATCAACTAGACTGCCTGCAAATACTCACTGATCACATAAAGAATCATCTCACTCTACATTTCATATTGGTCTCATGGAAGAGGTTCTGTCATGCCATATACTGTGTAGTGGGGTATAATAGGTTAAATTATGACCCCCAAGAAGCTATGTTTAACTCCTAACCCTTGGTACTTGGAAATGTGACCTTATTTGGAAATGAGGTGTTCAAATAAGGTCTTTGAAGATATAATCCAGTTGAGATAAGATCATACTGGATCAAGGGAACCCTACATCCAATGACTGGTATATCTATAGGAGAAAGGGAAGAAATACTTGAACACAGAGACACAAAGGACACAGAGAAGGTCATGTGATTATTGAGGCAGAGACTGGAGTCTCACAAGCTTGTGGACTGGCAGCCACAAGCCAGGGAATGCCAAGGATTGGCAGCAACCATCAAAACTAGGAAGAAGCAAGAAAGGATTCCTCCCCAGAGCCTTCAGAACAACCACGGCTTTATTGACACCTTGATTGCAGATTTGTAGCCTCCAGAAGAGTGAAAGAATAGATTTCCATTACTTTAAGCTACCTTGGTGGCAATTTCTGTGGCAGCCATGGGAAACTAGTACAGAGGTATGAACTAGAGGAAATCATTGAATAGGCTGTGTCAGATGGTTTCGAAACACATACATACATGCAACAACCACCACCACAACAGAAAATAATTAGCTTTTTAAATGGATAATTAAGGATACATGAAAATACAACAGATTAGATGAGAATCAGTGGAAAATTTAAGATCACTCTTTCCACGTGCTTATATAGCAGCCACCATGGGCCACATTGCTTCCCATTTGTACCAAGAAATTTTAGGTAGGTTATGCTGGTGACATTGAAACATTACTTCTATTCTTCCTTCATAAAATTTGTCTCTTCCATGTGGCCAGAAAGCCAATGTTTGTCCTTTCTGAAATTGTTCTGCCCAGAAGAACTGTACTTCAGTGAGTTTAGCTTCAAAAGATGGTTAATTTCAGGACCTGGGTGTTGGTGCTTCTGCCAGAATGATGCAGTTAGTACTACTCTATAGAAACAAAGGAAAAAACCTTTACATCTTTGCAACATTCAGATGAGCAGAATAAAGACAATGAACAAGGTGGAGGGAGAGCCAAACTATTCCAGCAAATGTTGATTCATCATGGTTAACTTCTCTATTCAAAACCTGATGCTTATCTGGTGCATTGGTCATGTTTGTAATCCCAGCACTTTGAAAGGCTGAGGTGGACAGATTACTTGAGCTCAGGAGTTTGACACCAGCCTTGGCAACATGGTGAAACTACAAAAGTTTACAAAAAATATCTATCTATCTACAAAAAAAAAAAAAAATAACAATTATCCGGGCATGGTGGTGCTTGCCTGTAGTCCCAGGTACTCAGGGGACTGAGGTGGGAGAATCACTTGAGCCCTGGAGGTCAAGGCTGCAGTGAGCCATGTTCAGCACCACAGCCTAGGCAACAGAGTGAGACCTTATCTCAAAAAAACAGAACAAAACAAAACAAAACCTGATGCTGAGGGAATTACTGTTGTTGTTTTCTTTTTCCTAGTGAACATATCCTTTTCTAAGGCAATGAATTTCATATGTTGATGTTGCAATCAACCTATTGTGCAATTCAAGTCATCAGAATGTTCATGCTGGGTTTGGGGCAATGTAGTAGGTTGCACCCCTGCTTGTCGTTCATATTCTTTGTCATGTTACTTGTATTTCCCTTCACAAGAAGTACGTGGAGTTCCCACTCTATTGATTCTGCATTTGGCCATTGGTCCTGTTTTGTCCAATAGAACATGGATGGGCATGAGAGATTTTCCATTTTGAGCTTAGGAGTTAGGAGGCCTCCCATGTTTAAGCTCATCCCTCTTGTGTTTTATTTATTTATTTATTTATTTATTTATTTATTTTTATTTTTTCCATTTTGTGTTTCTGTTGTCACTATGAGAAAAACATGCTGTATCTAGTTATAGTCCAAAGAGAATGAGACACACATGGAGAAGGCCTGAACTCAATCTGGAAATTGGAGTCAAGCTCAACAGACTAGTCTGGATTACTCAACCTGGAGCTGACCCAAAATTACATGAGTTAGTATAAAAGATGGTTTGTTTTAAGCCATTGCTTTTTGGGATATTTCTTATACAGCATTACTGTGACAAACATTGACTGATATGGGTGGATTCTGACAAGTGAGATATTTTATAGAAAGTATAAAAATTCATTACAGCAGTATCTATTAATGATTAGATTGATCATGGTCATGGAGAGCATATATGGTATTCTAGAAGGAAATAAAGACTAGCATACAGGATTACTAGTAAGGACCTTAGATATATATGAATCAGCCACCATCTCTAAGCTTTATTTCATTCACCCATTAAATGCCTCCCTTATCCCAGAGTGGTTGGGCGAATGGCATGTAAGAAAACTATTCAGAAAGACTTAAGTGCCATATATATATATGTAGTTATTATTATTAATCATCATTATCATTTGACCATCACAATATTATTGTATATATTATTTATTACAATTAATATGTAAGGGGGGAATATCAGGATGGTGATAATCAATTTCAAGGTAGGGCATTAGGCTTAGGAAACATTCACTTGTAGTACAAAAAATTAATGGCAATATCTGGGTTTATATTTATCCCTAAATTTCTTATTTATTGTCCTGACATCTTGGTTTAATATTTTTCTTTCAAGTTCAGCTAACGCTGTATGTGGAGAGATGTAGATAACTTGGTAAAAGGATGAGTTCCTAAGAAGAGATGAGCATAGTTTAGTCCTTATCAAGAAAGCACCATCGCTGTTCCTATACACAGCAACGTGATTACACTTCAAGGAACCAAGTTTATGTTTGAAACAGATGCTTATATTTCAGTCAACCTGCTTAAAACAACTATGAGATTTGAAGTAAGAATCTATTGTCTTTGTGGCTTTGAAGTCTATTTTTTTAATACGATCTTCCAGAAGGAGCTCAGATTCTGGCTACAATGAAGACCTGGCAGAGCTACTGTTGAGGCAACTGGCTGGAGGGGAGGGGTTTTAGTGCCTGGTTCTGGAGAATAATTTTCTAAGCTTATCTTATGGTGCCACAGATGCAGTTTATTCATTTGTTTGCCCAACAAAATCTTATTAAGTCTCTGCTTCGTGGAGGTTTCTGTGCTAGGCTCTGAGATAACTGTTGCTCCGAATCACTTGTGATAGCTCTGTGTCTCACCCATATGAAATTTAAAGTCATCTCCCTGTCCAAAGAGCACTCTAGTGAGACGATTCTAGTTTACATTTTACTCCTTGAGAATTCTGATCCTGGCAGTCTCATGTCTTCCAGTGACATGAAAGGGTTAATGTGTGTTTTTCAGCACCTGTCGCAATTCTGGAGCAACTCAGGCAGTCAAAAAAAGAGGGCTCAACTGATGTAGGCACAAGTGTGTGGGCATTCGGAACACTATTCATAGGTTGCTCTTTTATTCTCTCTTCCCTCCCCCCCAGCTTTGGCCTGGGGACGTGAGTGGTGACTTAAATGAACCATAAAACATTGCTAGGAAAATCTGCAGTGTGCTGAAGGAGGCAGCAAAGCATTGAGATGAATAGATTTGGGAGCTTTCTGAGCGGGGAATAGATAGCACCTAATATTTATGGGACAGTTAAACTCCCATGTGCTCTGGTACTATGAATCTGGAAAAGTGTCATCCAGTCATCAACCCAGTACTCCTCATTGACATTTATCAAAGTCATGATACCTTCCCAATGTGAATGATGGGACACAGCCAGACAGTTCATACAGAACTACATTGTCATAACTCTTGTTCCTTCGTAAATGAAAGGATGTATTTCATCTGTATGGATAGACAGTTACTTTTCTTTTCTTCCCTTTTTTATTTTCTTTTCTCCCTTCCTTCTTTCTTCCCTCCTTCCTTCTTTCCCTCTTCCTTCCTTTCTTCTTTCCTTCTTCCTTCCTCTCTCCTTCCTTCCTTCCCTCCTTCCCTCCTTCCTTCCTTCTTCCCATCCTTCCTTCTTCCTTCTTTCTTCCTTCTTTTTCTTTCTTTCTTTCTTTTCTTTCTTTCTTCTTTTCTTTCTTCTTTCTTTCTTTCTTCTCTTTCTTTCTTTCTTTCTTCTTTTCTTTCTTCTTTCTTTTCTTTCTTTCTTTCTCTCTTTCTTTCTTTCTCTTTTTCCCTCCCCGGCCCTCCCTCCCTTCTTTGCTCCCTTCCTTCCTTCCTTCCTTCTTTCCTTCCTTCCTTCCTTCCTTCCTTCTTTCCTTCCTTTTTTTCTTATAAAGCTCCTCCATTTACTTATTACCTGAGCAACTCCTGTAAGTCTTAAGATTCCAGAGGTGAAAGGATCCTAACATAGACTTACAGAGAAACAGTCACAGAAGTAGATTTTATCACCAGAGTGCTGCCGAATTCAACAGGAGCATCTGTGGAAAAGTAGAACAAGGTTTATTATTTTCAGAAGGCTGGAGTTTGAACCCAAGCTTGCCACTGAGAAACATTTTGGCCTTGGGCTAGTTATAATCTTTCTGAACCATGCTGTTCTCATTGTCTTCATCTGTAAGATGGGCACATAAATGCCTGTTCTGGCTGTTCATTCCACAAAGTCTGGGTTCTTTCTATGTGCCCAGTGCTGTGCTACACACTAGAGATACAACTATGTTCCTGGTCCCATGGAGTGGAAAGAGAAATACTGAACATGTAAGCAGGGTGACAGCCATGAAGAAAAAGTGTAGCACACGGCAGAATCAGGAAATAGGAAGTCCTAACTTATTCTGGAGAGTATCCTTGAGGAAATACTGTTTGAGCTGAGGTAGGAAGAACAAGCATTCATTTTTTAGATATTGGGATAACAGGAAGATTCCAGGCCTAGGGAAGAGGATGTGTGAAAGGCATGGCGGGGAAGACAACAGTGCATGTTATTTACAATATGGTATTGTGAGACATTTTTTAAAAAACTGCATTTGGCAGAGCTGTATAAACCGCTATGGATATTTGCCAGGGACTATCAGGCCCTCTATGGAGCCATGAAAGAGACCCTAAAGAGACTTAATTCACCTAAATGCAGGTGTATCCTCTAAGCTAACACTGCTTAGTGTTTGCAAGGCTTATTTCTGGATTAAAGAGGTAATCAAAGCCTGGATATAGTGGGAATAAAACTCTGATCCTTGCCCAGATTTGATATCCTGGTCAGTAGAAGGCCACATGGAGGGTATGAGTCAAGGTATCAGCTGTTTTGTGTGTTAGTGATACTTTCATTTTGTAGCGAGATGGGACTGTTCACCCCTTAAGTTCACAGTTTCTCTTGCGAGGTGTGGCAGCGCTTCCTGTTGTACAAGACAAATGTTGCCCTGGCATTACATAAATCATCATGTCTCCCTCATTTAATTTAAGGAAAGCCAATTTTTAGTGATTGGGGTACAAAGGAAGACCCATTTATTAGTGATGGCACCCACTGACCAATGTTCTAAGCCAGATATAACCTTCCAGCTCATGTTACTCAGGAGTGCCCTGTCTGCCCAGGCACACACACAAAGTTGGGGGTAGTCTTTGCCCTCCATCTTTGTGGTTGTTAGACCCTGAGCCCAGTCTCCCAGCCCCCTTCACTGCATCTCCATGGGTCTTTGTATTAGTGCATTCTTACATTGCTGTAAAGAAATACCTGAGACTGGATAATATATAAAGAGAAGAGGTTTAATTGGCTCACAGTCCTGCAGGCTGCACAGAAAGTGTGATGCTGGCATCTGCTTGGCTTCTCGGGAGGCCTCAGGAAACTTAAATTTATGGCAGAAGGCAAAGGAGAAGCAGATACAACTTACATGGCAGGAGCAGGGGTGAGAGAGAGAGAGAGGGGGAGGAGGTGCTACACACTTTTAAACAACCGGATCTCATGAGAACTCCCTCACTAACCTGAGGACAGTACCAAGGGGGATGTTGCTCAACCATTCTTGAAAAACCACCCCTATGAGACAACCACCTCCCACCAAGCCCTGCTTCCAACGTTGAGGGTTACAATTTGACACGAGCTTTGGTGGAGACACAGATCCAAATCGTATCAGTCTTGTGGATTATTATTCATGGCCTCCTGAGGATTGGCTTGACAGAGGTAGAATGAGCTCATCTTTGCTCAAAGTCATGCTAGAATTACAGGCATGCTTTCTGGAAATTATGCAACCAGTATTTTTTTCTAGTTCTGTGATCTCCAAAAAAAGACTATAGGTTTCTAGTACAGGAATTGGCAAATATTTTCTTTTTTGTAGAAGTCCGAGGCTTTACAAGCCACTTATGGTCACTACCACATATTCTTTGTTTGGTTATGTTACAACTCTTTAAAAATGTAAAAAAATTTTTTTAGTCCAGCTGTAAAGAAACTGATTACAGGCTGGATTTGGCTCATTGGCTGTGATTTCCCATCCCAGGATCTGGGGCACAGCTGGACCAGAGCCAGGTAGCCCAACCAGCTAGCTCATCAACCTGATGAGCTGCCTCTTCCCTTACACTCTTTGGCATTGGTAATTGTCAAATAAATGTTTTATGCCTAACAGGGTCCATTTACATTGCAGTTTACATAAGATAATGAGGTCATTTCTGAGAATTTTGTTTTTACCCTGCTTGCAAGCTAATAAGTTAGACTGCCACAGTTTCATGAAAGATGGTTGAATTCACAAAACTCCTGGCTCAGAGAGAAGAACGGATTATTCATTGCAACAACAGTGGACAGATTGTACATATTACAAGCTTGTTGTGATGGTTCCTCAAGCTCCAGTTCCCACAAGGTGAGGCCAAGATGGCCAGATGATGTCTGCCTATGTAGTGGGCTACATTACAGATGAAAAATATTGAGTTTATTAAAAAGAATCTTTCATAATGGGCAATAAGCACATTTACCTTTTGTAGCAGAGGGGCAGACTATCTCTACCATCCCAGGCTATAGCAAATCTGCTCTTTTTTCTCAGGGAAAATACTATCTCTATCTTCCAAGGCTGTTTACAAATATCCTTGAAAAGATAGTCCAGGAGGGAAAAAGGTAGTTGGAGCCTTACTTATATGACATGCAGAAACGTAAGACATCCATGGAAAATTGTATTTCAATAGACAACTGGTATCTGCTTATATTAGTATGACAGTACTTCCATTTTGGAGAAATAAAACATCAAGTAACCCATTTCTGGTGTAAGTGATCTTTTCCTAGTGCCCTGTACTTATGATGTCATCTAAGGACAGATCTGAGATGCAATCTTAAGATTTTATAGTTCTATGATAGCCAATCACTTTGATATAGGGATTTTGGCTCCAGGACAAAGAAAAGGAACAACAGCAACAAAACAGCATGGCTCATTTGGGGAACTTTCAGGACACTTGAAATTTAAAGTGAAATCAGAAATACTCTCTAAGGAGACATTAAATGATTACTTCCTTCAACAAGCAGAGTGTTTTTCCTTCCACTGTGTCCCAAATGATATGTAATTTGGCAGAATTGAAGCCAGAAATCAGTGGGAAAGGCTTGAATGTGGTCCATGAGTCATGAGACTACTATAGAGGACAGCCAGGCATGAATACAGGTGGTTTAATGGGAAACACTAGGAGCTAACTGATGCCTGGGTCAAGAACAGAAATGAAGAATCATGAAAGGGCAGAGCACATATCATTTGTGAATAAAGGTGGCTGAGAAAGCATCACTAGAGAAGTTTATGTTAATAACTCTCTGGTTTTGCTTTTTTTCTTTTTTTTTTTTAATGATACTTTGCTTTTTTCTTTTAATGATACTGCTGAGTGATTTTAAAGATGATCCCTAATATAGGACAGCTTTGCACAATAAGTTTAGTACTGAAAATTGTGTCAGTTGAAGCTTTGATAGTCAAATATATTTTTCCCATGGTCATATTTCTATTTCAGTGATGCTTAATATTCATTTTTTGAGTCATCTTCTTCATTATTGAATTAGCATGTCAGAGGTCCCAAGTTTCCAAACCCTTCACAAATGCAATCTAAAAACAAAATATAAAGCAATATTATACTTAAGCTTCAAGAGGCAAGATCCATTCTCTGCAATATCAAAATTACTAATGAATCAAAATAAAATCAACTTCATTAATATTAATGCAATTTTTGTATTTTTAAACTTATAATAATAAATACTGAATATAAGAGAAAACAGTAAGTAGAAGTCTCTTTATCAGAAATTGTGGCATAAATTATTCCTGTGTCCCCTCCCTTGATGGAGGAATTTGTGTGATTGGAGTAACGCAATGTAGAGAGGCAGTAATGTTGAGTGCAGATTCTAGAACCAGGTCAGGTAGCTTTACATCCAAGTTTCAGAACATATTAGCTTCAAGGGTAGGTTAATTTATCTGTGTCTGATATCCTGGTCAGTGGAAGACAATACGGAGGGTATGAGTCAAGGTAGCAGGAAATAAAATGTTTATAGATCGAATGCTTCCCAAACTTCAATTTTTAAATACTCTAGAGACTACTCTCTTCCAGAGAGAAGTCTCACTATCTCCATACAGGCAGCTAGATTAGGACAGATCATCTCACTGAGATCCAGTGTTGGGCCAATACGAGTCTGTGTTACAGACTTTGTAAGTCTCATCCTACTGCTGGTTTACCCTACACTTGAGAAAGAGTGTAGGGTTCCAGGTTCATAGCTGACAGCCAGCGGTATTTTCAGAGACAGTCCTCCATGGCATAGCTTGAACTCCTATTCTTTTTTTCTGTTAAGCACTTCTCCTTCATTGCTTTTCAGCTTGATTTTTTAGCTTCTTACCCTGGACAGCTTAAATGTCTTGGTCTTTCTGGCTGACACTTAATAAATAAATAACACCATCAGCCCTGGAGATTGCCCCATCCTCCATTGATTTTCTTGAGGGAGAGATTCAGTTTTGTCTGGGAAACAGGATTGACTCAGGACTCTGTCAGAATATAACCGTGCCTGTTTTCTTGGCCTATTTCCAGTTTCAATACTGTCCAATAAAACTATCTGTGATGACAAAACGTTCTAGATCCGTGCTATCTAATCGGGTGGCTATTAGCCACATGTGGCTGTTGAGCACTGAAAATGTGGTTAGGGCAGCTGAAGAGATTAATTTCTTATTTTATTTAGTTCTAATTAATTTAAGTGTGAATAGCCACACATGGTGACTGGCTGTCCAATTGGACAGCACAGCTTTCCACAGCAGTTTTAGGTACAGCATTTCACAGTTTTTATTGAATTGGAAAAACTGTGACAAGAAAGGATTAGATCACTGCAGGTTGATTCTAGCTTGTCAAGGTTGCCTTTATGTGCCAGCTCTCCTTGCCTTAGAAGGGGTGTTAGTGAGACAACAGCACCCTTAACAAAGCCAAGAAAATCCAGAGCCTGTAATAATATAATAAAAGAGGCAGACGCATTGAAGACAGATTTTCCCCATTTTCAAGGTCTTCTCTTCTCTCATGTACCTTCCAATTGATGTTTTTTAAAAACGCCCTTAGAAATTGCCATTCAATGTTTTCAAATCTTGTTACTGTTACTCTTTTAGGAGCAGAACTTTTTATGACACTAAGACTCTCATGAAACCCCAATATATTAAAGAGGTAAAATCAGGGATAGAGGACTCATAGCCATACCTGATCTCACATCCCCTTTTCCAACTACCTTCTCAGAGCTCTGAAGAGCAGTTTGAAAACCACAATTGTAACAGACTACTATGGCTTTATACATGAATTAACTAAAAGCCAGAGAAATGAAATGATGACTCTAAGGTGCTTGAATGCTAAAAAAAAAAAAAAAAAAAAAAAAAAAAAAAAAAAAAAAAAAAAAAAAAAAAAAAAAGGAAAGAAAGGAAAACTTGGCTGGGTGCGGTGACTCAGGCCTGTAATCCTAGCACTTTGGGAGCCTAAGGCAGATCATGAGGTTAGGAAATCGAGACCATCCTGGCTAATATGGTGAACCCCGTCTCTACTAAAATACAAAAACATCAGTCAGGCATGGTGGTGTGCACCTGTAGTCCCAGCTACTTGGGAGGCTGAGGCAGGCAAATTGCTTGAACCCGGGAGGTGGAGATTGCAGTGAGCTGAGATCTCACCACTGTACTCCAGCCTGTTGACAAAGCAAGATCTGTCTCAACAAACAAACAGACAAACAAACAAGCAAAACAAAACAAAACAAAACAAAATAACACTTTATTCAGGTTTCTTGTCTCTCAGTACAGTGTTCTCCCATGTTGTTGCTTCTGCATAAAGATTTTCTAAATTCATTAGTCTTTTTAAAGCCTCTAAAAATAGGGCTGGCCTTTACCCTATAACACAACAGGTCATCTAAGCTCTGTTGGGAGTTGTTCACTATTGTAGGACATGCCTTTCTCTTGTTTCCTTGCTCACACTGCAAGTTCCTTAAAAGCAGGAACCATGCCATCTATTTCTGTTAAAGCCATGGTACACTTGGCAGAATGTAAATAAGCCTACAGTCAACATCCATTTGAATGATGACTCTTACTGCAAGTCATTTTATTGAAGGCTCGCTGAATGCCCAGCAGTCCCTGTTGCCTTGGGAAAATACAAAGTATAGAAAACAGTTTCTCCCCTTAGGAAGCTTTGGGCTTAGGTGGAGAAATAAGACAGTACAGAGAAATAACTCCGATGGTGTCTCTCAACATGAGCTTCATGGATCACCTGCATCAGAGCTACCTGAAGAACTTGCTATGAATTCAGACTCCTGGATCTCATATGCAGAGATTCAGATTAGGGAAGACCCAGAAATCATCATTCATGATAAATTCCTCAGTTGACTGCACATTTGCAATTTTGCAAACTGGAAAACATTAAGTAAGTTAGTGATCGTTTATGTAGTAATGGTCTTGAAAACAGCATTACAGAACTTTGATGACCTAAGGAGAGAACTCAGGCTGTATGACGTCAAGTGGAAAAGATGGGAGATGGAGTGGAGCAAGGGACCCACGCCTGTTAAAGCTGCCATGCTAACTGCCACTCACCCCTGAGAAAGTGTGCCCTGAGCCCTTCTGCATGATGGTGAGTGGCATTTTCATACTCCTGATCAGCTTGTACTCCAGATAAGTGGGCCACCAGCTCAGGGAGATGGAGTGGCAGAATGAGGCCGCATTTCTGGACAACCTACGTGGAGGAAAGCAGACAATATGATCAGCACTGGAGGGGATTTGTCAGTCACTCTATTGGGTATCTGTTGTTACATAACAAAGCATCTCGAAACTTAGCAGCTTAAAACAACAAACATTAATTATTTCACAAGGTTGCTCACAGAATTCGGAAGCTGTAATACTTGGGCTTAGCCCCTACCATAAAGCTGCAGCCAAGATATTGGCCTTGACGACCATCATCTGAAGGCTTGGCTAGAGCTAAAGTATGTGCCTCCATGTTCACACACATGGCTGTTGGCTGGAGGTGTCAGTTCCTCACCATGTAGACCTATGTAGATCTTTCCAGAGGACTGCTTGTGACATGGTATATGGTTTCCTTAGAGAAAGTGATGAGAGAGAGAAAGTGATGAGAGAGACCAAATGAAAGCCACGATGTCTTTGATAATATAATCTCAGAAGTGATGTATACCCTCACTTGTGCCATAGTCTATTAGCTACACAGATCAACCCTGGTAGGAGGAAATTATACAAAGATATGAATACCAGGAAGTAAGAGTCAAAGAGTAAGAAACACGTGGCAAGAGTTATATCTGAGTAGAACTTGAAAGTTTTACTTTGTCCAGAAATACTGCCTTTTGCTAAGATGTAAGAGAGATTTGATGATCTTAAAAACATCTTAGAGGTCAAGTTACTCTGAGTCTTTTCTCTACTTCTTTTCCCAGAACTGAGTTCATATGCACCTCCCTTCTATTTCCCTGGGGACAGAACTGTCAGGATTAGAATAGGTATCTATAAGAAGACTTCTGTAAGAAGACCTGTAAGATCTTCTGACTGAAATGGGAAGACCCTGGAAGTCTTGAGCCTCCCAGTATAGGTTATAATATATGTCACACTTCTTAGCAGACTGCAAAGCCACATGATGCTAGAGTCTTGGGTAGGTTGGGAATGATGACCCTTGTCCCCATTCTCAGAAGATAACTTTATCTCATCCTTTACCATGATGGCTATTCTCTACTTGCCCCCTTCTACATGTACATTCTTTGCACTTCTCTTGGTCCCAGGCTCCTTGCCACCTGCCTTTTGTTTGAGTTTGGCCACTGGAAATCACTGGTAGATGAACAATATTCTGTGTGTCCTTCTGGTTTGCTGTTATCTCTAGTAGCATCTGCATCACTTCATGACTTTAGCTCCTGCTGGGTGGCCCCTGTTCCAAGGATTCTGATCTCACTGGCTTTCAATTGCACTTATTCTTCCCCTCATCCCTTCAACACTAACAGTGTAACAGCTTCTGATGCTGTTAGTCTCTGAATGCTTCTTTTTAAAAAATTTGTGTTTATGTATTTATTTATTTGAGATGGAATCTCACTCTGTCACCCAGGCAGCAGTGCAGTGGCATGATCTTGGCTCATTGCAACCTCTGCCTCCCAGGTTCAAGCGATTCTCCCGCCTCAGCCTCCCAAGTAGCTGGGACTATAGGCGCGTGCCACCACAACCAGCTAATTTTTGTATTTTTAGTTGAGACGGGGTTTCACCATGTTGACCAAGATGGTCTCGATCTCTTGACCTCCTGATCCCTCCACCTCAGCCTCCCAAAGTGCTGAGATTACAGGTGTGAGCCACCATACCTGGCCTGAATGCCTCATTTTAACCTTAGTCCCACATCTATTAAGTGGTCTCCCATTATGCACTCTGATGATTTGGTTTGCAACCTCCACTTGGAAGGTTCAAGCAATTCTCCTGTCTCAGCCTCCTGAGTAGCTGGAATTACAGACACCCAACACCATGCTTGGCTATATTTTGTTGTATTTTTAGTAGAGATGGGGTTTCACCATGTCCATGGGTTGGTCTCAAACTCCTGACTTCAGGTGATTCACCCGCTTCAGCCTTCCAAAATGCTGGGTTTACAGGTGTGATGTCTCTCTTTATTAATCTCCCATTCTACATCCAGGAAGAGTAGGGCTTCTGCACCCATCACTCCCAAACTGCTTTTGCCACATTTGCCTACTACTTCCATGTCACTGCGTGCAATGGATATGTTTTTGTCATCACCTTGCTTACAGCAAGAGGTTCTGGTGACAAGTTTCTTTTTTCTGAAGTCCCTTCTTCCCTTAGCCTCCACAACCTCATATTTTCCTGGTTTTCCTCCTATTTCTGTGGGCATTCCCTTTTAGTTTTTTTTTTTTTTTTTTTTTTTTTTTTTTTTTTGAGACGGAGTCTTGCTCTGTCGCCCAGGCTGGAGTGCAGTGGCCGGATCTCAGCTCACTGCAAGCTCCGCCTCCCGGGTTTACGCCATTCTCCTGCCTCAGCCTCTCTAGTAGCTGGGACTACAGGCGCCCGCCACCTCGCTGGGCTAGTTTTTTGTATTTTTAGTAGAGATGGGGTTTCACCGTGTTAGCCAGGATGGTCTCGATCTCCTGACCTCATGATCCGCCCGTCTCGGCCTCCCGAAGTGCTGGGATTACAGGCTTGAGCCACCGCGCCCGGCCTCCCTTTTAGTTTTATAGCTTGGCTTTTCCTCTTGACTCATCCCTTAAATATTGGTACTTCTTTGGGTATTTCTTTGCTGGCTTTTTTTTCTTTTTTCTTTTGTCTTAGGAAATAACCTCATTAACCACCAAACTGTTGGATGCAAAGTCCTCGGAGTCACTCTGGACCTCCTCCCTTTAAGGGGAAACTTCAAAAAAAGCCCTATACCTCCAGCCCTTCAGCCCCAGTGATAAAGCCTGTGCTACCATCTTCAGCCTTCTCTGCCCCATTTCCCCTTAAATCCTGAGATGCTCCCGCTCCACTGGGCTAATTTCAGCTGCTCACGCCTCTGTCCCATGCTCCCTTGCCTCCAGGCCTTTGCACATCCTACCCTTCCGTCAGGAGCACTCTTACTTTTGTTCATCACCTCAAACTAAAATATATTTATTTTATGCTTTGGTTTGTCTTCAGAATAAATAAATATTTTGTCTTTTAAAATGTATTTATTTTTCAGCTCTTAACATAAAAGTGACTTCATCCAGGAGTCTCTTCTGGATAATTTAGAAAATCTCAGAACCCCCTCCCACTGCTCTCTTCCCTCAAGTCCGCATCCTTCCCCCAGTATAATTTTATATTCACATTTATTTAACAATTCATCTTCTTCTCTAGACTCTATTCACCACTGATTCCCCTCCAGGCACATGGAAGTTACTCTAGTTAAATGATGAAAGAAAGTTAGGAGAACCAGAATTTTCCCATGTATACAATGACCATATTCCTAAGGCAAGTTTTGGGGCATGAATATTTAACAATGTTTGATGTATATGATATTTGACATACAGTCTGATGGACTGAAGATTTGGAATCAAGACTACCCAAACTGTTAAAGAAAATGAAAGTGATGTTTTTCTGTTTGTTGTGTGTGTGTGCATGTGTGTGTGTGTGTGTTTCTTAATCTGGAAGGTGTTCTTAAGGGCATGATGTGTGTATGAAGGGGAGGAGGCTCAGAAAACCAGGACCTGGGTCATTCCTCCTCTCTCTCCTGTCTGTTCCTACCCTCTTCTGTGCAAACTTATTGGGCCCTTAATTATTTTCTATCAAGTTAATCAAACCTGGGGCCAGAGATGATTGAAAAGTAAATGCAAAGGGGCCAAGGCAGTTCATGGACTGGGTCCCCTAACACATCTGCACACTTCCCTCCCAGCCTCACACAATCTTCCCTCTTCAGTCAAGCCTCCCATTTCCTAAGCTCCCCTACCTCCACTCAGCTCTCAAATATAGGATATCTTAAGTCATTCATCCTCTCGCCCCTCACACTTTTCCTGGTGGCTCCATTCATGCCCATGATTTCAACCTCCACTCCCATGTGGAATAATGCCGATGCCCAAATCTTTAGCTCTCACCCTCAGTACTCGCTGGGGTGCCAGACCTGTGTGACCAGCCAAATGCTGATTAATGATTTCCAGTTGGGTGTCCTCTGAGGCACCTATTGTGTCCACAAATAAATTTATCATTTTTCTTTTATTCCGCTCTCTCTTATCTTTGTTCTACAATATCCCAATAGAAACCTTAGAGTCACAATAGTGATAATGAGAAACATTTTTTAATGTTAACTATAAGCCAGGCACTATTCCAGCAGTTATGTATGTATAAATCTGTTTTATACTTAAAACCCCATTTTACAGATGAGCAAGTGAAGCATAGACAGGTAAAGTAACTTGACCGCAGTTTAAGTCAGAAAGTCAGGATTCAAACTCCAGTTTAGGTGGAGAGGCTGAACTCATAACCACTATGCTATGTGCCTCTAGAGGATTAGGTGTCTTAATATTGTTCCTTTCACTAGGGAGCAGGATTACTGAGGGTTGGGTTTCTAACTGAATAAACTTTTATTTCCATCACCCAGTTTCATGCTTGGTAAATAGTGGTGTATATTGGATAAATAAATAAATAAATGAAGGTGTGAAGAAGATATTGGAAAAGTAGCTATGAAGTTAACCACAAGTCCAAAAAAAAAAAAAAAATCCATTCTAGAAAGGGATCCTCTACAGTCTCCTACTTCCTCTACATTGCCCCTTCTACTTGGATATTAGGGTCTTTAGAATCCCAGAAGACGTCTATAAAACATGGCACAATAGAAGTGGAGGTGGAGAAGTGGAGGGAAAGAGAAACAAACAAACAAAAAGCATCTTCCCTTCTCTTACAGCAAGACTTTGCACTTCTCCTGGCTTTTATTTGACACATTACAACAGCGTTTGGTATTTTCATTGTAGTTATACAAGTATACTTTGTTAATCTCAAGAGGAATAAAATATAGCCATAAAATTTTATTTTCCCAGTGGAGAACCAAATAATAATAGCGAATTCTAAAGAACCATTTTGAGGTTCCAGGTGTTATGCTAAGCAGTTTCTAAGCCCATGGGTATTACTATTATAAGTTCTAATATGCAAGTGGGGAAACTGAGGCAAAGAGACTTGTTAAGGAACTTGCTCAGGATGACAAGGCAAATACATGGAGGACAGGGATTTGGACACAGCCGGTGAGCCCGTGAAGCTTCTGCCCTTCACCCTCAATGCTGTAGAAAGGCTTCCCGTGAAAATGGGCTTCTAAATAATCTGAACAGTGATGAACTGGGGATGGGAGGTGATGTATCATTAGCAATATTTTCCCATTTTGTGAGGTGTGGTGAGAAAATCTGTTTCTCAATTCCATGGCAGAGCTTTCCCCATTTATTTTCTTGTGGTTTCATCAGCATACAACATGGGAAGGCAAGGGAAGGGAAAATAGCCATAAAAAATGAAAACAAAACCTAAAGTAAAGCCTGTTCAATCAGCTGCACCTGTCATTAATTTCAATAAATATCCAGTTAAATTCATTGACAAGCAGCTTACGAAACTTGAAGAAAAATGGATCACTTCAAAAAATCTGCAACCTTTTGGAGGCTTGCTGAGTAATGTTATTTTTCAATGTAATGTTGTTTAATATTAATTTTAATTTGCTGAATATGCCCTGGATAATTCGGAGTATCTACGGGGTTTAGTTTACAGGTTGCCTTTCCTTTTAAGGGGCTGAACAATGTAAAAGGAGAACTGATTACACTGAACATTCATTTTAAATATACTGGCAGAAAATTGTTTACCCCTCATGACTTCAAGCATCTGAATATCATGTCTCATGATCAGGATTGCTTCTGGTTTGGTTTTTATTACTAGAGAATAGTCAATCTGAACAAAGCCTGAAAGAAAAATCTACTCATTTCTGTTCAATTTTGACATTAAAGCCACTGCTCAGAATCAAATATACTTTTAGTTGTTTTACTAAATGCTTGAATTTAGGTAAGCTGTGAGGATATAGGAAAAGATAAATTCAGTTTCTCCCACTATGCTTCTGACACCAGCTGAGTGTGTATGTTGTAGGGCTGGGGGTTCCCCAAACACTGAAAAATTCCCTGGCAGAATCTCCCATGGACACCAGTTGGGTGTCCTCCAATTCAATTCTGACACTACCTACCTGGAGATAGGGTCAGACCTAATAGGTTGAGGGCTCAGTCCATAAGACTGTCCCCTCCCCCCTCCAACTTAGGATGCCAGTTGCAAGTCCAAGTTGTGGCCTGTGCTTCTGATCACTTGTCTGTAAATCAGCGTTCCCACAGCACCCTCCTTGATCTGACGAATTTGCTAGAGTGGCTTACAGAATTCAGGAAAACACTTTGCTTGTGTTTACTGGTTTATTTTAAAGGATATTATAAATGATAGAGATGAGCATCCAGATGGAAGAAATGCACAGAGTAAGGTATGGGAGGAGCGGCATGGAGTTTCCCCGCCATCTCTGGGTGAGTCACCCTCCAGGAGCTTCCATGTGTCCAGCTATCTGGAAGCTCTCCAAACCCTGCACTGTTGGGTTGTTATGGAGGCTTCAACATATAGGCGCAACTGATTAATCATTGACTATTGATGATCAACTCAAACTTCAGCTCCTCTCCTCTTTCCAAAGATTGGAGGATAGGGCTGAAAGCACCAAACCTCTAGTCACCTGCTTGCTTCCCTTGGAAACTGGTCCCCATCCTGATGATATCTAGGAGTCCACCAAGAGTCACCTCATTAGAACAAAAGATGCTTCTATCACCCATGGAATTCCAAAGGATTTAGGAACTCTGTGTCAGAAAACGGGGAAGAAGACAAATATATATATTTCACAAAATAGCATAAGCTGAGACCAAGCAAACAGCAGCCCTTTTTATATATTTCAATAGCCAGTTTTATAAATTTCTGTATTCTATAAGAGAAGAATGTTTCTAAAGCAACTAAAGAACATTTGACATCTTAATTATAATCTCTCATTGCCCCTATGATTCCATTCCCTCCACCGGTTTTCTAAACTTGTATCAGAAGTCCAGGAAGACCTCAGGGTGCGTGTATTTACATTCTTGTAGAAGTATCCAAGAGTACCCAAATATAAGAAATGGCCACATAAATTCAGTCTACTTTGGGCCCTAGATATAATTCTGTCATTTCCCCCACATAAATTAGTGTATATTTGGGACTTAATCCACTTCAGCTCCACAGACATTTTACCAACAGATCATTCTGTTGTAACTGTTTTCATGTTGCCAGTATGACTCTCTTACGTCATCATACACACACACACACACACACACACACAAATGTCAGAAAACAAACCATCCTTGGTGAAGAAAATCATTTGCTCTTGTCCTCTTCCTGTTATTTAATCCCTGGAAGCCTAAAGAGGAATAGGGATGAAATGTTTGTGTAAAAATGTACAACTATGAGGAAGGTATACTTTGGTAGATATTGTTTGTTGATACTTAATATTAACACATTACTTTTCAACTGTCACATGTACTATAGAGTCTTAAAGTTTAGAAACTACATTTCCCAGACTTCTTTTGGGTAAATTCCACCAATGAGAGGTGCTTACATGAGATACAGAAGGTGAAAGAGAAGATACTATTCTACTATGGATGTTACAGGAAGATACAGGAGGGGTTTGCAGATGATTGTTCAGAAGACCTTCTGGGAATCACCCACTTTGTTGCAACAGGTAGCAACGGTTCTCGGCTTTCAGTGCTTTGGGCATCCTCCTAAGAATCACTCACATTGCTAGTAACTCCCCTGCTATTCCAGCACTTCTTGGTATTTATAAATCAGCTTTACTGACTTTTCCTCCTCCAGCCTTCCTAGAGATGCGTAAGCCTCTAACACACTGTGTTAAACTTCTTTTACCTCTGAAAATCTGAAGTCATTTCAGGTTTTTATGACCAAACCCTAACGGATAACAGGTTCCCAGATTTCTTAATATTTGAAGTAAAACTCATTATGAGATAATAGTTTAGAAAGAGAAAGAACTCTTCAGTTCTTATAAAATGGGTTACTGAGATATTTTGTTATCCCTAAGTAAAATGATATAAAAACTAACAGTGAATTGCTAACACAAAACTCTTCTCAAACTAAGAATTCAAAATAGACATGTTTCATACTTAGGGAGGATAAGTGCCTCATTTGAATGAAAACCTTGCTGTGCGCCAGTCTTTTATCTCTTTCTGAATATCTCTGCTTTCTCTGTTTTGTGTTAGTATTGTTCGTTATTGTTATTGTTCCAATATCTCGATGGCTTAGCTTATTATATGGCATAGAGTTGTTGTACAATAAATGTTAGTTGAATAAATTCATGAATGAATGTACCAATGAAAGTTGCTATGTTTCAAGTGCAAACTCATCTTACAATTTCTTCTACATTTTCCAATCTTCTTAGTTCATTTGAAATTCTCTGTCTTGGGGAGTTCAGGGACAGCTAGTGAACCTGGAGATTGACTATGACTACACAATGTTTATTTATTCATTCTTGTATTAAACACATTGATTATGTATGGACACCATTCTAGGAAAAGGAGATACAGTGCTGAGTGGGGTACAGTCCCTGTCCTGGAGGATTGAGTGGAATGCAGTGCAGGATGGACACATCATCACTCAGCTAATACTTTTATGGCCAGATAGAGTTCAGCATAAAGCATAATTACAGATTTAGAAAGATAATCTGGTGCCTATATTGTATATTTTTAACACCCCCAGTGGAATCTCACGCAGCCCACCACAGCCACACACAATTTTTCGGCAGCAAAATGCATGACTATTCTCACCAAATGAAGTAGGTTTGCATTAAATTTAACACATATCATATCTAGATTACAGGGATTTGGGGATGTTATGCTTGTAGATAAAGTGTTTGGATTTGTACAGTTTTCTTTTTTTTTTCTTTGAGACGGAGTCTCTCTCTGTCGCCCAAGCTGGAGTGCAGTGGCCAGATCTCAGCTCACTGCAAGCTCCGCCTCCCGGGTTCACGCCATTCTCCTGCCTCAGCCTCCCGAGTAGCTGGGACTACAGGCGCCCGCCACCTCGCCCGGCTAGTTTTTTTGTATTTTTTAGTAGAGACGGAGTTTCACCGTGTTAACCAGGATGGTCTCGATCTCCTGACCTTGTGATCCGCCCGCCTCGGCCTCCCAAAGTGCTGGGATTACAGGCTTGAACCACCGCACCTGGCCTGGATTTGTACAGTTTTCTATAATGCAGTATAAAGAAGGTAAAGGGAGGCAAATTGCTTAGGCACACTGTGTGTGTGAGGGGAGTGGGGGGCGGAGAGAGAGAGAGAGAGTAATGGGGGAGTATTCCAATCTCGAGTATGGAGAACAGGTTTCCCAGAGCCCAAAAGCTAAGTGGGAGTTGGTCAGATGGAGGTAATGGATTTTATGGGGAAGAGAAAGATGTTCTGGGGAAAATGGCAACACGATGTATTACTGAAACTTCCAAGTTGTGGTGAATTGAAAGATGGGAGGTGTGAAAAGATGAGGCCACATCCACCGAAGTTGGAGAAATTAAGGGTAAGAAGTGCTAGATCTGATTCCTGAAGGAACTCCCACCGAGCTGGCAAAGTTCCACCTCCTCAGTAACAGATCATGGTAACATCTCTAAGCTGCAAACAAGCTGCCTCCCAACTACAAAATGACATTGCCATGAGCTAGCAACGTAGCTTTCCCTGAACCCAAACTTTCTCTCAGACTCAACACTGCCCTGCAAACTCTCCCTTCTGCTTTTCTAGCAACGTGGAACCACAGTTTTCCAACTATCTGCTTCACAACCAGGCTCTGAGATAGACTTGTCATTTCAATGTCTTTATTGTCCAGACTTCGAATTCATCCACTGCAGCTTACAACCATTGATGTATATAATTCAGCACTTTAATCATCTTTGCAATTTTAATCATAGGGTTAAATGATTCTATTTTCCCATCCACCCCATTCACCTTTAAATATGCCAGGAATTGTGTATGTAAGTTGAGTTTTGCACCCATCTTTGAACATATTCTTTACTTACAATTTCATTTTTATTTTCAACATTCCCCTGCCACTTTTTTTTTTTTTTTTTTTTTTGGTATATAAACTATTTATTAACAGACAAGGCCTACAGACTTATTTCTTCTTGGACACACCCACGGTGCGGCCACGGCGGCCAGTGGTCTTGGTGTGCTGGCCTCGGACACGAAGGCTCCAGAAGTGGTACAGCCCTCTGTGGGCCCGAATCTTCTTCAGTCGCTCCAGGTCTTCACGGAGCTTGTTTTCCAGACCATTGGCTAGGACCTGGCTATATTTTCCATCCTTTACATCCTTCTGTCTGTTCAAGAACCAGTCTGGGATCTTGTACTGGCGTGGATTCTCCATAATGGTGATCACACGTTCCACCTCATCCTCAGTGAGTTCTGCCGCCCACTTGGTGAGGTCAATGTCTGCTTTCCTCAACACCACATGAGCATGTCTTCGGCCCACACCCTTAATGGCAGTGATGGCAAAAGCTATTTTCCACCGCCCATCGATGTTGGTGTTGAGTACTCGCAAAATATGCTGGAACTTTTCAGGGATCACTAGAGACGTGGTGGCAGCACAACCGGCGGCATGTAGGCCTCCTGTGGAAGAGCCCCTTGCCACTTTTTGAATTAAGTAGAAATAACGGCAGCTGGTGCTACTTTTGGTGTTTGAACCTGGGTTAATCATTAATTCATCACTTACTAACAGTAATGTCAGGAAAATTATTTAACCTCTTAGACGATTTGTGCTTTTGTACACCAACAATGTAAAAAGGCAAGATACACCTCACTGGGTTGTCATCAAGATATCCCAAGTGAAGTGCCTGACTCATGCTGGGTGCTCATTAGCAGCATGACTCATTAGTGGCAGATCCCTTCCGTAATATAAGTACCCCTCCCTTGTTCATTAGTGTATATATTGTGTGGTTATTAATGCTCATATTGTCTCACTGGACTCATGGTATAAAGTTTCTTCTGAATTAACTTGTGTCAGTCAACTTGGGAGAAATTAGTTCCTCCAGTAGAAAATCAGAATTTGGTTGACAAATCTTGTACAGGTGGGTGTAGACATTTTTATTTTCCTTTGATCTGCATTCCTCAGGATTTGGACTTTTTAAAGACTGGTTTCTAAATGTGGACTTCAGCCTAGTGGATAATATGCTGCCATAGGAGGTAGATCAGGTAGATGGGAACATGCTTAAAGAAAGTCATGCCTGTTAAATGAGATGATGTAATTTTGAGCTCACGTGCATGGTGACCACTGCAGTTGGACAGTGCACAGTTTATGCCACTATAATGTGGCAGTGTCACCTGGGCTTAACTTTGTGTTATCCCTGATGCTTTAGTAAAGTTTCATTTCACTGTCCTAGACTTGGGTTAGCTGTGCTAGAAGGAATGAAAGTAAAAGCAGGAGCATCAAATGAGAAACAATCCTCCATAAACCACCTTTCCAAAGCAGGTAGGTGGGAGCAAAGTTAATTAGTGGAAGAAGATGAAGAAAAATCTTGGAAAACAAGGGTTGGGGTCATGAGCTATGGCTTCTCCTTCCTTTGTAAAGCCACTACTAGTCACAGTGTTAATAATTTTTGTGCTTTCCTGTTAAACATCTTCTTCCACAACTTTTTTCTTTTTAGTTCTGTGAGCACTTTCTCATCTGGATCCTGCTTCTAACAATGATCCTAAATTGGTTCTTTGAGAGAAGCTAAGTTTTTTGTTTTTGATGGAAACAATCTCTAATTCATGGTCTTAGAGCTTGCAAACAGGGTAAACAACTAACATGATTGCTACGGTTCCAGTGTATATGTCCCTCCACAATTCGTATGCTAAAACTTAATTGCCAATGTGATAGTATGAAAAGGTGGGGTGTTAAAAGTATTTTAATATTTGATAGTATTAAAAGTATTTGATCACCTCCTAAAGAGGTGGAGCTTCGTGAATGGGATGAATGACCTTATAAAAGAGGTGTAAGAAGGCTGTTGTCTGCATTTGCACTTCCAGCCCATCTGCCATGGGAAGACACAGCTTTCAAGGTGCCATCTCGAAAGTAGAGATGGGGCCCTCACCAGACATAAAATCTGCTAGCACCTTGATCTCAGACTTTCCAGCCTTCAGAACCATGAGAAATAAATCTCTATTATTTATAAATTACCCAGTTTCAGGTATTTTGTGTTAGCCACATGAATGGACTAAGATAATGATTTATTGAGATCACATCTCTGTGCTCTTCTCAGCCTCTGACCTGCTTTATTATCCATGCTTACTACAGTCTAGGAACAAGCACTACTGTTGTTGTAGGAAATGTCAGCTCTTTAGGAACCTGGTGAGCGACCACAATGACTGGACTGTGGCTATCCTCAGTGGAGCTTGCTGTCCTTCTGGAAGTGGATTCTCTCTCTCAATTTCTATTCTGTGGAAATATTTCCAAGGAAGAGTTGGAGTTTTCCTCCAAAGTTCCTATGTATCCTGCACACATTTTTTTGTAGTTTCTCTCAGTAGCATAGAGTTCGAATAAATAAAACCTACTGTTGAGAGGAGATCCCGCATTCATAACTCTCTCTACTGTGCATCCTAGAAAATGGCATATATCTTACCACTCTCCCCAGCATAGCTCCATTTTTATACACACAATAAAAAAATTAAAATCTTTATTTCACATATTTGTTATTTATCATGCACTATATTAAGAATTTTACATATATTGTTTTATTTAATACAACCTCCCTATGATGAATAAACTCTTACTACTCTCAATACAGAGATGAGTGTCAAAGAATTTAACTGCCCTACATAAAGTTAGCAAGTGGTTGAGAAAGGTTTCAACCACATGTCTAATTGATCCAAAGCCCATACTTTTAACTTCTATACTTTTCCTAAATACACTACTAAAACAAAAATGATCTGAATTTAAATGCCTCTGTTTATTTGCATCAACAATTGAATTTGCTTGTATAAATGTTACGACACTGAACAAAATTAAAAAGCCCCAAACGAAGCTCAGCCATACAGACTTCATATACCCATTCATTATACAATACATTTTTCTACCATTCAACATTTAAAGAAACCTCCCTTTCCTGACTGGGCATGGTGGCTCACGCCTGTAATCCCAGCACTTTGGGGCCTAGGCAGGCAGATCTCATGAGCTCATGAGTTTGAGAGCAGCCTGGAAGACATGGCAAAACCCCGTTTCTACAAAACATCCAAAAGTTAGCTGGGCATGAGTGGATGAGATGGGAGGATAGCTTGAGCCTGAGAAGTGGAGCCTGCAGTGAGCCGAGAGTGTGCTACTGCACTCCACCCTGGGCAATAGAGTCAGATCTTGCCTCAGAAAAAAGAAAAAAAAGAAAGAAATTTTCCTTTCTTTTAGTGGCAGCACATCTGAGCATTCTGCCTCTTCCATCTACCTCTGGGTATCTGGCACAAGGTCTCCTGGCTTGATGCAATGTGAAGTTCACCCTGGATTCAGTCACATCTGAGTCCTCATAGTGAAGGCTTGAAGTGACTCTTCCAGGCTATATGTGCATGAGGAACCTAGGAAGCCACTTGTGGGGAAAAAACTAATCTAAAGAATTAGAGTCAGGCCTGTAAACCTGTCCCGGTAACACTTCCTCAGTCATTAAAGTAAGATGCCAGAGAGACCAATTCTGAACACTGGAAGGTATTCCATGACTCTTTTCTTCCTTGGACTCAACTTCATGGCCTCCAGGCTGACTAGGGGGGAATTTATGGTCGGTATAGGCTCTGCAAGTAGCTAGGTCAAAATGAATTGTTTTCACTCATATCTGTGAGACACAGAGTCCAAAGCAGTGTGGCTTTTGGTACCCAGGGATCACAGTACAGCGAAAAAGACATGTGTTCACTGGTTGACACTGATGCATGTAGGATTTGGGAAACCACAGTGCTGGTTGGATCTATTAAGGCTTTGACTCATTAGCAGTACACAAGGCCTGGCTATGACAGCTGTGACAGCAGGTCCCACTTACAGAGGTAAGGGGCAAAGGCCACAGTGGTAGTAGCAATGTTCCTAATGCCCCAAGGCAGAAGCCAGGGTGACCTGTCAGTGGAAGTGTGTGTCTCACTTCCTTGTGCACTTCCCCATGGCTTTGCTGGCAAGAGTGCGAGGGACTTAAACACGGCTTTGCTGGCAGAGAGTGGGAGCATTTGAGAGGCACCATTTGCAATTATGTAGGGATAAGTATCATGCTCGGAGAATGGTTGGATGTTCTGCAGGAACTGAGAGGTGGGAAAGAAGAGAAGTGCTAGAGAATTGTTTGAGTTAGACATGTAACACTAACTTGCATAGTTATTTCTCTTTGATTCTTACAAGTACCCACAGAAATTTGGGTTATTGTTTCCATTGTATTTGTGAGGGGGCTAAGGCTAGGTAAATTGTCCATGATCAAATAGCTGGTAAGTAATGGAGAGAAGATCAAAACTTAGATCCTCTGACTTACCATTCTTTCCTGTAACCTTCCTACTTTCACAATCTCATGAAAATTATTATCTTCAATAAATGGTGGTTTTTTTTTTTTTACCAGCAAATTAGGCTTATGTAATCATAATTTTCCTTTTTACATTGACAATTAGAAATCTGAATTGAATTTTTAAAAATTCTACTGGCAATATTAATCTAGTTAGTTAATATGTTTACCACAATTCTTTTCCTAAAATTTTTCTATTTTCTGTTTTTCTTTTAACTGCTTTTTGTCACCCCTCTCTTTTGTTGAAAGCCACTTCAGACCTTCTTGGAAGCAAATGGGATATTCTCTTTATGTAAGTAAAGGAAGAAATCTGGAAACCAAACTTCCTACCTTCAGAGTGTAAATCAGATTGGTCATTCCCAGAGAATAAACTGAGAAATTCCAAGTGAATTGGGAGATATCACATAAACTTTGATTTTTTTCCCCATAGTCTTAATGAATTTTGCTGATGTCTTGGTATTTCCACTCAATCTCCCCTTTTAATCAATGTTATACGTTTGAGATAAATTCGGCAGAGGCTGGAGGATCAGACTTTAGTCATAGAACACAGAAAGGAATATCTAACAACCTAATAAATGCATATACATTAAATGCATACTGTGCAAACCACTCCAGATTTGAAATATTGAAATCTGGGGAAGAATCACAGTTAAACTGGCTGACTGGGCACTTCCTGACTTACTGAAAATTTGTCAGCAAAAGGCTACCATACGAGTTTGGGAAGGTGTACCTTAAGCACATCTTGAATGGCATGACTTTGTGAGTGAGGAAGAGAGCATTTGCTATGAAATAGTAACAGGAATAGACATGTCACACACAAGGGAGGAAGAGCAATTGTTCCTAACTAGAGCTGACAGTATGGTCCAGGAAGATATGGAGATGAGTTAGAAGTTCTGGGGGGAAGAGAAGAAGAGCTTAGAAAAAAAAATAGGAGTTAGAAGTGCCTGTGAGGAACTCAAAGCAAAAGCCATCTGAGAATGCAAAACCTCATAAAGGAAGGATGAATAGGAGTAGGAAAAACCATTGAACCACCATTACCTACAAGACAGGTGTATCACCTATGCTTCAGAAGAAATCTCATCAAAAATGTATGTCAGGACTGGACTATGAATTGCAATTAAAATATTTACACAGAGGAAGAAAACTAATTTTGTTAAATGATAATGTGATTCTGTGAGGGTGATGACACTGGTGGTAGTATACATTTTGGATCCTCCTGGATTCCCACCTGAAAATAGAAAAAGCAAATAGCAAGCAAGCCAGTGAAAACATGGAAAGCATTTATAACATAACGAGATGTCAAAGTAGCCCCAGGAATTCCAAAGTACAAGCAGTTGGGAATTAATGGCCGATAGCCAGAAGACTGTGTGATATTGACACTGTGCAGGAAAAATAAAAAAGGAAGCAGTGCAGATTCAGATAGACCTGGGAGGAGGAGAATCCCTAAATAGCTAAAAGGTATTCACCAGAAAGTAATGCAGACAATTTGACTTCTAGCAGGGGTTTCACTGTTCCACAAACAGCTAAGTGCAAGGATCCCTGCTAAATTTCTCAAGGGGTAAACATATAACCTAGTCCCTGCGAACTTTTGATCATAGCCAACCAGGACAGCTCTCCATGACAGAGTGCCAGACTTACTGGGGGCAGAACCTAAACTTTTCGGGGCAGAATTAAAATGTACCAGCATAAACAACAAAGAAAAAGGAAGGTTTCCAAGAAAGTCACATGGGAAACAGAGTCCTCTAGTTCCAACATTTCACAGAAGCAACAGAAGAGGGAGCTCTGTAAGGTTAAAAACAATAATAAAAGCTATCTGAACCCAGTCTTTGCCTAAAAGTGCAAATAAATTAACTTCACAGGAAGCTAAACAACAGAAAAGTATAAAAGTCAAACATCACACAGAATTAATATAAAAAAAAAGAGAATAAGAATCAGAATAACGCCTCTACAGACAATGAAATCTTGCCAGAGACATGTTCCAAGAATGGATTAAAATTTTAATATATTATTTTAAAACAAAAGAAATTTTTATTATTTTTATTTTTTATTATTATTATTTTTTTTATTTTTTTTTTTGAGGCGGAGTCTCGCTCTGTCGCCCGGACTGGAGTGCAGTGGCCAGATCTCAGCTCACTGCAAGCTCCGCCTCCCGGGTTTACGCCATTCTCCTGCCTCAGCCTCCTGAGTAGCTGGGACTACAGGCGCCCGCCACCTCGCCCGGCTCGTTTTTGTATTTTTAGTAGAGATGAGGTTACACGGTGTTAGCCAGGATGGTCTCGATCTCCTGACCTCGTGATCTGCCCATCTCGGCCTCCCAAAGTGCTGGGATTACAGGCTTGAGCCACCGCGCCCGGCCAGAAATTTTTTAAAGTACATTATATAATACATGAAGGACACATAAATAAAAATAAAAACACATAAATAGGAGACATAAGAAAGACTTCAAAATAAAAGAAAAAATACTTTCAGGAAATAACAAAACTAGAAAGTATGCAACAGCAAATAAACATAAGAAATAATGCCTTAAGAGAAATAGAAAATGACAAGAAAAAAACTGTAAAAACATAAAAGAATTAAAGTACTACCAGTGCTGTAATCCCAGCACTTTGGGAGGCTGAGGCAGGAGGACCACTTGAAGTCTAGAGTTCGAGACCAGTATGGCCAACATGACAAAACCCCGTCTCTACTAAAAATGGAAAAATTAGCCTGGCATGGTGGCACATGTCTGTAGTCTCAGCTACTTGGTAGGTTGAGGCACGAGAATCACTGGAACCTAGGAGGCAGAGGTTGCAGTGAGCTGAAACCGCACCACTGCACTCCAACCTGGGCAAGAGAATGAGACTCCATCTCTAAAAAAAAAAAAAGAAAAAGAAAAATTAAAAGAAGTTGTAAAAGATTTTTGACAAGTAACAAAAAAAGCAAAAAAAGAAAAAGACCTAATACAAAGAAACAGAGGTCTCCCAAGGAGAAAATTAAAGCAAAGAAATAGAACAATTAATAAATACTATAATTTAAGAAAACTTACCTAAAATTAAAATATTCTTTAGAGAGTAAAATGGTGGCTGCCAGGGGTTAACAGAAGGGAGGAGTGGAAATTATTGTTTAAAGGATACCGAGTTTTAGTTTTGCAGGATTAAAATAGATGGATGGTGGTTTGCACAACAATGTGATATGCTTAATGTTATTGAACTATGAACATACAAATGGTTAAAACAATAAATTTTATGTTATCTATACCTTATCATAACTGTAAAAATTAATTAAAAATACAAAACACATTTTTTTAAAAGCAGGTACATCTAAACCATAGTGTCTCAGTGATTAAACCCTAAGGAAATGCAAGGAAGTTATTACTATAAAGGATGCTGGCTATGTAGGAAAGACGAAGGGGGCTGTGACTGGATAATGTGATGAAGTACCCAGAAGAGCGTTTTTGAGAAGGTGGGCAGGAAAGTTCTACATATTGACCAAGATGGGAGTCACAAGAGTTTTGACCTGAAAATAATTCACTGTGCTATACATTTGTATTGTTTAGTTTTCTATATTCATGTTTTATTTTAAAATAGAAAGGGAGAAAGAATAGAAAATAAATGAGATAACTATGAATGTGTTCAGATGCACAAAATCTAATACAGTATTTCCATTTGTTTTGGTTGCATCCCAGCTATAGATCTTCACTGTGAAGACATTTATCTTGTTTATAGGTTTTTCGTTCAACCTTTCTCTCATTTATTTAACTTTCAGATTAATGTGCTTATGTTCTAGAAATCAAATATAAAGCTCTGAAGCAGGAAGACAGATACTAGTTACCCTCCATTCCCCTGACCTTGCTGAGACCCATTCTCATCACCTTCTTTTATCTGCTCTGTGCTGCTGGAGATAATCCTTGTGAACTGAGTCCTCCAACACCCAAGTCCTCTGGTTTCCATTTGTGTTTGGCCAGCGAGAGACACCATCAAGAGACTGAAGGGCCAATTGGGGAAGGAGAGGTCAAGGTATGTCTTGCCTCACTTTTCCCTCTACTTCTATGCTATAATTCTGGCAAAGGTTTTATTTATCTGCGATTACTACTAGGATTCTTCTGTTCCAAAGCGACTCTCCCATTGAGCCCCCATGGCATTGTTTCCTACTCTTCTTCCTTTAAGCCTGGGGTGGTAATGGCTTCACACTGTTGCTATTCCCTTGGGGCCTCAATGCTCCTATGGGGTTCTTAAACCCCCATAATTATTTTATAATTATTATTTTAAATAATTTTTATGTCACTGCCATAAATAATTATTTTATGTCAATGCCATAACCACTTCAACAGGTGTGGAAAAGAGGTTTTTGCAGATGTGATCTGGAGATGAGATTATCCTGGATTATCCATGTGGGCCCTAAATCCAACGACAAGTATCCTTACAAGAAACAGAAGTGGAGAAGACATAACACAGGGGGAAGGCTACAAGCTGAGGGAGGCTGAGACTGGAGTTATGCAGCCGTAAGCCAAAGAACACAGAGAGCCACTAGAGGTTGGAAGAGGCAAAGTAGAATTTTCCCCCAGAGACTTCAGGGAGCGCATGGCTATGCTGACACCTTGATTTTTTGTTTTATTTCTGGCCTCCAAAACTGCGAAAGAATAAACTTCTCTCGTTTTAAGCACCAAGTGTGTGGCGATTTGTTACAGTACCACAGGAAACTAATACACCATGTAAGTGTGCCTTCAGGATCCTGAATGAATTAGAGATTATAGTCTACTAAGGAAAGCAGACATTAAATAAATCAGCCCACATCTCCAACTCAATATTCTTCACACTATGCCTTTACTTCTCATCCAGGGAAAAAAACCGAATGGCCCTAAAGAAATGACTGCTAGACACTGACAGTTGAGGTTCCTCAGTGAAAGAAAAATCTACAGGGAATCCCTCCAAACCATATCTCCTCTATCCCCACTTATCTCCCTCTACCCCACAGAAATTCCTATTTTTCTTTAAGGTCCTATTGTTAAACATGAATACACACAAAAAAAGGTTTACCAGACTTTTGAAAAATTATTTATCATGGAAACAGAGACCAAGACACCTATAATGCACATTACACAATGCACACACATACAAATACACACACACACACACAGAAATTCAGAAAACAAAAAAGAAAGAAAACTTTAGAAAACAATATGTCCTCAAAAAATAAAAGAGGATACTGCATCCATGAAACAAGAACAGATTACTACTTAAAAAGAAATCAGAGAACAAGGAAGCAATTCTGAAACCACTTTACATGTTGGCTAAAACCAAACAAGTAAATATTAATACATAAATTGTAGATAATGAGAGTCAAGGTTCTCACTGTCAAAGAAAGAAGTAACAAATAAACAATGAGAGAAGGTTAGAATGAATCCTGTGAGGCTAGATTAGAGTCAAATAATAAGAGCTTATGATTATGTATATACACAACACACACATAGATTGAGAAATATTTAAAATGTATATAATATGTATGTATATATGCATGGTATAAATACATATATCTCCTATCTCTATCCACAGAGTGACCTAGAAACAATAACCACCCAGTAGCAATAAACACACCCAGAACCCATACCTTGGCTTCTAATACTATTCTTCAATAATAGGAACCAGGGATACTGGGAGAAATGGCTGATTCTAGGGCTATGGCAGGAAATATGCAAGATGAATCTGCAGCCTCTTATTAAAGGTGTCATAATGTAAGGAAGTGCTCAAAACTACAAAATAATGGGGATATGTCAAAGGGACACAGAAGCCAACTTAAAGAGATTCTAAAGACTAAAGTTAGAACAATCTGAGGAGCAAAATAAACAACATAGTATTTGATTATAATCCAGAGAATAAACTATCACAAATCCATACTGATATCAATATATGATTGAATAAATAAATAGGGAAAAGAGACAAATATCACATACAGATGAATTCCAAATAATTTTTGTTATTTATAGAGATGGAGCTTAATTCCCCATCACTTGAGTGTAGGCTTTGCTTAGTGGTTTGCTTCCAGGGAATAGAGTATAAAAAGGGCTGGGAACTTGACATGGATGGGGCTATAAATTCAGTTGAGAAACCTAGAAAACACTCGGTTGGCCAGATGATAAGGATTAACACCATCAGGGATGAGACATGTGAATATCGAGCATCCTTTTACAGGATGTAATAAGAATAGCACTTTACCTCTGTGGTCTTCTAAAAACCCATAATCTCAAACTGACCAGGAGAAAAATATCAGAGAAACCCAAATTAGGGACATGCTACCAAATAGCTGACCAGTACTCTTCAAAAATGTTTAGGTCCTAACTAACAAGGTTAAAACAGAGAAATTGTCACAGATTGGAGGAGACGAAAAAGATAGGATGATTAAAAGCAACATGTTATCCTAGCTTGAATATCAGAACAGAGAAAGGATGTTTATGGAAAAATCAGTGAAATCCAAATAGACTATTTTAGTTAATGAGAATTTCTTTGTTTTGATAAGTGACCATGGTTGCATAAATGTTAACATTAGGATGCGCGATGTGGAGCTTTCTGAACTGTCTTTGCAACTCCTCTGTAAATTTAAAATTATTCCACAATAAACAGTTTGGAATAAGTATGGTTGGTTAAACAGGTATGAATTGAGAGTTGAGGTTTTCTGAGAGCTTCCCAAGGGCTTGGGGATGATGGAGAAAGATATTCCTGAATGAGAAGATGGTCACGGGATGAGATTGGAATCACATAATTTTAGTGACAGAAATAATAATAATAAGAGCAATCAATATTGTTATTCAGTTTTTATTGAGAACCAGACACTGACTTGGGGAGCTTATTTATAATATTTCATATAATCCTCACAATAGCCCAAAGAGGTAAATATTTATTTTTGTCCTTGTGGATGTGGCTGCTCAGTTGACAGAAAGGAACAATAACTTTGCCTGGATTGTTCATGCAGGGAGTAGATCTGGGATTGGAACCCAGGTCCATCTGAATCTAAAACTCATACTCTCAATATCACATTTGATTTTAGTCTCCAGTCCAACCAAAACCAAGGACCACAAAACAGAAAGGACTGAGTCACTCTAACAGTTAGTTTTGCTGCACGGACAACAGGCTAGCTTGGCCTTAATTGCAAGGTCCTCTTAGGGTTTCAACTAGCATCAAGAGGGCAAATCCCAAATTGCAGGTGTTTCTCAAGCCTCTGCTTGTATGATGTTTGCTAACATCCCATGTGACAAGGCAAGTCCCACGGTCCATGGAGGTTCAGTGAGTGGAGAAACTGACTCCACTTCCTGGTCAGAGGACCCGCAGTATCACATTGCAGAGGACTGGAGCAGGGTGGAACACAATTGATGACCTCATGGGTACTTGGACGAGGAAAAGAGGCTGTGCAAATGCAGGCCTCTGGAGTTCTTTTTGGAAGGTTGTTAATGATCTACCCTGCCTCTAGGCTGAATCCTGAGATGTGGAGATTTGGACTGTAAGGACAGAGAAGGGTCAGGGAAAGCCTGGTGGAAGATGTGTGATCAGGCTGAACTGTGAGGCTGCCAAAGCTCAAAACAAGCTAAAATAGGACAAACTGTGGGAAGAACAGTTGGGAGGAGCCCTTAAATGCTAAGCTCAGACACTGGGCTTGCTAGGCCAGGAAACCTCCGGCCAAGGATGGGTTCTAACTGATTTCTGTGTCCTGAATAGAGTCTGACATCAGGTAAGAATAAGACTGTGTGTTAGTAAGTAAATATATGAATATAATGTAGTGCATGGGTGGTTATAATTTATATAATCATATTTGAAAAGAAGCATGAACAATTTTAATTTTAAAAGATTAAGTTACAAAAAGTATGCTAAAAATGAATATTTCATTTTAGAATAAAATATCCTTTCTGTTACATCTTGCAAACTACCATTCAATAAATTATACATGCTTTTTTTTACTTATTTGAAAATAATTGGCTTATTTAACATTTTGTATCTTCTTGAGGTGACCTTCTTTTCATCATAAAAATCCGGTTGAGTACTCTGTAGCAATTTACATTTTCTTCCTTCGTGTTTACAGAGTACAGAATGAATATAGGCTCTTAATCTTACACCAAATAACTACATAAAATGCCAAGACTCTGGTTAATTAACAGTGGATCTTTAAATAACACATGTCCTCCAAATAAGGCAAGTCAGAACCTGAAGTGCCCAAACATGTCATAGATGATGGATAAAGTGTACCTAGTGATCCTGTAAATTGGTAAGTTAACCATGACAGCCATTATTTCAGATAGCTGCACCATAGGCAAAGCAGAAACTGACCAGAGACCAGATATTTCTTACTCTCCATCCACTGTCTCAGAGAATAGCACAGCAACCAATAACAGCAGAACAGCAGAAGGTATTGGTGCTTGATAGTGCTGCAGCAGCGTTGAGTTTACTTGAAACTCATGCTGCTTGGTTTCTGCCCACGCTGGATAAGGGGGTGTAACTAAAACACTGAGAGCAGAAAACGCCATGCCAAGGACATTAAATTTCACATTGTAATGTGAATTTAGGATTACACCTAAAGTTACAGGAATCAGTGTTGAGTTATACTCTCGTGAAGAAGGCCTTCTCGTGGCAGAGGGTCTGCATGGCCATAATCACCAGTGTAACGATGGCCTTAATCAGCTGATGGACACCTGTGGAGTTGCCCTGCAGAGGGAGGTTGGTGAATACCTTGTAATCACCGAAGCAAGGCCAGAAGGAGGATCTTGGGGTGGCAGACATGTTGAGGCAAATATAACCAATTTCTGGCAGATGTGCAAGCCCAGCCAGGTGACCACAAGATACCCCGGGGTCAGGGTCATGTTAGGGATCCTTTTGTTGAGGAACATGATGCAGATGGATACCATCAGGTTGCGGAGGGGCCTAGTGATGATGCTTGCTTTGGGCCACTGGGTCCTTGCTCCCAGAGCTCCCAAGATGGTGGCAGGCCACTTCCAAAATGGCAGCAGGCCACTTCCAAGATGGTGGCAAGCCTCCTGTTCTCTGAGCTGGGGTTCTTGGCCTCACAGATTCCAAGGAATGGAACCTTGAGCCATGCAGTGAGTGTTATAGCTCTATTAGAAGCCGTGGGTCACGGAAGAGAACCGCGGAACCCAGGGACTGGTGTTAAGTTCTATTAGGACAAACCTGGGCACTTGGCTGTGCAGGAACAATGGCAAACCTTTAGTCCAATCGGGAGCGGCAATGGGCACCTCACTGGATCAGGAGCAGAGCAGACACTCTGCCAGATCTGGAGGGGTGGAAGTCAGTGGCTGGTCTGCGATGGCGGCAAACAGCAGTGGTGGAGGGCAAGTGAAAGCTCAGCTTGAGCTGTAACAAACACCAACCAAAAGAGAGTGCAGTTGCAAGGTTTAATGGAGTGAAAACAGAGCTCCCATACAAAAGGAGGGGACCCAAAGAGGGTAGCCATTGCTGGCTGGAATGCCTGGGTTTATATCCCGATCATTGTCCCTCCCACTGTGCTGCCAGACAATAGATGATTGGCTATTTCTTTACCTCCTGTTTTTGCCTAATTAGCATTTTAGTGAGCTCTCTTTACTATCTGATTGGTCAGGTGTGAGCTAAGTTGCAAGACCTGTGTTTAAAGGTGGAAGTGGTCACCTTCCCAGCTAGGCCTAGGGATGCTTAGTCGGCCTGGGGAATCCAGCTAGTCCTGTCTCTCACCATCACGAAGAGGAGTGCACTCATCATCTTCCAGGCAAGCAGCCATCCCTCAGCACTACCCCAATCCAATCATGGGTACTCTTGAAGACACATAGTTGTAATTGGTAAGAGATTTGGTCCTTATGGTAGGACAGGAGTAGATATTTTAGTTCACAAAGGATTTGAAATTCCTCAAATCACTTTCTTGGGGAATCTCTTTGCTTTGCCCATACAGTGACCCTTTGGGAAATGGCACCAGGTGTCCCAGGCTGGCGCTTAAAGTGGGAGTATTAAGGTAGTATGTGGCAGATTCTACCAGATAGAATATCACTATGCTTCCTTCCAAACAGAGCCTTATTCCTTCTACCAGATAGAATATCACTATACTTCCTTCCAAAGGGAGCCTTATTCAACTCCTCTCTGCAATTGTTGGTATACAGAATGTGCCAAAGGTCCCGAGGAGAATCGTAACTCTGACACCACACGTGACCCAATGGAATGCAGAGGGCAGGGCCTCCTTCCAGAAACACATCAGCCCCAGTCCTAGCTCCAATCCTTCTTGCTGAGGGGCCTCAGCTCTGTTACCTACACCCTCTATGTCTCAGTTTTCTTATAAGTAAAATACTAATATTAATAGTAGCTAGCTCATATGATTAAGAGGATTGACTGAGTACATAAAGCACACAGAACATGCCTGGTACAGAGTGGGTGTAACTGTCTCATTAGTGACCATGACTTAGAATCATCAATTTCAGGAGTCCTCCTGGGTGGCAGGACTATCCTTTACATATATTCCAAAACTGCTTAATGAGAAGAAATACATTTCAGTTAAAAATAATTTACATTGAATCGGGTGGAGCAAGATGGCCGAATAGGAACAGCTCCAGTCTCCAACTCCCGGCGCGAGCGACACAGAAGACGGGTGATTTCTGCATTTTCAACTGAGGTACTGGGGTCATCTCACCGGGGAGTGCCGGACAATCGGTGTTGGTCAGCTGCTGCAGCCCGACCAGCGAGAGCTGAAGCAGGGTGAGGCATTGCCTCACCTGGGAAGCGCAAGGGGGAAGGGAATCCCTTTTCCTAGCCAGGCGAACTGAGACACACAACACCTGGAAAATCGGATAATTCCCACCCCAATACTGTGCTTTAAGTAAATGGGCACACCAGGAGATTATACCCACACCTGGCCGGGAGGGGACCACGGCCACGGAGCCTCCCTCATTGCTAGCACAGCAGTCTGCAATCTAACCGCAAGGCAGCAGCGAGACTGGGGGAGGGGCGCCCGCCATTGCTGAGGCTTAAGTAGGTAAACAAAGCCACTGGGAAGCTGGAACTGGGTGGAGCTCACAGCAGCTCAAGGAAACCTGCCTGTCTCTGTAGACTCGACCTCTGTGGACAGGGCACAGCTAAAAACACAACAGGGAAAGCAGCAGAGGCCTGTGCAGACCCGAACGACTCTGTCTGACAGCTTTGAAGAGAGCAGTGGATCTCCCAACACGGAGGTTGAGATCTGAGAATGGACAGACTGCCTGCTCAAGTGGGTCCCTGACCCCTGAGTAGCCTAACTGGGAGACATCCCCCACTAGGGGCAGTCTGACACCCCACACCTCACAGGGTGGAGTACACCCCTGAGAGGAAGCTCCTAAAGAAAGAATCAGACAGGTACACTCGCTGTTCAGCAATATTCTATCTTCTGCAACCTCTGCTGCTGATACCCAGGCAAACAGGGTCTGGAGTGGACCTCAAGCAATCTCCAACAGACCTACAGCTGAGGGTCCTGACTGTTAGAAGGAAAACTATCAAACAAGAAGAACACCTATACCAAAACCCCATCAGTACGTCACCATCATCAAAGACCAGAGGCAGATAAAACCACAAAGATGGGGAAGAAGCAGGGCAGAAAAGCTGGAAATTCAAAAAATAAGAGCGCATCTCCCCCTGCAAAGGAGCGCAGCTCATCGCCAGCAACGGATCAAAGCTGGTCAGAGAATGACTTTGATGAGATGAGAGAAGAAGGCTTCAGTCCATCAAACTTCTCAGAGCTAAAGGAGGAATTACATACCCAGCGCAAAGAAACTAAAAATCTTGAAAAAAGAGTGGAAGAATTGATAGCTAGAATAATTAATGCAGAGAAGGTCATAAATGAAATGACAGAGATGAAAACCATGACACGAGAAATATGTGAAAAATCCACAAGCTTCAGTAACGGACTTGATCAACTGGAAGAAAGAGTATCAGCGATTGAGGATCAAATGAATGAAATGAAGCGAGAAGAGAAACCAAAAGAAAAAAGAAGAAAAAGAAATGAACAAAGCCTGCAAGAAGTATGGGATTATGTAAAAAGACCAAATCTACGTCTGATTGGGGTGCCTGAAAGTGAGGGGGAAAATGGAACCAACTTGGAAAACACTCTTCAGGATATCATCCAGGAGAACTTCCCCAACCTAGTAGGGCAGGCCAACATTCAAATTCAGGAAATACAGAGAACACCACAAAGATACTCCTCGAGAAGAGCAACTCCAAGACACATAATTGCCAGATTCACCAAAGTTGAAATGAAGGAAAAAGTCTTAAGGGCAGCCAGAGAGAAAGGTCGGGTTACCCACAAAGGGAAGCCCATCAGACTAACAGCAGACCTCTAGGCAGAAACTCTACAAGCCAGAAGAGAGTGGGGGCCAATATTCAACATTCTTAAAGAAAAGAATTTTCAACCCAGAATTTCATATCCAGCCAAACTAAGTTTCATCAGTGAAGGAGAAATAAAATCCTTTATAGATAAGCAAATGCTTAGAGATTTTGTCACCACCAGGCCTGCCTTGCAAGAGACCCTGAAGGAAGCCCTAAATATGGAAAGGAACAACCAGTACCAGCCATTGCAAAAACATGCCAAAATGTAAAGACCATTGAGGCTAGGAAGAAACTGCATCAACTAACGAGCAAAATAACCAGTTAATATCATAATGGCAGGATCAAGTTCACACATAATAATATTAACCTTAAATGTTAATGGACTAAATGGTCCAATTAAAAGACACAGACTGGCAAACTGGATAAAGAGTCAAGACCCATCAGTCTGCTGTATTCAGGAGACCCATCTCACATGCAGAGACATGCATAGGCTCAAAATAAAGGGATGGAGGAAGATCTACCAAGCAAATGGAGAACAAAAAAAAGCAGGGGTTGCAATCCTAGTCTCTGATAAAATAGACTTTAAACCATCAAAGATCAAAAGAGACAAAGAAGGCCATTACATAATGGTAAAGGGATCAATTCAACAGGAAGAGCTAACTCTCCTAATATATATGCACCCAATACAGGAGCACCCAAATTCATAAAGCAAGTCCTTACAGACTTACAAAGAGACTTAGACTCCCATACAATAATAATGGGAGACTTCAACACTCCACTGTCAACATTAGACAGATCAACAAGACAGAAAGTTAACAAGGATATCCAGGAATTGAACTCATCTCTGCACCAAGCAGACCTAATAGACATCTATAGAACTTTCCACCCCAAATCAACAGCATATACATTCTTCTCAGCACCACATCGCACTTATTCCAAAATTGACCACATAATTGGAAGTAAAGCACTCTTCAGCAAATGTAAAAGAACAGAAATTATAACAAACTGTCTCTCAGACCACAGTGCAATCAAACTAGAACTCAGGACTAAGAAACTCAATCAAAACCGCTCAACTGCATGAAAACTGAACAACCTGCTCCTGAATGACTACTGGGTACATAACGAAATGAAGGCAGAAATAAAGATGTTCTTTGAAACCAATGAGAACAAAGATACAACATACCAGAATCTCTGGGACACATTTAAAGCAGTGTGTAGAGGGAAATTTATAGCACTAAATGCCCACAAGAGAAAGCTAGAAAGATCTAAAATGGACACTCTAACATCACAATTAAAAGAACTGGAGAAGCAAGAGCAAACAATTCAAAAGTTAGCAGAAGGCAAGAAATAACTAAGATCAGAGCAGAACTGAAGGAGATAGAGACACAAAAAACCCTCCAAAAAATCAATGAATCCAGGAGTTGGTTTTTTGAAAAAAATCAACAAAATTGACAGACCGCTAGCAAGACTAATAAAAAAGAAAAGAGAGAAGAATCAAATAGACTCAATAAAAAATAATAAAAGGGATATCATCACGGACCCCACAGAAATACAAACTACCATCAGAGAATACTATAAACACCTCTATGCAAATCAACTAGAAAATCTAGAAGAAATGGATAATTTCCTGGACACTTACACTCTTCCAAGACTAAACCAGGAAGAAGTTGAATCCCTGAATAGACCAATAGCAGACTCTGAAATCGAGGCAATAATTAATAGCCTACCCACCAAAAAAAGTCCAGGACCAGATGGATTCACAGCTGAATTCTACCAGAGGTACAAAGAGGAACTGGTACCATTCCTTCTGAAACTATTCCAATCAATAGAAAAAGAGGGAATCCTCCCTAACTCATTTTATGAGGCCAACATCATCCTGATACCAAAGCCTAGCAGAGACACAACAAAAAAAGAAAATTTTAGACCAATATCCCTGATGAACATCGATGCAAAAATCCTCAATAAAATACTGGCAAACTGGATTCAGCAGCACATCAAAAAGCTTATCCACCATGATCAAGTGGGCTTCATCCCTGGGATGCAAGGCTGGTTCAACATTTGCAAATCAATAAACGTAATCCAGCATATAAACAGAACCAAAGACAAAAACCACATGATTATCTCAATAGATGCAGAAAAGGCCTTTGACAAAATTCAACAGCGCTTCACGCTAAAAATGCTCAATAAATTCGGTATTGATGGAACGTACCTCAAAATAATAAGAGCTATTCATGACAAACCCACAGCCAATATCATACTGAATGGGCAAAAACTGGAAAATTCCTTTGAAAACTGGCACAAGACAGGGATGCCCTCTCTCACCACTCCTATTCAACATAGTGTTGGAAGTTCTGGCTAGGGCAATCAGGCAAGAGAAAGAAATCAAGGGTATCCAGTTAGGAAAAGAAGAAGTCAAATTGTCCCTGTTTGCAGATGACATGATTGTATATTTAGAAAACCTCATTGTCTCAGCCCAAAATCTCCTTAAGCTGATAAGCAACTTCAGCAAAGTCTCAGGATACAAAATCAATGTGCAAAAATCACAAGCATTCTTATACACCAGTAACAGACAAACAGAGAGCCAAATCATGAATGAACTTCCATTCACAATTGTTTCAAAGAGAATAAAATACCTAGGAATACAACTTACAAGGGATGTAAAGGACCTCTTCAAGGAGAACTACAAACCACTGCTCAGTGAAATAAAAGAGGACACAAACAAATGGAAGAACATACCATGCTCATGGATAGGAAGAATCAATATCATGAAAATGGCCATACTGCCCAAGGTGATTTATAGATTCAATGCCATCCCCACCAAGCTACCAATGAGTTTCTTCACAGAATTGGAAAAAACGGCTTTAAAGTTCATATGGAACCAAAAAAGAGCCCGCATTGCCAAGACAATTCTAAGTCAAAAGAACAAAGCTGGAGGCATCATGCTACCTGACTTCAAACTATATTACAAGGCTACAGTAACCAAAACAGCATGGTACTGGTACCACAACAGAGATATAGACCAATGGAACAGAACAGAGTCCTCAGAAATAATACCACACATCTACAGCCATCTGATCTTTGACAAACCTGAGAGAAACAAGAAATGCGGAAAGGATTCCCTATTTAATAAATGGTGCTGGGAAAATTGGCTAGCCATAAGTAGAAAGCTGAAACTGGATCCTTTCCTTACTCCTTATATGAAAATTAATTCAAGATGGATTAGAGACTTAAATGTTAGACCTAATACCATAAAAACCCTAGAAGAAAACCTAGGTAGTACCATTCAGGACATAGGCATGGGCAAGGACTTCATGTCTAAAACACCAAAAGCAACGGCAGCAAAAGCCAAAATTGACAAATGGGATCTAATTAAACTAAAGAGCTTCTGCATAGCAAAAGAAACTACCATCAGAGTGAACAGGCAACCTACAGAATGGGAGAAAATGTTTGCAATCTACTCATCTGACAAAGGGCTAATATCCAGAATCTACAAAGAACTCAAACAAATTTACAAGAAAAAAACAAACAACCCCATCAAAAAGTGGGGAAAGGATATGAACAGACATTTCTCAAAAGAAGACATTCATACAGCCAACAGACACATGAAAAAATGCTCATCATCACTCGCCATCAGAGAAATGCAAATCAAAACCACAATGAGATACCACCTCACACCAGTTAGAATGGCAATCATTAAAAAGTCAGGCAACAACAGGTGCTGGAGAGGATGTGGAGAAATAGGAACACTCTTACACTGTTGGTGAGATTGTAAACTAGTTCAACCATTATGGAAAACAGTATGGCGATTCCTCAAGGATCTAGAACTAGATGTACCATATGACCCAGCCATCCCACTACTGGGTATATACCCAAAGGATTATAAATCATGCTGCCATAAAGACACATGCACACGTATGTTTATTGCGGCACTATTCACAATAGCAAAGACTTGCAATCAACCCAAATGTCCATCAGTGACAGAGTGGATTAAGAAAACGTGGCACATATACACCATGGAATATTATGCAGCCATAAAAAAGGATGAGTTTGCGTCCTTTGTAGGGACATGGATGCAGCTGGAAATCATCATTCTTAGCAAACTATCACAAGAACAGAAAACCAAACACTGCATGTTCTCACTCATAGGTGGGAACTGAACAATGAGATCACTTGGACTCGGGAAGGGGAACATCACACACCGGGGCCTATCATGGGGAGGGGGGAGTGGGGAGGGATTGCACTGGGAGTTATACCTGATATAAATGATGAATTGAGGGGTGCTGACGAGTTGATGGGTGCAGCACACCAACATGGCACAAGTATACATATGTAACAAACCTACACGTTATGCACATGTACCTTAGAACTTCAAGTACAATAAAAAAAAAGAAAAAAAGAAAAACATTTCAAAAAATAATAATAATAATAATTTACATCATAATATCCTTTAGTTGGGTTTAGTTAGGTTTCTGTTGTTGATCGAAAGTGCTCCACGTATGTTCACTGCAGCACTATTCACAACAGCAAAGACATTGAATCAACCTAAATGCCCATCAATGATAGACTGGATAAAGGAAATACGATCTATATACACCATGGAATACTATGCAGCATAAAAAAAGAATAAGATCATTTCCTTCACAGGGACGTGGATGGAGCTGGAGGCCATTATCCTTAACAAACTAATGCAGGAGCAGAAAGTCAAATGCCTCATGTCCTCATTTATAAATGAGAACTAAATGATGAGAGCACATGCACACACACAGGGGAACAACACACACTGCGACCTGTTGGAGGGTGGAGGGAGAGAATCAGGAAGAATATCTAATGGGTACTAGGCTGAATACCTGGGTGATGAAATAATCTATACAATAAACCCTCATGACACAAGTTTACCAATATGACAAACCTGCACATGTATCCCTGAACTTAAATAAAATGTGGTTCTCAATCAGGGGCAGTTTTTATCCCATGGACCTTTGTCAATGACTGGAGCCATGTTTGCTTGTCACAACTGAGGGTGTTACTGGATGTAGTAAGCAGAGGCCAGGGATGCTGCACAGCACTCTACAATGCATAGATAGCCCCTGATGACAAAGAGTTATCTGGCGCCAAATGTCACTAGTGCCAAGATTGAGAAACTGCTCTACAGGACCTAGCAAAAAGAAATAGCCAGCAAACAATTGTATTCCCATTAGGCAAAAGAACATTTTCTCTTCCAAAGGAAGTTAGAGGACAGGGAGAGTGGCTCACGTCTGTAATCTCAGCACTTTGGGAGGCTGAGGCTGGCAGATCATGAGATCAAGAGATTGAGACCATCCTGGCCAGCATGGTGAAATCTATCTCTACTAAAAATACAAAAATTACCCAGGTGTGGTGGTGCATACCTGTAATCCCAGCTACTAGGGAGGCTGAGGCATGAAAATCACTTGACCCTGGGAGGCAGATGTTGCAGTGAGCCAAGATCATGCCATCGCACTCCAGCCTGGGCGACAGAGTGAGAGTCTGTCTCAAAACAACAACAACAAAAAAGGAAGTTAGGTAAAGCCAAACATGCAGCTTGGATTTGGGCTTGTTGTGCTGATTTTTTCTGTTGCTGATATATGATTCTAAACTTTCTTTCCACTGATGTTTTGTGGGGAGGGTGTCCGAAGAGCAAAGGGAAAGAGAACAGAACAATCAGAGAAGAAAATAAGTGTTTTCAGCTAATTATCCTTCCAATCCTAAAAGAGTAAAGTGCTTACTTCCCTGATGGAAAAAAAAAAAGTCATTCATAAATAAAAAAATCATTTACAAGAGTTTTTGACACCAGAATGATTAGAGATCTCAAAGCCATCTTGGGATATCTCTAAGCCTAAGATTGAGTTGAAATAAACAATCCACTTACCAATTCCTTATTAAAATATTAACCATATCCACTATAAAATGAAGCAGAGAGCTTTAAGAAGAAATCTCTAAATGAAAACAAACTGCTGGAGAAGTAGTTACTTTAATTAAATATCATTATATACTACTGATTTTTAATAAGCACAGTACAAAACCTAGAAAAAGTGTCCTACTAGAATCAGAGATATACAAGCTCTTACATTCGCGCTTTTAAACATATGAGCTAAAGATGTTTAAAATGGTTTAGTTTTGTTTAGTAAAAATTATCTCCCTTCCTTCTAAGGATGGAGTTTATTTTCCCGAACTTGGACCCATCTTGGACCATCTATGTGACTTGCTTTGACAAATGAAATATTAGCAGAGACCTGAAATGTGCTTATGCAGTTTGTTTTGACCTGTGTCTTTAGGTGATTTGCCATGAGAAGGACATGGCCTGGTGGCTACTGCACCTTCAGCTTCAGCACACATAAATACATATGGAGTACACTGGACCCAGTCTCCAGCCTGGAGCCATGCCTGCAGCACGAAGCAGGGCTAACTGGCCACATTCAGCCTCCATCAGCTGAAGCACAATACACCTGCACACCTATGAGTCTGAGAATAAAGGTTTGTTATTGAAAGCCACTAAGATTTGGGGTGGTTTGTTATATAACATTCTGATGGCAACAGCAGTAATAGATCACCAGGTCTTTGTGATTTTGCTTTGAAATAAATTCACTAATTCTAAATGGAATTCTCAATAGATATTTGCAAATCAATCTTTTTTCTATAGAAACAATGACTACTGCTTCTTTGTCTTGAGTTGTTAATAAAAATATATGTTTCACAGAGCATAAAATTGGCTACATGAGGGCAGACTTCTATAAGGATTAATTTCTATAAGAGGTGGAAGTGTCTTTTATATCACTTTAGAACTCTCCCAGGCATTTAAGTAAGAGTAGTCTTTTTTTAAGGAAGTTCTATTGGCTGCATGTAAACTTTGAAATCAAATGAGCTCCAAGTTAGAAAACAATTGGTATAGCAATTTATCTATGGTATTCTTGGAAAAAGTTGGGTGGCATGATTATTTCAGTCTTTGAATTTCCAGAAACATTTCTTCCATTTGGCTTGTGAGATTAGGGATTTAGCGAAGAAGTAACAAAACAGTACTTAGATAGGCAACTGATCAACTGCTTAAACAAAGATTTCTAATTCATTGTGATTGGGAATCTCATTTACATAAAATGAGAAATAATTAAATCGCATCTTAATTGTGATCTTTTCCAATTTAATTGAGTTTCAACACTTAGGTCAGTGACTGGAGTACAAAGGCAATTTCTTCCTGAAAAGTTTTATTATTATTTTAAAATTAATTTTTTTCCTTATTCACAGGATGGGAGTAAGATAGCCCAATGTGAATGAACTATTAAAGGGACCTATATTAGGTTTTGAACAAATACATTGACTTGGGTCCAATAAGCTTGCAAAGGTGGCTACGTGTATGTATTTAGTTGTCACTGGTGAATTTGCATGTGCAGGCAGATGCAGAAGGAAGGTTGTGATATAAGTTATAGACTGTAGTCATTTGTTTCACACCTGAGGATGGGGTGGACAAAATAAGCTTGAAAGCAGTATTCTGAAGTTAGAGGTCACCGGAATTCAAAAATGCTAGAATTTAAAGCTACCCAAGAAGCCAGTGAAACTACTTCAACCTGCCGTGTGAGGAAATGGAAACTCTCAGAAAGGCAGTGATCTACCCAAGACTGAAAAGATAGTGAATTCCAGAGCTGCGTGGTCCATCTAGATTCCCTGATTCCTAATTCTGGGTACTTCTCAAGCAGATTCAAGGAAGATTATCTGATGCAAAGTTACCAAAATTACAGAAATTGTTTATTATGGTCATATATACAGGATCTGACTTACTAGCCTTTAAGCACAAAAGTAGTGGTTGCCTACACTTTACCATATCATCAGCGCATATTTGGGGGGCCTACGGGGTGGCAGAGCCCCCAAAGAACAGCCTCTCCCATTGGGAGTTCTCCAAGATCATTGTCCTTCTCATTTAGGAGTCCACATTCCTACAGGACCTATTCTGACAAAGCTGTCCTGGGTGCCCTGTGGCCTCACAGTCATATCTGTCAAGGTAGCATGGTTGTCCAGGACAAGCACGTATATCAGTGGCTCCTGGCAGGTGATGATTACATAAGCATCCTGCCAGCCACCGGAGTGGAAATGATGGCCCCAGCACTTCCAAGAGAAGAGAACATGCCAGGGGTGCAGCGTGTGGCTGGGGTGCACATGCTTTCTGGCCTTGCGGAGATCTTTTCCAGTGAAGTGATTTTTCACATTGCGGGAGGAAACATGAGAAAAGGTTTTTTCATCTGCCAAACTCAGGGTGCCTTAAAACACAAAGTGCTTCAACTGTGTTTGAGCTTTGAGGGGGTTGGGGCTTGTTTATTTTTACAGTTATTTATGCTTTACTCTCATTTCAAGAGGCAAGCACTTTATTCAGTTTTCTCAGTGGAGCAAGAACAGACTGATTGGCCCTCTGGGTGTTCGGGAATGAAAGGTCACTCATCCACTTTGCAAACACATCCACTCAGGCGCAGAAAGCCCAGACAGCCTGTGACCTGAAAAAGCTCCTCATGCGGTGCCCCTCGGCCAGGCCAGATCCAAATGCTTTCCTCAGAGGGCTGAGACATCAGGGGGACTCACTGATAAGACCATCTAGCAAGGATTGGACATGGACAAGGGTCTTCACTGAAAAGAGAGAGAAGATGGGAGCAGGGGATTAATACATACAGAAGGAGAGAGAAGCTTGAGACAGGAGGGATGTGGAAAAGATTGTGGAGATGGTAGAGAAGGATTGCTTTTTCTTATTTGAGAGCTATTTTTATCAGGATAGCATCTAGGCCAGAAGAAAGCAGGTCTTGTTTCCAGTGTATCAGGTTAACACAAAACGTGTTTGTTCACCTCCAGAAGCATAGTTTTGTTTCCTTACCAACGTTCTGTGAGCAGTATCACACAGTGGCTAAAAGGTCAGGCTCCTGAGTCAAATGGACATGGATTTGAGTCCCAGCTCGAAGATATACTACCTTCCCTAAAGCTCTATTTTATCATTATACTGTGAAGAAAGAACAGTAACTACTGCATAGAGTTATTTTGAGTATGTAATGAGATAATGCATGGAAGTACATCGCAAAATATCGAACACATAGTTCTCAAATACTAGCTATCAATAATTAGTGAGTATTGCAATGGACATAGCACCAAGAAGATTTAGAGACACAAAAAAATAGAAACTGCTTTCAAGGAACTTACAGTCAGCTTGAGGATATAAGATGAACATACATGAAGCACTATGGAATGGCCCAAGGCAGCATGAAGTGTATGAAATACACTAAGTTCTGCATGAGTTTACAAAGCCCACAGTGATGAAAAGTTGTGTAATAATTCAAGATACTATGGGTAATCATCAATGAAGTGGTATATTTAAGTAGGTGCTAGAAGTGGAGATGAAAGATGAGTGTCTTTTAAACCAGTGCTTCCCCAATTGTAAGGTGCATGTGAATCACCCAGGGATTTCCTGATAATATAACTTATAGTTCACTCCTGGGGTGGGGCCTCAGATCCTGCATTTTCAGGAAGCTCCTTAGGTAATGTCCATGTTATTGGTCCTCAGACCACTTATTGACCAGCAAGAACTTAGAGAAAGATGTTGGAACATGTTCCTGGCAGGTAATGTGTTTACCCAGTGACCTGTTCCTTATTTTATACCTATTAAATATGAAATATGAAGGATGAAGAAAAGAGAAGAAAAGAGTGGCAAGAGAAATAGGCCACAAGGTTCCTACTCACAAAGAGTTTTGGGGTTGTTTTCTCCTAAATTCTCATTGATCAGAAAAACATCACCATTACCACCACTCCAACACCATTACCACCATTACCTACCCAAAACAACTGGTGGAAAAATACCCATTGAACAAGTATGTGACAATCCAGTACCAAAGCTTTAATAAACTTTAATAAGTCCCAAATAGAAGTGGAAGAGAGCAATCACCATGGGGCAAGGTTAGTTAGGGAAGATTTCCTAGATAACTGACATTCAACCCAGAAGCTAAAACAAATGACAGCAAGGAGTGAAAAAGGTGGATGGTGACAACACCCAGGAACAGGAGCTCCCAGCTCTCCTTACTTTTGCTTCTTACTCTTATTATGGCACACTTACTTATGTGCTGCTCTCTGATTGTTTTTGAGATAATTCATTCAAACACATTTGTAGCCACCCCCTCATTCCCCAACAAACACATGTAGTAGATTCTTCTATCCTCATATAGACATAAAAATTATATTCTTCTTAAACCTTCAGTTTATGATTAGTCTAAATGTAAGCCATGCTTGCTATTCCAGAAAGAAAATTAAGTGTAGAGAAGTCAATGCCTTAGGTTGTAGATCATGAAAATGTTCTAAATATTAGAAGCATTACAGAAATGCAGAGATAGCTGACATGTTTACATGGCTTGTGTAATTCTAGGTAACAATGTATGTTCCTTCTGATTTATAATAACACTAGGTATACAGGAGGAGCTTCTTTGATGAGGAAATGAAATCTGCTTTGCTATCTTATTTAACTGAGCAGATCTTAAAATATATGCTTTGAAATGTCCCCTCTTCCTTGGTATTTATCCAAAGTCTTGCAAAAAGAGTTATAATCCACTTATCTCCAAGAAGCAATTTGAGGGAGAAGTTACATAAAGTAGTTGGTTTATTTATAGATGTAGATCTATTCTGTAAGCCCATATGTAAAGACCAGAAGGGCATTTTGTCCCTAAAACCAGGACAAATAGAAAATTTGTAGAGGGAGGCCAGGTCATCAGCAACTTCTGCTTTTATAGAAGATGATTTCTTAGACTACAAAACTTGCCCCATCATGCTTACTCATTACAGAAATTTATATAAGTATGGAATAAGAAGTTGGATTTCACAATTAAAGATATTTAAAATGATCACCTGCAGTTTGGAGTCTTTCGCACATCAATGGCCTCACAACAGCCACACCTGGCAATAAATTCTATAATAGTTTGTCTTTTTGAAACTCTATTTTCCCCAGTATTGGCTTTTATATTTTGTCACTACTTTCCCTTTAACTATCAGTGCTTCAGTGGTCAGATGGAGAAATCAAAGATGGTTTGGATTTTTTGTTTTCTTTTATATTTTCATTGTTTGACCCTGCTTGCCACATCATTTGGAAACTAACCATCCTAGAAAAGAGGATCCTATGTTCACTGACCAGCACTGGTGTTTGACATCTGCTAACTGGTCCCATCTTATGCAATGCTTGAAGCTGGCTTCTCATCCAAGAACATGTTTAAAAAGCTATCTATATAAAAACAAAAAAATCCTTAATGTCTGGTTCTTTCAAAACATCTGTTGAGGTTTCAACATTTTCCCCAAGTAGACCTAGGACAGGGATATAAAAAGACATAATGATATGGGAGAATGGTAGATTTTATCACCTCGAGAAACAATTCTTACAATTTTGCTGGAGAGTAACATCCCAGGCCAAAAGAAAGGACCATCACTCCCTAGATTCCCCCAAAATCAGATGGCTCAGATACTGGAAATGGCACCAGCCTTGGTCACTCTATTCTCTCTGGCAAGAACCTGGAAAGCCAAAGATCAGACAAGCTAGGCCTGGATCTCTGACCTCCTTTCTTCCATTTGATCACCCTTCATTATATCTGAGAAACAAGGAAGGGACAAATTGACCCTACTGAGTGGAGTTACCAAGCTAGACTATACTACGATAACTGCATAGGGTGGCTTTGAGAAAATTTCTACCAAGTCAATGGGCCATCCCTGAAGAGAAATTACCTATCCAGCATTGGGCTAGAATGACCTGGCTCTTGAATCCCCACTATTTTCCTAATAACCTCACCATTTCAGTCATTGCCTGGGAGCAGCCTGAGGGAATTTCCACAGAAGTGGACCTGAAGGAATAGCAGCCAGGACACTGTCAGTCACTATGCTCCTTGCTACAGGTTTTCCGGAAGGAAGAGCTGAGTGCCACATCATTAAAGGCCACCCGTGGGTTCTTAACTATGTGTAAAGTTCATCCCATAAGGAAAGGGAAGAATTATTTTAATTAGATAAATCAATGTGAACTCATGCAAACAAAGATAAAAAGATCATAAAAGCGGCCGGGCGCGGTGGCTCAAGTCTGTAATCCCGGCACTTTGGGAGGCCTAGACGCGCGGATCACGAGGTCAGGAGATCGAGACCATCCTTGCTAACCTGGTGAAACCCCGTCTCTACTAAAAAATACAAAAAACTAGCCGGGCGAGGTGGCAGGCGCCTGTAGTCCCAGTTACTCGGGAGGCTGAGGCAGGAGAATGGCGTGAACCCGGGACGTGGAGCTTGCAGTGAGCTGAGATCCGGCCATTGCACTCCAGCCTGAGTGACACAGTGAGACTCTGTCTCAAAAAAAAAAAAAAAAAAATCATAAAAGCTATGGATTTTATCTTTAAAAAGGAGTACAACATGCAGGCAGGCATAATGTCAGAAAAGCTAAAGCTTAAAAAGAACTCAAGGGAGAAAAATGACTCTTTTTAACATACATTTGGAGTATGAATAAGAATGAGAACACTACAGTTTCCTTTACTGGAAAAGAGGGAACAACATTAAAAAGGGAACTAACATTAGTCAGTTAACCAAAATGTATTGAGTATCCCACTACATACTGAGAATTCTACTGCTAAACACCAGGATAAAGATAAGAGACATTTTCTCTTTTCCTTTAACATATTAGAGGGTCATAGATCGCTTTGAAAATCTGATAAAGCTATATAACCAAAGACGGCAAAGCGTTTAGGAGGAAGCAAGTGGGGAGAAAGAGGAGATGTTGGGTGGTGAAGGGATAAAAAAAGAGGAGAGAAGCAATGTATGGTATAGTAAAAATGCACAAAAATTTGCATGCAAGTTCATAAGCCCCCTAAAATGGGGAACCCTTAGGTAATTTAATTCATTAGATTTTAAACTCCTAATCTTAAACTCCTAATTCACATCTGTTTTCAGTTAGGGGGATGATTTTTCACACAAGAACAAATAGAACAAATATTCACCAAAATAAATTTTAAAAAATGTAAGAGCGTATGCTGCTCTCAGTGTGTTTATAGCTATTGATTGTAACAAATGTCATCTCAGGATACTCAGGGGTTATATATTAATAATGCTGCCAAGTCAAGATCTGTTTTCTTCAAGAAAACATAGAGAATAGGAGACATTTTGGGTAAACGATGGTATAATATTTCCAAAGGAGAAAGATGTAGATAAACCAATAAGCACATTAGTAATCCCAAGTAGGATTCTAAAACAAGTTATATGTGCTTAGAAATGGAGAAGTGGTCACTAGTAGCAAGTATGGGTTTAGTAAAAGCAGAGCATAACAAGTTAACCATATGTTCTTTGGTGACAGGTTATCACTAGATTGGTAGGTTAGGGGAATAAAGTAATCATGTGTCTGTAATTTGTCAAGGATTTCATAGTATATTGGATAGAGCAGTGCAACTGAACGATAACACAGCTGGAAGAAAATACAAATGCTTAATGACTAAAACCAAAGGATCTTTATTACCAGACTGATGCCTTCATTGGTGCTCCTCAGAACTCCATCTGACCAGTGTCCAGTTAAACTTTATATTATGGACTGTAAGGAGTTCAGAAATAGCATGGAATGAAAACTGGTGAATGGCATCAAGGTAAGAATGTAGCTAATACGGTAATGAAAGAATCCGGATCTAAAATTCAGGATTTTGTTATTGTTAAATTTAGGGTTGATGGAAACAGAACACTGCAAACATAACAGGTCATTTTATTTTGCATGGGTTAGAGCACACTTTCAATAACACATTGTACTTCCAGATACAATGTTATTAATAGTATATTGAAAGACTCAACCTGTCCTGGTAAGAAAGATAACATAATAAAGGACCTCAGAATAATTCAACATAAGGAATGACTAAAAGAACTAAAGAGTGTTAAACGTGGAGAAGTTGAACTTAGAGAGTTCATGTTGTTTAAATTATTCAAAAGGAATACATAAAAAGAGAATGACACATGTTCTCTGTGGCTCTGGAGAAAAGAATAGGGACAATTAAATATACATTACAGAAAAATGTTGACTTAGCTTAAAGAATAACTTTTTAATCACTGATTGCTGAAAAAAAAATAAAAGAAAATGTTTTCTGAGTATGACAGATTTTCCATTACTAGAGGTATCCCAGTAGACAATCCGATGGATAACTCAAACCACCTGGTAATGTCTTCAAGAGACATTGTCAAACTAGGATTATACTCAAAGTATATGAAGGTAGAAAGAAACCAACCAGAAAACCTGGCCCTCAACCTCCTTAATGGAAAATTATCTCTTGGGCTCTTTCTAATTAAAAAATTCTAATGCTATTATGGTGTATAACTTTTAAATTCATTTCTGTCATCCTGCATCAGTCAAAATAGGTTACGCTGCAGCAACTAACAACTTCAAAATTCTCAGTGGCTTTTAAAAAAACAAAGATTTATTTTTTGCTTTCAGGTTGATGGGGAGCCTTAAGAAACTGAAGGAACTTGCTCGGGTAGCTAGCAGAGTGAACTCAGTAAATTCTGCACTTGCTCTTGATGGCCTCTGGCCTATCTAGAACTACTCTCAAAGCTCACTCAACCTTGAGAGTAAGCCTTGAGATGGGGGTGGGAGGAACGGGCAATGTAGTCTTACATGTACTCAGAGGAGAGGAAAGACAGATTTTATGAGCAGGAACTGACAACCGTCTGAAATTAAAATGGGTTTAAGACCTAAAAAAACAAAATAACTCAAAGAGAAAGCACTGCTGTCTCTTCCTGGATCAGGTCCTGCTCTCATCATGAATTTTTTCTGGGTAGGTCATTTCACCTTTCTATGCCTCAGTTTCTATAAAACAAGGATTGGAATATATTTTTCTCAGGATTGTTGTTTCAAAATAATTAATAAATAAAAATGTAATTCAAGATATTTTAATAATCTTTGTTAAAAGAAATACTTTACATAAATTTATTAATTTTCTTTGAACATTATTAAATAAATTCATGTAGAGTTTATTTAAGCAAAGAATGGTTAATGAATTGGGCATCACTCAGAACCAAAAGAGGTTCAGAGGGCTCTACCCAGATAGTGTGAGCAGCGAGCTTGTTTGGCTGAACACAGAGGCAAAGAACAGAAATCACTGGATTGGCTGTATCAGAAATCACAAACATTTGCCTTATTTGGGTTTGGTGCGATGCACTGGCTGCCTGTGATTGGCAGAAGCTCACCTGTTTGCGTTGGCTGAAACCCAGCCATTTGTTATAAAAAATATACTTCTGGTTAGGTTTTGATTTGTCTGACATACTAAGTTAGGCTGTGATTTGTTACCTAGGAACTCAAAGTTCAGACAAAGCCTCAGATAATAGCCTCCTGCTAATTTAAGTTAACACTACACAAATTAAGTGGGTAATTCATAAATACTCTATGCCAAAACCTAAGATAAAGAACCATACAGCTGAAAGTTTCCTGTATATTGAATACATTTTTAGCAATTTTGTAACCGAAGGAAGCACTTCTACTTGTGCAATTTAATATTGTTTTAACGGTCTTCCCACTTACAGCTAGCTAGGTACAAAAGAAAAAAAAAAAAAAAGTTGCTCCAATCCGTGTTACAGAGGCCAGCTAAGGCATAGGACCCAGCAAGGGCTCCTCTGAAAACACCCAGAGCCGGTGTCAAGATCAAGAATAGGGCCCCCTGGCTCCCCACGCCTACCGGGCCAGTTTGCGTACTCTTCCTCCTCTCCTTTGGCCTTGCTCCTCCCTTACTCCCATTTCAATAGCTCCACAAACTCTTGGCCTAGAGAACCGAGAATGTAGGGTACTTGGGCAGTGGATGAGGCGACCTCTGCCAGTGGCCTTCTCAAAAATAGTTCCAGTTCCCTGCCGACCTGCCCTGCCCCCTTGGGAAGGTCGCAAGAGGGAGGCTGGGCACATGACCCAGACGTTTTGGTCCAAAGGCAGCCCAGATGTTCCAGGCACCCACGTTCCCTGTACAGATGCCGAGTAATAATCGCGGCATCCAGGAATGTGGGCCCAAGTCCCTGTGCTTCCGGCCGGGGAAAACTCCCGCGTCAGGGAACTAATTGTGACTTGGACGGTGAATTGGAACGTTTGGAGGCACAGGTCACGGACTAGATAGGGTGTAGGCAGATCCACAGGCAATGAATGCTCTCTCATCAAGGAGTCACTGACCTACCATGGGGTAGGAAGCAGCGGTGGAAGAGACCGGCTAGCGTCACGGTGTCAAGTGAGGGCGAGGATGCGTGCGCATACTCAGACATCGCGTGCACACATGCAAGGCGGATTACTGGCGTTCTTAGCAACTGCTCGCCAAGCTCAATCTAAAAGGATCTACTAAAGACCCAATTAGAGATTATCAAAATTCAGACAGTTATAGTGCCTGCCCTTAAAAAACTCGTAAACTGAGGAGACCAGGCATAAACACATGTAACAACTAGGAAAAAAGAAAAAAAAAAAAAATCACAAGGCAGTGCAGAGTATCACCAATATGGTAGAATTCGGATGAGGTAGAGCAGAAGTGGGTCTGAATTATTGGGAAATTTTTCATAGGTAATTTATATTGTGGTTCACTTCTAAAATCTGTCTTTTTCACGCTACTCCAGACAATTCCAGCTTCTTGCAATCTAAATCTACTTGCTTCTCAACTAGCTAGATCGCTTTCTCCTCCAAACAAAACAGTATAAAGAAGCAGCCTTGGCCGGGCGCGGTGGCTCAAGCCTGTAATCCCAGCACTTTGGGAGGCCGAGGCGGGTGGATTACGAGGTCAGGAGATCGAGACCCTCCTGGCTAACACGGTGAAACCCCGTCTCTACTAAAAATACAAAAAAACTAGCCGGGCGCGGTGGCGGGCGCCTGTAGTCCCAGCTACTCGGGAGGCTGAGGCTGGAGAATGGCGGGAACCCGGGAGGCGGAGCTTGCAGTGAGCCGAGATTGCGCCACTGCACTCCAGCCTGGGCGACAGAGCGAGACTCCGTCTCAAAAAAAAAAAAAAAAAAAAAAAAAAAAGCAGCCTTGGCTGGGCTTGGGGGTTTACCCCTGTAATCCCAGCACTTTGGGAGACTAAGGCGGGTCCATCACGAAGTCGGGAGCGAGACCATCCTGGTCAAAATGGTGAAACCCCATTTCTACTAAAAATACAAACATTAGCTGGGCATGGCAAGCGCCTGTGGTACCAGCTACTCGGGAGACTGAGGCAAGAGAATCGCTTGAACCCGGGAGGCAGAGGTTGCAGTGAGCCAAGATCGGCCACTGCCCTCTAGCCTGGAGACAGAGTGAGACTCCTTCTAAAAAAAAATAAAAATAAAAAGAAGAAAGAAAGAAAAGAAAAAGAAAAAAAAGAGAGAAAAGAAAAGGAAAAAGAAGCACCCTTTCATGGAGAAGCAACTAACTACTCTACTAAAAGATTAAGACATATATACATACACCAGGAGTTGGAAATGATTAGTGGCATTTTTCTTAAATATTGCTGTTCTACCCTTTGTAATTTTTAATTGATAATCAAATATCCAGCTGCTGTTCTGCCTAATTGTGACTCTTTTCCATGCTTTCATTTAGCAGTAAAAATAATTCTGCTTGTCATAATATCATGTCAGTTATGAATTAGATTATCAAAGCAGAGAGATCTGGAGTGTGTACAAGGGAAAATACCAACTGCATAATCCCTTTATGTAGGACTTGCCATCACTCTAAGTTAAAGATGATGGGGGAACCCTTTCCATGCTGCCTAATGCAGCAGAGCCTAACAATATGGCAAGTGATCATTCTAAATGGTTGCTAAATGAACAACATCAGCATTTTTTGAGTTATCTGAACTTATGTTCTCCTTGAACACACCAAGATAAGGTACTTTCCTCAGTCTAGAGAGGAACTATGACTTCTCCTTGTTTAGTTGTTCTGGCTTTAGAATTTGTTTCCCCAAATCAACTCCTATAGAAACATTCTTTAAAAAAGAGAGAGAGAGAGAATATTTTATTCTTTAAAAAAATAATTCAACTTTTACTTTAGCTACAGAGGGTATATGTGCAGATTCTTTATGTAGGACTATTGAGTGATGCTGGGGTTCTTTTTTCCTCTGAAAATGGGATGAAGGAAATGAGAGTCTAGTGTTTTCTTTCATCAGAACTATCAAAACAGTCAGCAAAAATTCCTTATGTTTGCAGAAGTTTCACAAATGAAGGAAAGGTCACAACCAACAAAAGCTGAGAGGAGAGGAGAGGCCCCAGGCAGAATTTGCCTTAGAAAATTGAAAGAACCAGATCTCATCCTGCCAAACACGTTCAGTCTTTTCACCTTTTTTTTTTTCTTTAGGAGATTTCTGATGACTAAAGCTGCTTAAGAGATCCTTAAATAACATTTTGGTCCATGTAACTAGCAGATTTTTTCAAGAGCTCAATACAACTGTCAGTACGGACACGGGCAATATTATGTTAAAATAGTGTTCATTCCACTAAGTGTTCACAGGGTGAACATTTTATTATATGCCACTGAGAGGTATGGGTATGAGACCCTTTCTTTCTCAGCCCTATTTTTAGAGGGCACATGTGATACGTGGCACTTGCACCTGTCGTTAGTAAGCTCAACAGCCAACGGCCTGTTTGTGCTACTACTGTACGTGTGTCCAAATGGTGAGACCAGTGCTGGGGCTGAGGCTGCGTAAAGGTCATGATCACCCATGGCCTTCAAAAAAGGACATGCTTGCTGGTCCTTTTAACCTGCATGCCCTTCGCTCAGAGTCAAACCTTAACATCCCAAGGTAGTAATTACAATTGTTTTGCAGGAAGAAGACTGGTTTCCCAGTTTATTTGTTAAAAACAAACAAAAACAAAACAACATACATACATACAAATATGTAACATATACACATATGTATTTACATATGAAAGATTTAAAATTATGTACCAAACTCAATCGTTACAACATATAGGTACAGTAGAATGTGATTTAAAAATAAAGGGAGAAGAATATTTTAATGTAACTTTTACCCTATGAAACTTGGTATTGTTTGAATTTTTAACGACTTGAATATTTTCATTACCACTACTGTGATTTTTAAATTTCTTGGCACAGAGGCCCTCATATAATAGGAATTTAAGGAAAAGAAAGAAAGAGAATGAGAAAGAGAGGGAGGGAGAAAGGAAAGGAATAGAAATAGAAAGGAAGAGTATGTACGAATTGTCAAGAGCCACATCCATCAGCTCTGAATGAATGGAGTGATTAGAGATGAATGGAGCTAATTCAGAAAGACTTTATGAAATGGTTGAATTTGAGCTACATTTGTAAAGCAGTTTAAAAAATAATGATGTACTTACTATATCCTGTAACATGTTTATTCCAAAAACATTGGATTATATAGAGCAGCACAAAGAAGAAAATGAGCATACCAGGAACCCAGTCTCACAGAGGAAACCACAGCTAACATTGCACTGGCTTTCCTTTCATTTTTCTTTTTGTCTCTTTGTTTTTTTCTTGGACTACATTTTGAAGGGCAACAGAAACAAGATGTAGCAGAGAGAATGGGGTAGATGTGGGGAGGGCATTCTAGAAGAGCAATGAAAGAAGGGTGTACCTGAACCTCCCTTATCTCAGGGCTGAGATCTCAGAGAGATCTTGTCTGGACCTGGAATACTGGTATTGTGTCTATCCCTGAAGCTCTGCCATGGGGACAGGATCTCTTGATCTTAGTTGCCTCCCATTCTGTAAAATGGAGATATTCTCTTTATCCTGCCCACCTTGCTGCGTGAGATACAACACACAAAGACAAAGCACACCCCAAAAGTTCCTATACAAAGCAATTTTTACCTGCAATCCAAAATAATAATATTATGCAAGTTTGTGAACTAGCTCCCAAAAGTCTATTTAAACCAAAACGTAGCTGAAATTCTATACTGGGTATTTATAGCAATATATCATTTTATCACTATGTGTGTACCATTTTTAGTCGTCATATGGGCACTTTAAGGCAAATTCTGTGTATTTATCTGGGAACCCAACCGACATTTATTCATCTGAGAAAATGCATTTTATTGGCTTATACAGGGGACTACTGTTAGCCCTACCTACAATTCTGGGGCATCTCTTAGAAGCCTTATTAGGAAGAAGGGAAGATTGCAGATTGGGGACAGGTTTCATTTTTTAAGAGCGCTCCTCAAACAGAAAATGCATAGATCTATTTGATAACAGAATAATAGCCACAACAACATGTGAAAGCAGTAATGATCACAAGTATCTTTTATTGAGGAACAACTATACTCCTGAAATACTTTATGTGCCTTATTGTGTTTAACTTTCAAATCAACTCTATGACAGTTAGAATTCTCTCCCCCATTTTATAAAGGAGGAAACAAAGCACAGAGAGGTGAAGTAACTTACTCAAGGTCATTCCATTTAGATTGAGGTAGAGCCAGTAGTTTCACTCTGATATTCTGGCTCCATAGCTGAAGCTCTTATCACTTGTTAATACACAGGCAGATAGGTGAACCTAGGTTACCGTTTGTGATCGCCACCACTAGGAAGTTGTGCTAGGCTATTTTAAAGATCGTTCAGGCATTTTGTGAGTTCTTCTGAAGGGTAAGAAGACAGCAACGGTGGAAATCTGACCTCTCTCCCAGAGATGTTTAACAGGCAATTGCCCAACCCTACTCACACTCCTTCCAGAGATGATGCCCTGGGCAGCCTGGCACTGGAGAAATGTGTTCATTCTGCTTGAAGTGGTGATGCTGTCACTACCTGTCAGTAGGAAAGTTCATTTAAGGTTCTATGAACAACGATTCTGACGTTACGATTTGGTATGTGTAGGGGTGGGGGGATTTGCAATCATCCCATTCTCTCCCGCAGTGCCCACTTCTCTGCTGGATCCATATTTCTGAGTCATCTCTCAATTAGAATCAACCACCCATAACATGCTCAAAAATGCGTTTTGATGCTAGCCTCTATACATTTTTTTTGTTTTGCTATATTCTTATAATGTTTGTGCAGCTGCTTTGAGAGCTAAATATGCAATCAATGTGATGCAATCATGTTCCTTCCTTATCAGAGAAAGGAGAAAATGTCAACTTGAATTTTAGGCAATTGTCAAGAACTCCACGATACAAAATCGTAAGTGTATTTAATTGATGTGATCTTAATTGGAATCACAAGGAAAATTGGAATGTACATGCAGTTCACTTGTTTGTGTTCTTAATAGCACTATTTGGCTGAGATTGGACCATTATCTGTCTCTGATTCACCAAATGATGGAGAGTTTGTATTTCTAAAGTTTGATGAAAACTGAATGCTATGTTACAGTATTTTTTTCTGGTCTTTTTTGTTATGCGCTTCTTATGAGATTTGGATTTTGTGGGTTATGATTTGAGAATGAGCTACCATAAGTAGGCATAAATATGTACTTCTGTTCATATTCTAGCAGTTAGAAATACATTGATAGTCATTTCTTATTTGTTATTATAACTGGTGATATTTATTTATTCACTTGTTTATACAGACATTTATCCAATCAATAAATGTCTACTGATCCCAAGCCATCTCTTTCTGTGATAAGAACAGAAAATTGATAAATGAACAAAACTAAATCCCTGCTCTCAAGGTCTGACCATAGTTGGAGAGATGAGCAAGTAAAGCACGTGGAAGTCCTGGGGTAAAAGTATGCAGAGGGTGCTGAGGGAAGAGAGAGAGAACTATAGCTAGACTGAGGAAGATCAATAAATTTAAAACATAGGGCTAAGTTTTACCAGAGAATGAAAAAATGATGACCCCAGAAGCCAAAGTGATTGGAGAAATTTTGCTTTGTTTTTAAGTTATCTTACCTATATTAATCAAACTGAGTAAACTTTTAAGAACTCATTCATTTCTCATCACTGATGTTCTTCCATTAAATTAGAACTGGACGAGCTCATTAAAAAAGAGAAGAGATCAGGCAATTTAGTTTGTTAAATTGGTATGTATTATCCTAGGTTTTCAGGTACCAATGTTGCATATTTCTATTGAAAGCACTTTTTACAAAGCATCATATCACATGGACTAGAACTAGGATGTGGCTTTGTCCAGAGGAGTGCATTCATTCAATACGTCCAAAATGTGTTAGGTATGGATTTTACCTCATTTCTGCCCTCAAGTTAAAATCTAGAAAGGGAAGATATAATCAGTTACCCAAATTGATTTGTTTAACATTCAAGGAGATCTTTTAAATGCATTTTCAGTCCTAGGCATTCATAAATAACATCACAGAAAAGCCTGAAGATGCCTAATGTCAAAACCTCATATTGCACTTTTTCAAGTGCGAGTAAAGAAGCAAAAGTGAATCCAGCATGGCATTCTAGTGTTTGTTAGCTTCCTTTGGGGTGACCATAGGCCCTAGTCACACCCTGAAAAGACAGAAAGTTTCAAACACTCTGAAATGGCTGAAAGATTTAGGAGAGAAAATGGCACTGTGATGGAACAAATACTGGAAGAAAAAAAGGAAACAAAAAGAGAGATTGGTTCTGTTCTGTTCCTAGTTCCTAGCTCATCAGTCTCTATGTGTATAGCTTTGAAGAATTTCTTAAAGTTTCTAATCCTTAATTGCTTCATCTAAGATATGGGGGAATGGAATATATGATTCATAGACTTTAAAATATGAATTACAAGAGAAACACAACATTTGAGATGACTCTTGGTCACTTAGCTTGAATCAGTCAATAAAGATAATTTAGTTAAAAGGGCTTTTGATAGAGAATCAGAAGACCAGATTTCAAGTTCTAAGTCTCCTACTAACTTATCTGTGTAACACTGGACCAGACACTTCATCAGTCCATAGCTGCCTCTTCTATGAAATAGTATGGGATATGTGGTGGGTGGGGAGTGGTTTGGAGACATGAACTATATTATTGCTGTGCCATATTCCGGTTCTAGCCCTCAATGGTTACACAGATGTGTCAAGACTCCCTGAGAAATTGTACAAGTGCTTCTTTAGTTTCCCTAAAATAGTATACACTTATCTTCTCTGGAAGGGAGAAGCAAGGTGGCCATTTTCATTTTATAAAGCCAAGTGATCTTTCTAATACAGCTTAGATTGTGAAGTTCTAATGAAATTGAAATTAACTAGGACAATTTATCTTGTTTAAGACCTCATGATAAATACTTTCATTCATAGGCTAAGACAGGAGGTTCTTCTGTTTTCTTTGATTATTTCCAAAACCAAAAGGCTTCTTATCCCTTTGAAGATTATTTACTTCTAGCAAATGAGTTCATGCATCCTACAGCTTGTTCTTCTCTGGGGGTCCTCAGGCTTATAAATTGAATGGATACAGAGAAAAAACAGATGTTCTTGTAAGCTTCCTCCAAACTCTAGAAGACCGTGGTACACATTAGAGGTGCACTTGATGTGCTTACTTGAGGGTCCAATCACAAAAGATTTTAAAGAGCTATTAGAAACCTTTTGAACTCTCATTTCTATCTTTATTAAATGATAGTCTTTCTTGCATGCGTGAGCCTAGAGAAGAAATGTAATAATTTCAGAAAATTTGGAGCTGATAACACTTGTTGATATTTTTATAGTCTGTCCTTTACAGAGAGCTTTCATATGTATTATCCTAGCAAAACATGCAGACTGTGTAACAGTAGTCCACTTACCGAATGAGAAACCCAAAGCATAGTTTAATAGGTCACGTGTCCAAGGACACACATTAAGAAGGACTGCAGCAGGACTTGAAGCCAAATCCCCTCCATCTTTAGTGATAGCTAGTTCAGTCTCCACTACTTAGTATTGATCCCCAAGTGGGGGCCCCCTGTGACCCCTGGGGAGAACTGTTGAGTATGATAGTAACAGTAGTCTTCATATCACGAATATGTTGATTATTAAAAGATTCTCTTTTAGCTTTTAATCTCTACTCCCTCTTTCCTCATCCTTAACACATACTGCGACCTCTAAAAGAGATAGAAACTAAAAATCTTCAAGTGGCTTTTTGGTTAATGAATTACTTTGTAGTACTTCTTGGAAATTCTTGGATGCTTTCTTTGTGTTTTAGAAGGTGATACAATATGTAGTATGTTTCTTCTCTCCTGGGTTGGAAGATTTTGCAGCTCCTTAGCCAGTGACAGAATTTCTAATGCAAGGCCATGGCCTAACTGGTTTTATTTCTTGCTTGATTCTCCCAACCAGGATCAAGGTCAGAAGTAGATTTAAGTGGAAAAAGCCCAATATTCATCAACCAGTGAAAGAATAAACAAAATGTGGTACACATACACAGAGGATATTGTATTTGACTACATAAAGGAAATGATGTTAGATGCTGCATTAACGTGAATGAAACTTGAGAACATTATCTATCCTAGGTGAAATAAAGCAGTCATAAAATACCAAACATTTTAAGGTTGTATTGATCTGAATCTTCCAAAGCAGAGAAATATTTAGAGACAGAAAGTAGATAAGCAAATAAGGGAGCAATAGCTAGAATATGGGGTTTCTTTTTAGATGATAAAAATGTTCTAAAGTTGATGGTGACTATGATTGTACAATACTGTGAATAAAGTAAAAACTATTGAACTTTACACGTTAAATGGATGAAATACATGGTATATGAGTTATATTTCAAAAAAGTTATTTTGAAAAGAAGGAGATTTATAATAATATAGCACTGTCTCTTTTGTATTCCATTACTATGTAAGGCGCCCTGATATTATTAGTCATTAAGAGTACCTGTTGCCTCTACCATTCACTTAGTTAAGGACTGATCAGCAATCATACTGGCTATGCAACACTTTCCTTAAAAGACACAACCACTGGCTGGGTGCGGTGGCTCGTGCCTGGAATTTCAGCACTTTGGGAGGCCAAGGCGGGCCTGAGATCAGGAGTTTGAGACCAGACTGGCCAACATGGTGAAACCCCATCTCTATTAAAAATACAAAATTAGCCAGGTGTGGTGGCAGGTGCCTGTAGTCCCAGCTACCCAGGAGGCTGAAGTAGGAGAATTGCTTGAGCCCTGGAGTTGGAGGTTGTAGCAAGTCAAGATCATGCCACTGTACTCTAGCCTGGGCAACTCTGTCTCAAAAAAAAAAAAAAAAAAAGTTACAACCACAGTGTATTTCTTAAAACAAATAAACTTTTCTCCCTCAAACACCAAAATATTTAATTCAAATCTCAGCCCTACTCACCGCATATTGCAGTTATATTTTTAATTGTAAGTTTTTTGTACTCAATTATCAGCTCAGGGAGGGCAGGGGACATTTATTTGTCTTTGAATTCCTATCACCAACCATAGCGCTTCATAGTAGGTAGGTTCACCATAAAAGTGGAGAAGGAAAGTAGGAAAGAAGGAAGGGAGGGAAAACAACCATCTCATTTCATCAGGAGTCAGTGAATTCCGGAACATCTGGAATATAGTAGCTGCTTTGTGCATGAGGTCCTAAATCACACTCGGATTAGTGATGTCTTTGAACAGCATGCAGTTGACTGATGGGTTAGACATGGGTTAAATTTACGCACATCTTTGGAAAAAATGCATTCCATCAGAATGTCTGAATTTATCTAAATAAACTATTTAACCTTGGTTTGTAATAAATATAATACTACTCTTTAATTATTGTCTATTTGTGGTTTACATATATGAATCCCAGAGTGTATCTTTCACTCGGTCTGTGTTGGTTATAAATTTAAGTCCAGGAACCTTAGATTCTACATCTTACGTGTCTCTCAAAGCATACACCATGGAACAATTTATTAATAGAGACTTGTTCTCTGAATAAATGGCTGAATGATAACATTAAATAAATATTCTAAAAATTTTAACAGTGTGGCAAGTCTAAATAGCGAGGTTAGGTTTATTTTTTTTAATGTACCGTTAAGTAAACAACCTGATTCTTCATACACTAGAATTACAATTACTGCCTGCCTGGGTCTATATGATAGGCTATTTTGTGGTATTGATGTAAAAGAAAATATTTCCCTGAAAAGACTTTTGCATCTGCAATACAAGGAGATGGAGTTATTGTATCCATAATTTCTGTGGTCATCAGTGGCCAGGTACAAAGATAAACCTTTTCTCTGAGCTTGTGACTCCTGGCTCTCGGGCACACCACTCCTTCCTGCCCTGGCTGCCAAACTGTTATATGTGTGAGGCAATCAAAATCTGCTCAACAGTTTCTACAGTAGCATCCTGTTAGGTCCATGCCAAAATGTAAATTATTATCACCATTAAGCACTTATTAAATGCTTCCTTATGTATGATGTGGGAGAATGGGTTTCATAGCCAGAGTCCTGGTCTTCTATGAGTTTATATATTCTTTTGGGCAAGGCAGTTGAAAACGACTGAAAATCTGGTGGTTTACCTACATAGGGACATTTGTAGCAACAGTGGCAAGAGTAAAATTTGTCATTTTGTCTACAGAAAACTTTTTTTGCGAAGCAGGGAGCAAATAATCAGGTCAAGTGTGTGAATTTTAAGGCAGTACTTGGGCATATTGGAGCTGTCTTTTTTGTTCTCTACTGGGACATTTGATCCAATGGGGAGGGATTAGGATGGGCTCAGGTCCAAGAATTACGGCTGCTATTTCCAGTGCTTCCAGCAACTCAGCAAGGCTGCCTTCACTGTGCCTGGGGCAGGGCCAACCTCAGGGCAATGTGAGGCCACACTGAGTGACCCTAGGTGGCCTTATGTATGAGAAAAAACTAGTTTTCCTGCAAACTAATACATTTCTGTGTTGTGCAACTCTTCAATAGACCAGGATCCCAGATGGAGGACATGTGATGGAGACTGGGGAGAAAAGGGAAGCCAGCTCGGGCAGAGCTGTTTTGAATTTTCTTCGACCCAGACTAGCTTCTCCGAAGTCACTCATTTGATTGAAGGAGTATTTACTAAGCAGCTACTATGTGCCAGGCACTATTCTAAATAATGGGAGTACTATGAAGCATAAAACAGACTCTCCCATGGGACTATTTTTTGACGGAGGAGTCGTACACATATGGGCACCCTCTCAAAGAACCCATTGAGCTTCCCTAGTTTGCTGCAGCTGCCCAAGAACTTTCCTTTTAACTGGGCATTTTCTGGGCCAGAGAAATTCATTTAAGAGAGGACATAAGACATAAGTAAATGCTTATCACAACTTAACACAATCAAAGTCCTCATCTTGAAGAGTAAAATATTATTTCTGATATCCCTTTGTTATAGGCAATGACTATAGTAAGAGGTAAGGCCTCAAAGTCAGACTCTTTGGGTTTGAATCCTGGCTCTTCTACTTACTAGCTACATGTTAGTAGGTAAGTTAGTTACACTATATGCATAGCAGCTTCATTGGTAAAATGGGCATAATGTTAACAGCCACCTCATAGAGTAACCATGAAAATTAAATGAGGTAAAGTACCTGGAATGTTGTTCATAGTCCTGTGTATTTTTCAGTGTTAACTTATTATAAATATGCCAGTTTGGAATGTGCCCCAGCTGTCTTACTGGACGAGTACTTTCAGCTCTATTCTAACTTTCTCAGGGTAGGGGCCTTGTTTTGTATATCATTGCCTTTCCTATAGTAATTCTTCCAAAGGTTCTACATGCAATAGGGGATCAGTCAGTGCTTGCTGACTTCTGCTAAGAAAATGAATTGAAGGTCATTTATATGGCTTTGAAATTGCTGAGATGAGCACACAGTACATATTAAGTCATCTTACCTTCCACCTTTGATTCTGTTCAGAGTCCCTATACTCTTCCCTATCAGCCAGAGCCCAGGTCCTAGGCATTTCTGCCTCCTTCCTTTCATTAAAAATAATACCCAATTAAACTCCAGTGATCAGCTCTTGGAACAGTGTCCTTTGTCATATGTTTTTTATTCATTCTGCTGCTTTTAGTCCACCAATACCTTCCCTGTCTAGAATCTTATCACCTTATTATAACAACTTTACCTCTGTTGGTAAAGTTGTTGCCTCTGACTCAGATTATGAATGCTGAATATTTGGTTTTTACCCATTAACAAAGAGCAACCCGGAATCATTTCATTATCTTATACCAAATATATGTTAATGGAAAGTTTCTACCACCTATGAATCCCAAGGAAGAGGAAGAAAGAAAGTGGGGATAGATACCTGAAAATTGTTTTGAAATGTGGTCCTTTTTTTCCCTCCATGAATGAGAAAAGCATCCTCAGCCTCTGGTTTGTTATCTAAAGCAGGGGTCCCTAACCCTCAGGCCATGGATGGGTACTGGTCCATGTCCTGTTAGGAATCAGGCCGCCCAGCAGGAGGTGAGCAGCAGGTGAGTGAGCGTTACCACCTGATCTCGGCCTTCTGTCGGATCAGTGGCAGTATTAGTTTCTCAGACCGGCGGAAACCCTACTGTGAACTGCGCATGCAAGGGATCTAGATTGCGGGCCCCTTATGAGAATCTAACTAATGCCTGATAATCTCAAGTGTAACCGTTTCATCCTGAAGCTACTCCCCTCCACCATCCACAGAAAAATTGTCTTCCATGAAACTGGGCCTGGTGCCAAAATGGTCAGAGACAGCTAATCTTAAGGGAGTGAATATACTGTCATACTAAGAAACCCTTCTCATGTGTGAAAGATATTACTTTGTAAGATGAAAAGCAATTATAAAGCAAAAGTTGTCTAATACTGAATTGATCAGAGTTCAAGAAGACTCCCTTTGCCTCCCCTCTCTCAAAAGATTCTGAAGCACTCGCCCTCTTACACTGGGAATAAGTGACTCTGACAAAGTTTTTTTTCTGATAGTTGAATCCATATCAACATATATTTATCAATTCATTCCATTTTATTTTATAGGCATGCTGCCTCTGTAATTGATTACAGTAAGAAACACTTAGGAAACTTTAAACACAAAATATATCCTGAACTTCTGGAAAATGTGAAGTAACAGGGAGTGGATTTATCCTCCTGAATGAAACAAGTAAAAAGTGAAAATATATACGGAACAGTGTCATTCAAAAAAAATGGTCTCAGACAATAGAAGGATCATGATAACTGTTAAAAGAAAAAAGCTTTAGACATATTAAATTTAGCAAAGTTTATTTGCACAAATAATGATTCATGAAACAGGCAGCACCTTTAACCAAGAAAGATTCAGAGATCTGCACCCAGCAAGGTGGGCAGGTAGTATTTTCTGACAAAAAAAGAACTTACTGAAACAACTTGATTGGTTACAGCTCAGCATTTGCCTTACATGGCCATGGTCTGCTCAGTTAGCAGCCTGCAATTGGCTGAAACTCAGCTACTTGTTATAAGAACACACTCTTAAGTTGGTTCTTATTGCTTACATACTAAGTTAGGTTGTAGTTCACTATGTAGGAATTCAAGGTATAGAGGCATCTTTAAAACAAATTCAATTTAATTAAACACAGCTAAGATGGGAAACAAGTGAGAGAAACCCAATGACTACTCTGGCTTGCTGACTGGGTAAGCTTCAGGAAATGATACAGACAAGGGGAACCTAGGCAGAGCTCTGCATTCTCTTTGATTAAAAGTCTTAGAGCTGAAACCTCAGGGATGTCAACAAAGCTATAGTTTTCTGTGAGAAATAAAGTACAGGAGAGAGCTTCCAGGAAGGAGAACCCCAGAGATCTGGAGAGGGTATTCCAGGAGAACTCTGCTGAATACTGACCTGCACATGAATATAAAGAAACTGCCCATGGCTAGAGAAAGAGTCACTGCAAAAGATTAGGAGAAATAGTGCCTACACTCACATGGGGTTGGATATATTGTCCCTAATAATTAGAGGAAAGCATACTTGAGGAAGCATTGATTAAAGTAATAACAATGGTCTTACCTCAGTAGTGAGAAAAATTAACCTTAAACTAAAATGCAGGCCAAGCGCAGTGGCTCATGCCTGAAATCCCAGCACTTTGGGAGGCTGAGGAGGGTGGGTCACCTGAGGTCAGGAGTTTGAGACCAGCCTGACTAACATGGCAACCCCATTTCTACTAAAAAAAAAATTACAAAAATTAGCTGGGCTTGGTGGCAGGCACCTGTAATCCCAGCTACTCGGGAGGCTAAGGCAGGAGAATCGCTTGAATATGGGAGGAGGAGGTTGCAGTGAGCTGAGATCATGCCACTGCCCTCCAGCCTGGGCGATAAGAGCAAAATTCCTTCTCAAAATACGAAACTAAAATGCAGCCCTGGTCCAGCTTAATAAAGCTTAAAAACAAAATCCAAGGGGATCAAACTGTTTTCAAGTAACTTAACCACCTCCCAGGACAAAACTCCCTAGAATAACTGTAATAATATAAAAATAAATAATACCAAATACAATTTTTTTTTAAAAACCTGACATCCAACCAAAAATTACCAGGCATGCAAAGAAGCAATAATGGACAGAAAAACAGATCAATTGACCAGGCACAGTAGCTCATGCCTGTAATCCTAGCACTTTGAGAGGCCAAGGCAGGTGAATCACAAGGTCAGGAGTTCAAGACCAGCCTGGCCAACATAGTGAAACCCCATCTCTACCAAAAATACAAAAAAAAAAATTAGCCAGGCATGGTGGTGGGCACCTGTAGTCCCAACCACTTGGGATGCTGAGGCAGGAGAATCGCTTGAACCCGGGAGGCAGAGGTTGCAATGAGCTGAGATCGCACCACTGCATTCCAGCCTGGATGACTCAGTGACACAGTGAGACTCTGTCTCAAAAAAAAGAAAAAAAAAAAAGAAAAGAAAAATAGATCAATTGACACTGACTCATAAATGACACAGATGATAGAATCAGAAGACAAGAATATTAAACAGTTGTTATTTATTCCATATGTTCAAGAAGCTATAAGAAAAGATTGAACATGTTAACTAGTTACATGAAAGATATACAAAAGACCTTAATAGAACTATTAGAGACAAAAAATTACAATGTCTGATAAAACACACTGGATGGAAATAATAGCATATTAGTTATTGCAAAAGAAAAGATTAGTGAACTTGAAGACATGGGAATAATAATTTCCCAAAATGTGACACATTGAATAAAGTGAACAAACATCAGTTAACTTAGGATAATTTTAAGCAGCCAAATAGATTTGTAATTGGAGTCTATGAAGGAAATGATTGGGTGAGATATTGGTAGAATAAAGGGCAAAACTATAAATCCACATATCTAAAAAGTTCAACAACCCTTGAGTAAAGAAATAGGAAAGAGGTACAAAAAATAAAATCTTTATTGAATTACTTAAAACAAATGATAAAATGAAAAAGTCTAAAGCAGCTAGAGAAAAAAAAGATAGATGAACAGGAGAACAAGGATAAGGATGACAACCAATTTTTGTCAGTAGTCATGCAAACAAGAAGAGAGCAGAGCAATATTCTTTAACTATTAAGGGGATATAAGCTTGTTAAACTAGAACTTTTACCTAGAAAAAAATACATTTCAAAATGAAGGTGAAGACCTTTTCCATGCATAGACAAGCTGAAAGAATAAATCACCAGCAAACTTACACCACAAAAAAATGTTAAAGAGGGGGGCAGAACAAGATGGCCGAATAGGAACAGCTCCAGTCTCCAGCTCCCAGTGCCAGCGACACAGAAGACGGGTGATTTCTGCATTTTCAACTGAGGTACCAGGTTCATCTCACTAGGGAGTGCCAGACAATTGGTGCTGGTCAGCTGCTGCAGCCTGACCAGCGAGAGCTGAAGCAGGGCGAGGCATCGCATCACCTGGGAAGTGCAAGGGGGAAGGGAATCCCTTTTCCTAGCCAGGGGAACTGAGACACACAATACCTGGAAAATCGGGTAACTCCCACCCCAATACTGTGCTTTACCAAGGGTCTTAGCAAACGGCACAACAGGAGATTATATCCCACACCTGGCCGGGAGGGTCCCATGCCTGAGGAGTCTCCCTCATTGCTAGCACAGCAGTCTGCAATCTAACTGCAAGGCAGCAGCCAGGATGGGGGAGGGCCGTCTGCCATTACTGAGGCTTAAGTAGGTAAACAAAGCCACTGAAGTGGGTGGAGCCTACAGGAGCTCAAGGAGGCCTGCCAATCTCTGTAGACTCCACCTCTGGGGACAGGGCACAGCTAAACAAAACAAAAAAGAAGCAGCAGAAACCTCTGCAGATGCAAACGACCCTGTCTGACAGCTTTGAAGAGAGCAGTGGATCTCGCAACATGGAGGCTGAGATCTGAGAACGGACAGACTGCCTGCTCAAGTGGGTCCCTGACCCCTGAGTAGCCTAACTGGGAGACATGCCCCACTAGGGGCAGACCGACACCCCACACCTCACACAAAGGAGTACACCCCTGAGACGAAGCTTCCAAAGCAAGAATCAGACAGGTACACTCACTGTTCAGCAATATTCTATCTTCTGCAGCCTCTGTTGCTGATACCCAGGCAAACAGGGTCTGGAGTGGAACTCAAGCAATCTCCAACAGACCTACAGCTGAGGGTCCTGATTGTTAGAAGAAAAGCAGGAAGGACACCCACACCAAAACCCCATCAGTATGTCACCGATGTCAAAGACCAAAGGCAGATAAAACCACAAAGATAGGGAAAAAGCAGGACAGAAAAGCTGGAAATTCAAAAAATAAGAGTGCATCTCCCCCTCCAAAGGAACGCAGCTCATCGCCAGCAACGGATCAAAGCTGGATGGAGAATGACTTTGATGAGTTGAGAGACGAAGCCTTCAGTCCATCAAACTTCTCAGAGCTAAAGGAGGAATTATGTACCCAGTGCAAAGAAACTAAAAATCTTGAAAAAAAGAATGAAAAATGGATAACTAGAATAATCAATGCAGAGAAGGCCATAAACGAATTGACAGAGATAAAAACCATGACACGAAAAATATGTGACAAATGCACAAGCTTCAGTAACCAACTCAATCAACTGGAAGAAAGAGTATCAGCGATTGAAGATCAAATGAATGAAATGAAGCCAGAAGAGAAGTCTAAAGAAAAAAGAGGAAAAAGAAATGAGCAAAGCCTTCAAGAAGTAAGGGATTATGTGAGAAAACCAAATCTACATCTGATAGGGGTGCCTGAAAGTGAGGGGGAAAAGGGAACCAAGTTGGAAAAAAAACTTCAGGATATCATCCAGGAGAACCTCCCCAACCTAGTAAGGCAGGCCAACTTTCAAATTCAAGAAATACAGAGAATGCCACAAAGATAGTCTTCGAGAAGAGTAACTCCAAGACACATAATTGTTAGATTCACCAAAGTTGAAATGAAGGAAAAACTGTTAAGGGCAACCAGAGAGAAAGGTCAGGTTACCCACAAAGGGAAGCCCATCAGACTAACAGCAGATCTCTCAGCAGAAACTCTACAAGCCAGAAGAGAGTGGGAGCCAATATTCAACATTCTTAAAGAAAAGAATTTGCAACCCAGAATTTCATATCCAGCCAAACTAAGTTTCATAAGTGAAGGAGAAATAAAATCCTTTACAGATAAGCAAATGCTTAGAGAGTATGTCACCACCAGGCCTGCCTTACAAGAGACTCTGAAGAAAGCACTAAACATGGAAAGGAACAACTGGTACCAGCCATTGTAAAAACACGCCAAAATGTAAAGACCATCAATGCTAGGAAGAAACTGCATCAACTAACGAGCAAAATAACCAGTTAATATCATAAAGACAGGATTAAGTTCACACATAACAATATTTACCTTAAATGTAAATGGACTAAATGGTCCAATTAAAAGATACAGACTGGCAAACTGGATAAAGAGTCAAGACCCATCAGTTTGCAGTATTCAGGAGACCCATCTCACATGCAGAGACACACATAGGCTCAAAATAAAGGGATGGAGGAAGATCTACCAAGCAAATGGAGAACAAAATAAGCAGGGGTTGCAATCTTAGTCTCTGATAAAACAGACTTTAAACCATCAACGATCAAAAGAGACAAAGAAGGCCATTACATAACGGTAAAGGGATCAATTCAACAGGAAGACCTAATTATCCTAAGTATATATGCACCCAATACAGGAGCACCCAGATTCATAAAGCAAGTCCTTAGAGACTTACAAGGAGACTTAGACTCCCATACAATAATAATGGGAGACTTTAACACCACACTGTCAATATTAGACAGATCAACGAGACAGAAAATTAACAAGGATATCCAGGAAATGAACTCATCTCTGCATCAAGCGGACCTAATAGATATCTACAGAACTCTCCACCCCAAATCAACAGAATATATATTCTTCTCAGCACCACATCACACTTATTCCAAAATTGATCACATAATTGGAAGTAAAGCACTCCTCAGCAAATGTACAAGAACACAAATTATAACAAACTGTCTTACAGACCACAGTGCAATCAAACTAGAACTCAGGACTAAGAAACTCAATCAAAACCACTCAACTACATGGAAACTGAACAACCTGCTCCTGAATGACTACTGTGTACATAACGAAATGCAGGCAGAAATAAAGATGTTCTTTGAAACCAATGAGAACAAAGATACAACATACCAGAATCTCTGGGACACAGTTAAAGCAGTGTGTAGAGGGAAATTTACAGCACTAAATGCCCACAAGAGAAAGCTAGAAAGATCTAAAACTGACACTCTAACATCACAATTAAAAGAACTAGAGAAGCAAGAGCAAACACATTCAAAAACTAGCAGAAGGCAAGAAATAACTAAGATCAGAGCAGAACTGAAGGAGATAGAGACACAAAAACCCTCCAAAAAATCAATGAATCCAGGAGTTGGTTTTTTGAAAAGATCAACAAAATTGGTAGACTGCTAGTAAGACCAATAAAGAAGAAAAGAGAGAGAATCAAATAGAGGCAATACAAAATAATAAAGGGGATATCACCACCGACCCCACAGAAATGCAAACTACCATCAGAGAATACTATAAACACCTCTATGCAAATAAACTAGAAGATCTAGAAGAAATGGATAATTTCCTGGACACTTACACTCTCCCAACACTAAACCAGGAAGAAGTTGAATCCCTGAATAGACCAATAGCAGGCTCTGAAATTGAGACAATAATTAATAGCCTACCAAGCAAAAAAAGTCGAGGACCAGATGGATTCACAGCTGAGTTCTACTAGAGGTACAAGGAGGAGCTGGTACCATTCCTTCTGAAACTCCTCCAATCAATAGAAAAAGAGGGAATCCTCCCTAACTCATTTTATGAGGCCAACATCATCCTGATACCAAAGCCTGGTAGAGACACAACAAAAAAAGAGAATTTTAGACCAATATCCCTGATGAACATCGATGCAAAAATCCTCAATATCCTCAATAAAATACTGGCAAACCGAATCCAGCAGCACATGAAAAAGCTTATCCACCATGATCAAGTGGGCTTCATCCCTGGGATGCAAGACTGGTTCAACATATGCAAATCAATAAATGTAATCCAGCATATAAACAGAACCAAAGACAAAAACCACATGATTATCTCAATAGATGAAGAAAAGGCCTTTGACAAAATTCAACAGCCCTTCATGCTAAACACTCTCAATAAATTTGATATTGATGGAATGTATCTCAAAATAATAAGAGCTATTTATGACAAACCCACAGCCAATATCATACTGAATGGGCAAAAACTGGAAGCATTCCCTTTGAAAACTGGCACAAGACAGGGATGCCCTCTCTCACCACTTCTATTCAACATAGTGTTGAAAGTTCTGGCTAGGGCAATCAGGCAAGAGAAAGAAATAAAGGATATTCAGTTAGGAAAAGATGAATTCAAATTGTCCCTGTTTGCAGATGACATGATTGTATATTTAGAAAACCCCATCATCTCAGCCCCAAATCTCCTTAAGCTGATAAGCAACTTCAGCAAAGTCTCAGGATACAAAATTAATGTGCAAAAATCACAAGCATTCTTATACACCAGTAACAGACAAACAGAGAGCCAAATCATGAATGAGCTCCCATTCACAATTGTTTCAAAGAGAATAAAATACCTAGGAATACAACTTATAAGGGATGTAGAGGACCTCTTCAAGGAGAACTACAAACCACTGCTCAGTGAAATCAAAGAGGACACAAACAAATGGAAGAACATACCATGCTCATGGATAGGAAGAATCAATATCATGAAAATGGCCATACCGCCCAAGGTAATTTATAGATTCAATGCCATCCCATCAAGCTACCAATGACTTTCTTCACCGAATTGGAAAAAAACTGCTTTAAAGTTCATATGGAACCAAAAAAGAGCCCGCATTGCCAAGACAATCCTAAGTCAAAAGAACAAAGCTGGAGGCATCCTGCTACCTGACTCCAAACTATACTACAAGGCTACAGTAACCAAAACAGCATGGTACTGGTACCAAAACAGAGATTTAGACCACTGGAACAGAACAGAGTCCTCACATCTACAGCCATCTGATCTTTGACAAACCTGAGAGAAACAAGAAATGGGGAAAGGATTCCCTATTTAATAAATGGTGTTGGGAAAATTGGCTAGCCATAAGTAGAAAGCTGAAACTGGATCCTTTCCTTACTCCTTATATGAAAATTAATTCAAGATGGATTAGATATTTAAATGTTAGATCTAATACCATAAAAACCCTAGAAGAAAACCTAGGGAATACCATTCAGGATATAGGCATTGGCAAGGACTTCATGTCTAAAATACCAAAAGCAACGGCAACAAAAGCCAAAATTGACAAATGAGATCTAATTAAACTAAAGAGCTTCTGCACAGCAAAAGAAACTACCATCAGAGTGAACAGGCAACCTACAGAATGGGAGAAAATTTTTGTAATCTACTCATCTGGCAAAGGGCTAATATCCAGAACCTACAAAGAACTCTAACAAATTTACAAGAAAAAAACAAACAACCCCATCAAAAAGTGGGCAAAGGATATGAACAGACATTTCTCAAAAGAAGACATGCATACAGCCAACAGACACATGAAAAAATGCTCGTCATCACTGGCCATCAGAGAAATGCAAATCAAAACCACAATGAGATACTATCTCACACCAGTTAGAATGGCAACCATTAAAAAGTCAGGAAACAACAGGTGCTGGAGAGGATGTGGAGAAATAGGAACACTTTTACACTGTTGGTGGGATTGTAAACTAGTTCAACCATTATGGAAAACACTATGGCGATTTCTCAAGGATCTAGAACTAGAAGTACCATATGACCCAGCAATCCCATTACTGGGTATATACCCAAAGGGTTATAAATCATGCTGCTATAAAGACACATGTACACGTATGTTCATTGCGGCACTATTCACAATAGCAAAGACTTGGAATCAACCCAAGTGTCCATCAGTGACAGAGTGGATTAAGAAAATGTGGCACATATACACCATGGAATACTATGCAGCCATAAAAAAGGATGAATTTGTGTCCTTTGTATGGACATGAATGCAGCTGGAAACCATCATTCTCAGCAAACTATTGCAAAAACAGAAAACCAAACACCGCATGTTCTCACTCATAGGTGGGAATTGAACAATGAGATCACTTGGACTCAGGAAGAGGAACATCACACACAGGGCCTATTATGAGGTGGGGGGAGGGGGGAGGGATTGCATTGGGAGTTATACCTGATGTAAAGGATGAGTTGATGGGTGCTGAAGAGTTGATGGGTGCAGCACACCAACATGGCACAAGTATACATATGTAACAAACCTGCACATTATGCACATGTACCATAGAACTTAAAGTATAATAATAATAATAATAAAATTAAAAATTAAAAAATTAAAAACATTAAAAATAAATGTTAAAGAAAGTCCACGGGGTAGAATGAAAATCATACCATAGGAAAATCTGGAGCTACACAAAGAAATTAAGAACATTGAAAATGGTAACTACATGGGTAAATAGAAGGTATTTTACTTGTTAATTAAATATCTTCAAAAGAAAATCAAATATTTAGAGGAAAAACTATAACAATATATTGTGGGGTTATAACACTTGTAAGAATGGATTGTATGACAACCACAACTCAAAGTGAAGAAATGAAAGTGTACTATTTTAGGTTTTTATACTTTATATGATGTGATATTATTTGAACGTATATCATAAGTTAAATTATGTATTCTTCAAACCCTAAAGCAACCACCAAAATAACATAATAGAACAATCAGTTGTAGCTAATGAACCCACAAATAAGAAAAAAATAATTATAAAAATACACAATCAAGAAGGGTCAAGGGACCAATAATTGTGATGATTGCACAATGATGTGAAAATACTTAATGTCACTGAACTATATCTATCTATCGATATAATATATATAATAAATAGTTAAAATGGTAAATTTCACGTTACATATATCTTACCATAATAAAAGACACACAATCAAAATAAGGCAGAAAAAGAGGAAAGAATGACCCAAACTGAATGGACAAATAGAAAACAAATAGAAGGGAGTAGATTTAAAGCCAACCATATCAATAACTACATTTAACAGAAATGACTTAAATATATGGATTTTAAAAAATGGTTGTAAAAATAGATAAAAATCAAGATGTAACCTTATTTTGCCAACAAAAACCAACTTTGAATATAAAGATCAAAATAGTTAAAAGTAACTAAAAGAATACCCAGTGTGGTGGCTCACATCTATAATCCCAGCTACTTGGGAGGCTGAGGCAGGAGAATTGCTTAAACCTGAGAGGTGGAGGTTGCAGTGAGACGACAGCATGCCACTGCACTCCAGCCTGGACAACACAGCTAGACTCCACTTCAAAAAAAAAAAAAAAAGTAACCAAAAGAAAGCTAGAGCTCCCATATTAATATCAGAGAAAGTAGATTTCAGGGTAAAGCATAAAACCAGGGATAAAATGGATCAATTCAGGAGAAGGACATCAACATCATAAATATTTACACACCTGCTAACACAATATCAAAGTAAATGAAACAAAAGCTAATAGAATTAAAGAATTAAAGTAAGTAGACAAATCTACAGTTACAGTCTAAGATTTTAGCATTCCTCTCTCAATAATTGTTTGAACAAGATGGAAAATCAGTACAGATACTGAAGACTTGAAAAACACTTAAAGTCAACTTGATGGAACTGATACTTATAGAATACTCCACCTAACAACAATAGAATGCACAATCTTTTCATGTGCATGTGAGACATTCATGAAGACTTTTATAAATGATATAAAAACTTTATCCTGGTCAATAAATCAAGTCACAACTAATACAAACAGATGCAAGTCATACAAATTATATTATTTAACAGTAATGAAAATAAATTGTGAGTAAATAATGAAAGGCTACCAGGTAGATCTCTAAATATGGGGAAATTAAATAAATATTACTAAAAGAAGAAAAAATATAATCTTCTCAATAGATGCAGAAAAAGTATTTGACAAAATCTAACATGTTTTCCTGATTAAACAAACAAACAAACAAACAAAAAACTTCTCAACAAACTGAGAATAGAAGGCAATTTCTGTTCTAGAAGGGATACCTGGTAATGGTCCCTATGAAAATGTGTGTCTGAAATCATACCTAATGGTGAAAGAAAACAAAGCAAGGATGTCTTCTGTCACCATCTCTGTTTAATATTATAGTGGACGTGCTAGCTGGTATATTAGGGCAAATAGACGAAGTTAAAAGTACATAGAGTATATTTTTAACAAGCTAAGAGTATAATTGGATTATTTGCAATACAAAGAAAGGATAAATGCTTGAGGGGATATATACCCCGTTAATCCTGATGTAATACTACACTTTTTATGCCTATGTCACATCATCTCATGTACCCCAAAATATATGTATATACTTACTATGTACCCCCAAAAATTAAAAATAAAAAAATAAAAGAATTAGATGGATAGGAGAGAAAAAAAATAAAAGTTTTTATTTGAAGACATGATTATATATGTAGAAAAATCTCATGGGATCTACAGGAAAAGCTACAGTAAGTAACACATTAGTCTTATAGGGTTGCAAGATATAAGATCAATATACAAAAAGAACAATTCTATTTCAATATAGTAGCAACAAAAACTGAAATTACTAAAATAATATGCTTACAACATCATAAAATACAGAATACTTATGGATGAATCTGATAAAATACATGCAAAATATGACACTGAAATCTATAAAATTATTGAGAGAAATTTAAAAGACCTAAACAAACATGGAAAGATGTACCTTGCTATGCTTGTAGCTCAGACTGTAAATTTTTCTAAAATTCATCACAACCCAGTCAAAATCCAAATGAGCTTTTGTAGAAATTAATAAACTGCTTCTAAAATGTATATAAAAATGCAAAAGATCTAGTATAAACAGAATTTGACAAAGCATAACAAAGTTGGAGGACTAACGCTTTTTAATTTCATGATCTATTATACAGCTACAGAAATCAAAACGGTATAGTAATGGCATCAAAATAGACAGATTGATTAATGCAGTGAAAAAGACCTATGCGTTGATCTTCAATCCATTTTTTTGTTTGTTTTAATTTCTTTTTATTATTATTGTTATACTTTAAGTTCTAGGGTACATGTGTACAACGTGCAGGTTTGTTATATATGTATACATGTGCCATGTTGGTGTGCTGCACCCATACTTCAATCCATTTTGGACAAAGATGCACAGGCAATCTTGGGAAGAGAGGATAGTCATTTTAACAAATAGTGCTGAAAAAATTGGATATCCATATGCAAAAATATGAACTTCAGTTCATACCATGCACCACATACAGAAATCAATCCAAGAAGGATAATAAACTTGAAGGTACAACTTAAAACTCTAAAAGTCTTAAAACTTAAGTCTTCTGTAAGAAAACATAGGAATAAATCTTTGTGATTGTGGGTTCAAAGACAGTTTTTTAAATATAATAACAATAGCACAATACACAACATTAAATATTGATAAGCACGGTTAGGAATTTTGCTCTTTAAAAGATACTGCTAAGAGAGGAGCCATACTTTTAGTTTTGACTTGGCTTTCAAATCGCAAGCCCTGCCCCTTCCCCATCATGCGGGCAGAAATTAGTTCTCAGGCTCTGCTATCTAGCTTAGTTTCTTCTCTGCCTCAGTTTCAACATCTGTAAAATGAGAATTACATTGTTAGGAGGGATTAGGAGCATTAAATGTAAAATGTGTAGAACAGGACAGGTCTCTGATACTACTCCCTCATCTCTGTCTCACATTCTGGATTTAAGGGTGCCCAGAAAACTATTTGCTTTCTTCCAAAGAGCTTTTAAAAATAAGTTCCTGTGACTTCTTCAAGTATGTTAAAAAAAGAAAAATTTAAAAAAAACGCATATTGGATGACAATCAGTAGCCAGTGTTCCTGTCACTCTTATCTGCTTATGAAGAGAAAACATGCCAAAGTGCCGACCCACCTGCCTTCCTCTTTTACCCTACCTCCACCCTACCTACTGTTAACATACCCCAGGCCACAGTCTCTTATTCACAATTCAGAGTAAAAAATCTGAAAAGCCAAAAGTATTTTATTCAAATTTGGTGGCAAGATCTAACACTAGGCTTTTCACAATCTTTATTTTCACACTTAATATGTATACAATTTACTGCTGATTGATATATTAATGGTTGAATATGGGGAGCTAGATTCTGAAGCGGTGGGATTTCATATGCAATGTGCACAAAGAAAGTTAGGGCTTCTAAATTGTTAAAAGACAATTTGTGGCATTATTCTTCGTAAGTATTTCTAATACTACAGGTTTTATTTTGTAACTCAACTTTAAGTTTTCTTTAACTAAAACTCATCTCTAAAAGTTTGTTTTATGCTTTCTGGTCCTTAACAGTTGCCAAAGCAAAGGATTTGCAGTCTCTTTTAAATGTATGATGCCATCCATAGTAAGAAGTACATTTTTCTTTATTGGGATCAACACCAACCATTTGACTACGTATGTGAAATAAAAGTTTAATGAATGAATATTCCTTTGTGCAATATTCTCTGAGGTTTCCTAACTTATTTTAGCAAAGACAACTAGCCTCATACTATTAAAATGATCATGGAATCTGCATTTTGAAAAATGTTGTTTTTGTAATTGCTAAATCTGGTTTACATTATATCACAACTTTTCTTTTTTTAACTTTTTCAAGTTCTGGGGTACATGTGAAGGTTTGTGACATAGGTAACGATCTGTCATGAGGGTTTGGTGTACAGATTATTTTATCACCCAGGTATTATTCTATGTGTAAATTTGAAATTTTTCATGATAACAAGTTGAAAAGAACAAAAAAGGAGTCAAGCTGCAGACTGAGATAAAATGTTTTCTGATTACTTACCTGATAAAGGACTTGTGCTCCAAGGTTTGTAAAGAAATGTCAAGACGCTATAACAAGAAAATAAGCAATCAAGTAAGAGAAAAGATTTGAACCATACTTCATTAGACGAAATATACAGATGGAAAATAAACACACAAAAAGACGCTCAACATGAATAGGCATTGGAAAAACGCAAATCAAAATCACAATGAGAAATTGCTTCATACCTATTACATTGTCTAAAATTGGTGAGAATGTGGAGGAACTGGATCTCTCTTAGACTTCTTGTAGGTGTGTAAATGGCTACAATGAGTTTGGAAAACAGTTTGTTTATTAAAAAGTTAAACATATATCAGATGTATGATACAGCTATTCCACTCTTAGTATTTACCTAAGTCAAATATCCATATCCATATAATACTTGTAACAAAGGTTCATAATAGCTTTATTTGAAATACAAAAGTGGGAAAACCCAAATGAGGGTGATTGATATTTGTTATCTTGATTATGATGTTGGTTTCACAACTGTATTCATTTGTAAAAGCTTATTAGACTGTGTACTTTACATTTCAGTTTATTATATGTCAATTATAACTCAACAAAATTATTAAACAATTATTCCTGTGACACATCCATATGATTAATAACTTTTGGTAACTTCTGAATTAGACCTCTCTGGACTGTCATTACCTTATTGGCTATCATCTGAGCTATTATTCAACTCAAATTATGTCAAGAACTATGCATGGCATTAAAGAAAAGTATGATAAATATATGTAAAGGATGATACAGGAATATAGGAAAGGAATGCTTTGGCCAAGCATGGCAGGTCAGGAACATATTCCTCGTATGGTAAACTTTAAACTCAGAGGTAATGGAGCCAGCCAGACATCTACTGGCAAGATTAGAGAGGCATTTACATGCAAAGGGAGCAATGTGTATAAATGATCAGAGGCAATAGAGAGAATGGGATTTGGGGGAATAGAGTGATTCAACATGACTGGGAGAATGATTGTCAGGGAGTGTGGGCAGGTAAAAGGTCAGATCATGAAAGACCCCATGCCATCCTAAGGAGTTTGTGTCTGTCACCAAGAGTAATAGAATGCCACTGAAGGGTTTTTATTAGGGATAAAGTGTGTGAGATGTAGAAACACACACACACACACACACACACACACACACTCTGCAGTGACTAGGATTGAAGGCAAGACTAGATGTAGGAAGTGCAGTTAGGAGAGTTAAACAATGAATCATCAAATTAAAGGGTGATAGGAGCCTCAACCAAGATAGTGAATGTGGGATTTGAGATATGGATAATTTGAGAGTTATTTCTTGGTTTCTGATGTGAGAATACAAGAGGACAGTAGTTGAATGGAAAGAATGGTAAGTTCAGTTCTGAACACTTTGAGATGCCTGCTGAACTCCAAGAAGATGTGTGACTCAGGGAAGCTGCTTCAAAAGTATCTAAGACATTTTCCTCAGAGTGCGATGCAAATAAAACTACATTAATTCTATTTCTTATTAATGTAAACCAGTAATACATATAACATGCTTTACTTATTTTCTTCATTTTACTATAAATCTGAAACATTTCAAGATTTAAATTAAAAAAATTAAAAGATACATGATACAGAGTATGGTAAATTTGAAGTCACTCTCCTATAATTTAACTAAAAATTGGAGAAACTGAACAGGTAAGCTTTTAAGACTGAACTCACAAAATAGAGAAATGTTCAAGCCCTATTTCAAAAATTGTTCCTCGGATTTAAAATTTAATCCTGAAATGAATCTAAGACCTCTTTGTTATTTAGTGGCCCTCAAAAGGGACTAAAGTGGTTGGCAGATATAAACCCAAATCCTTTCTGGAGGAAATCAACCCCAATTTAGGGTCTCAGGATTATCGTAGATCAAATTTCATAAAATAAGAGCTTACATACTCACACACATACACAACAAGGAAAAAGACAGAACAAATGACAGCAAAAACACTAAATGATTTAGGTCCCCAAGTACTTCATATATTAGAATTATCAGGTAAAGAATATTTATGCTTAAAATGTTAAATGAAATAAATTATTACATTTTATAAAAATGAGTAAAGAACAAAAGTCTATCAAATGCCATCCTACAGATTTGAATAAGAACACTCACAGAAGAACATTTCTATGAAAAGTAAAATATTGTCATTGCAATTTAAAAGTCAGTGAATGAGGTAAATAGCATAGTAGAAATAGCTAAAGAGAGATTTGGTAAGCTGTGACACAGAGCTGAATAAATTACCCCAAATAAAACAGAAATACTGAGGCAGAAAATATGAATAGAATGAGAGGGTATCCCCACCAGATATTAAAATGTATTACAAATCTCCCATAACTAAAACAGTGTGGTACTGATGCATGAACAGACCAAAACAACAGAAGTTTAGAAGTGAACAAAAACATTAAAATCTGATGCATTATAGAGGTGGCATCTCAATTACTGGAGCAAAGATGGTCTGGTGTCACATATATCTAATCAAATACAGGGAACCCAAAGAATAAAGAAAAGGCAAAAGAGATGATGACTGAGAATTATCCAAAAACTGATTAAATACATGAATAAGCAGAATGAATGAATACAATGTATAACAAGCAGGATATAAAAAGAAATGTATCTGGTACATCGTAGGGAGACTAGAGAACACTGAAGAAAATAGTAGTACAGATTGCTTTCCCCGCAAAAATTTCAGGTAGCCTAATAGCAGACATAGCCATAGCAATAATAGAAGCCAAATAATCTCTTCTGCTGAGAGAAAATGACTGTCAATTAGAATTATGTACTGAGCAAAGTTATCCTTTAAGAGTGAGACTGTGTAAGTTACTAAATACTTAGAAAAAATCAATTAGGTGACTGTGTAAAGAGTATAGTTAAAAAAAAAAAGAATGACTTCAGAAGGAATATTATTCTAGTAGGAATGATGAGAAAATGACTAGTAAATAACTATAAAAATATAAAGAGGCAATTATAAAATAATAAAACAATGTCTAATCTATGGGTTGATTTTTAAAAAATGACGGAATTCAAGTATTAGACAGGAGGAGCTTAAACACCAAGAAGGAATGCCTGTATTTAAACTGTTCGAAGCCTTTTATTTTGTTGAAAAGGAATTATTTTGATTAACTATAGACTTTAAAAACTGAGAATGCATAGTAAAATTTCAAGTAATCACAAAAATGCACATATAGTAAAACTTATCAGCTAATTTAGAAAATTTTTAGGGAAAAAGAATGAATTGTCTTAAAATACTGAGTAATTGGAGTAGATGGGCATTACCAGATGTTATGGATATCATAGCATATCATAAATCACCAATTACTTAGTATGGTATCATTTAAAACATATTCTAATATGAAAAAAAGGAATAAAAGAGTTACTTAACAAATAACTCTAGAGGCATTTCCACTAAGTCAGAAACAGGAAAATATGCCCACTATTTCTACTAAAATTGAACATTAATCTGGAATTATTGCTCAAGGCAATTAAATAAGATAAAACAACTAAGAGCATAAGAATAGGAGAAAAACATCTCTCTTTAGAGATAACAAGATAATATATCTGGAAACCCCTAGAGAATTAATGACTAAAAAAATACAACAACTAAAGAATTCAATAAAACAATCTGTGTCTTTTTATTATCAGACTTTCAGCTCACTAGATCATATCACTGGTAAACAGTCACTGATACCTCAACACATACATCCACACATACACATGCACACACACATCAACTAGTCTGTAAAAACAAAAACAAAAACAAAAACAACTCCTGATGCACGCATTACGAATTGGGGGCTTTTATAGATTAATCAGGATTGCACTCTGACTAGCCAGTGGGGCTATAGGCAGAGTGAGCAATGGATTTCAGAGGACCAGAGCACCCTTCTGACCCCAAACATGTCCATCTAACATCCTGAAATAACTTTTATGTTAAAGGTTTTATTGAGAAGATTGATATTTAATGAGTTACGAAAGGAACATGTTAGAAGAGATTTGTGTTCACTACCATCAAATTACATGGGTTCCAATCCTAGCTCTGCCCTACCTTCTGTGAATTCTTAGCTGCTCTGTGCCTTAGTTTTATCAACAGTAAAAAAAAAAAGCCTACACCATAGACTTAATAGAGTTATATATGTAAAGTGCTTAGAGTGAGCATGTCATTAGAGCTATGTAAGTGTATTTTATTATTTCTTTATACATTCAACAAAGTAATTAAGCAACTACATTATGCAAAGCACTATGCAAGGTCCTAGAAATACCAGTATATATGAAACAAATAGCTTATAAACTATTGGGGGAAAGCAACTATAAGCAAACAGATGTTTTAAGCAAATCATCATTTAAACCTGGAGGAGAAAGAAGATGCAGAGGGAGAGAATGCAAGGGTGTTGGTGGGGCGGGGAGTGAGGAAAGGGACTTGGATTTGGCCATCAGAAAAGGCTTCTCTGAGGAGGAAGCATTTGACCTAAGGCCTGAATTGAAGGGAAGAAGCCAGTTCCCAAAGAGGAAGAGGAGGAGCACTTCAGACACAGGGGAAAGTCTCTGTAATGGCCACCAGGGTGGACAATGACTGTCCAGTAGAATCTGGGCTTAATGAGTGAACATGAGTGGCCTTCAAGGAAGGCAGGGGTCAGATTATGCAGGGCCTAGGAGGGAATGGTAAGAGTTCAAATTTGATTTTATGAACCCTGTGAAGTCATTGAAAGGTTTGAAGCAAGACAGTTACATGATCCAATTTACTTTTTCAAATGCTCTATCTGAATACCCTATAAAATTAGATTGGTACCAGGGCAAGATAGATTACAGGAATGCCATCACAGGGGACCTGGCTGCTACATCCCATGAATTGCACAGGCCACTCAGGCAGTGCTCTGTTTGGGTCACACTTACAAAATGTATCATTTTGTGTTTCAGGGAGCCAGTCCAAGACCTTGTGTAGTTTTGCGGCTTGGATCGTGGAGGTTCCATTGGGGCTGGGAGGGAGAACGTATTTTGACCATTGGATAATGTCTTGCAGCTTGTAACATGTGGCTTTGATCTATTTGAGTGAGAACCTCAGTCTGTTAGCTGACATCATTTATACAGTCTCTTTGGCACTCGAGAAGTAAATTATCTCTCTTTAAATGTTTTAATTATATCATCAGCTTATTTTAATATTTTACTATTAATAAGAATATTTTTCTTTCCTCCTCTTGAAGTGGACATTTGAGGAAATAATGTCAAGATTGAAAATCATTTCATATTGAGATTATCTATATCCTCAATCATTTGGCCAGATTCCTGTGGCTTTGTTTGTTTGCTTGTTTTTGAGTAGATATGTTTGAATGTCTGGAACTACATGGTACCAATAATTAGCTTGACTGTTATTTCCTATTTTTATTCAGGCCTGTCTGGTGTTACATAAATAGTTCTGATGTGCTGAATATCTGTTGATCCCTATTTTGACTCCTAGTGGTTATATGAATTTAAATCTCTGAGACTGTCAGCTAAGTCATCTGTGACTACTTCCATTCTAATATTCTAGGGCTTTGGATAGTATCTGAGGACACTGGGGAGGCACAGCAGTGTTTCCTTTTAGTTATGATTTTATAAAATTGTCCTGGTTGGGTTCTCTGAGAATAAGATGCTGAGGTGGAGTTGGGAGTGCAAAAGGTTTCTTGAGGAATAAGACTTGTGAAAAGAAAAAGGAGGAAACAGAATTGGACTGAGATGTCATCACACTGTGACACAGTCCTGACAAACTCAGGGCTCCAGATCAATGACTGCCCATTAAGAGTCTTGCATTGGACAAAAATAGTTATGCCTTAGTGTCACCATCTGACTCAATCTTTGGCTTAGAGTCCCCTCAAAAGGAGCAGAACCTCAGTTCAACTATTAAAGTGAACCCCAGAAAGAGCTAACCACTGGGGACTGCCGGCTTACCATACTTCTTGCAGCTGGATAGCAATTCTTCCTCTGAGGGGGAAACAAAGTGGTGGTATGTCTCTTTGTCTTCCACATGTAAATTCATCCCTCTGCCTTTCAGAGAAGCTTGTGCTGTGCAATCTGCTTGTCTACACACATGAGAGAACAGCTTCTCCTTTCTTCCTAATGGTAAATGTGTAAGAGGGAAGTTAGTGGAACAAACTATGGCCCTTGTGGCTCCCCTTGGTCTAAAGACCACTACTGCTGCTCATTGTTTCCTCCTCCACTCTCATTCAAATTTGTTCTTATCCCCAGCTACCACTTCTGTTGGTCTCAGTGGCTTAGTTGATGGTGTCAATCAACCCTCATTTCTGAGGGATCTGAGCTCCTTCTCAACCAGAGCTACACCCTTGTTCATTCTCAATCACAATTGGGCAAGGAAGAATAAAGAAGCACCAAAGTGGATCACCTGGGTTCCGCGTGGATTCCTCCTTGCCTCTGGGGTGTAACAGCAGCTGTCTCCTGCTGAGCGCATCAGTTACTCCTGAGAAGACGGTGAATCTTCTTCTTGCCTACCACTCCCTGGCATGAGGAGCCCAAGATGCCTCGGTATTAGCTGCAGTTTATAGTTCCATTACACATTTGCTGCGTACACTGGCAAGAGTGCTCCCTTTTGGTGTTGGGAACCTTTATCTCTACAGTAACCTTTCAGAAATATGAAGCACAGTTTGCGGTAGTGGTGGTCAGTGGTTCTACTCCCCATATGTGCCTTGGTTCTCAAATCCATGTATTCTTTCCACAATGGACCCAGTGCCATAGAAACATCTCTGACTTCATAGGTATGTGGCATCCTGAAGGATGATGTCCAATTTATATAGAGTTTTGCCTCTGGGCTGGTACTTCAGCTGTGACTTCAAACAGACCTTTTTAATGCTCTGAACCTGGCTGCTTCTGGATGGTATGCTAGGTGCTTCTGTACTATACTATTTGGGATTCTGTCTCACTGAATCAAACATTCTGTAAGCCCCATGATAGAGGTGTTAGCTGAAGTCCTGAAGGCAGAAATAGCAAACGTGCACCTGAAATAGGTGTCTACTCCTGAGGGATCCAATATAATAAATTGCCACCAACTGGTCAGTTGATCTCCTCAAGGAAAAGCTCCAAAGGGGCTTCCAATTAGCCTCTCTTGATGATAGGTTAGACATTCATCAATGGCAGCGGTTACACTGATCTTGACGAGTGGGAGATGGTCCTGTTAATCCCATGTATAGTTTTCATCTCTGCTTCTGTGCTCACATGATTCACCTGCCTGTTTTGTCAACACTGGAGCGGCTGCTGACAAAGACTGGTTAATACCAATTGGCCATGCCACTTTTTCCACTTTGGTTGTTCAGTGCCTCATTCCTGGTAGATGCTATTTCTAATGAGCTTTAATATGTGAATTAAAAAACAAAAACCTCCAAACTTGGTTCCCATTCTAATATATCCAGCCATATACCTCCAATCTCAATATTCTTGTCTCCAATCTTCCAATCTCTTTCCTTCTAGGCTCTGAACCAGCTGACTAGGCTATTTGCCACTGACCATGGAGGTTTTTCCCCTCCATCACTGCTATTTTTCAAGGTATCCTCTGAGTGAGGCTATCATGTAGTCTCCATGAATTTTTGGCTTGTACCCAATCGCTAAGATGACCCATTCCAACACCAAGCTCTGGTTTTTTGTCCTTTCTTCTTGGCTTTACAAAATGGCCTTTGCAATAGGCATAACCCAATACAGCCATAAGTGAGATAAGAAAAGAATACTAGAGCAAATGTGGTGGATGAATGAGAATTTAAGCTACTTGCTCATGCACCATGATGACACTTTCTGCTCCTGCTCATAGTAGGGCTTGAATATACCATTTCCATCTTATAGTCAACTGCTGTGGTCATCTTCCCAACTTTTTTATTTGGTGAGTCCAGTAGGACCCAGCTGTTCCAGACAAATGATCATTTGGTGTCTCATGGTCAATTGTTTTACATCTACTACAGTCCAATAATCATAAGAGCCTAAGAGCTCTTTTCCAGTCCTGGGCAATTCTCTGCTAGAGATGGTATAGCCTGTCTCCAGAAATTCAGGTTTATTGATTGCTATTCTTACACTGGAACTTGCTATAAAGCCCACACTACATATTTTCTTCCACTGCTATCTCCTGTACCATAGGGCCTGCCAGATTATGTGACCCAACTGCTAGGGTTGCTCTTCAAGAAGCCAAAAAGTCCCATCAGGTATTGTGCATGCTTCTTTGAAAAAGGAGACACAAGATGCAACAATTTCTCTTTTACTTGGAGCAGGATAATTAAGCATGCCAGTAGACCCTAAATATTTTACTGAGATGGCAGGCCCATTAATTATTATAGCATTTATTTCTCACTGTCTGGAGTGCATGCATCTAATCATGGCTTCCAGTGTACGCTCCACCTTTTCCTCACCCTCAATGTGATGTTATGCAGGATGTCCAGATGGAGGAGCTAACAAAACAATTAACAGTGCGCAAGACTGTAAATATGCATTGTTTTCTGTTCCACATGAATGCAAGCTATTTCTGAAAGTCTTTCATCATTAAGATAGGGAAGAATACATTTGCCAAGTCACTGGCTGCATATCATATTCTTGTGGCCATATCAATCCACTCTAGCAATCTGAAATAGCAGCTATCATTAGGGCTGCTGCAGATTGAAGCCGTGACAGTCTATGCAGTAATTCTCCAGGACCCATCCAATGTTTTCAGGGTCAAACTAGGAAGTTAAGTAGATAGTGGCCACTACCTTACCAAATTTAAGCATGATACTAATCTCTAATAACTCCCACTTTCAGAGCATATGATTCTGTTTGTGTCTTACCATCTTGTACAGATGGTATAAAATGATACCTTGGGAGAATGTGCTGATAGAGGGATAGGCATGGGTTGGAGGGATGATTTCAAATATTTGAAATGTACAGAGGTGCTGCTGGTGGTGATGGTGATAAATATAGGGATAATGATTTTGGATGATTATTACTAAATTGCATTTATGCCTTGCATGTAGATGATGGAATGCTGAGGGTAGTTAACAATGGAAGTTCCTGAGGAAAGAATTATCTTTGCCTTTTGGAGAAAAGGGTTTCTCATTTTCTTCCCATACGGGAAAACACTTGCTTTTATTGGGAAAGGGCTGCTCACTTCCACAGGCTGAAATTATTCAAAGAAGTTTATGGAGTCAAAATATTGAGGGTATTATCCATATGTCCCCAAGTCATGTGTCCGGGATACAGGTTTTCCCAACCAAGGCCTTGGCTTGGTCAAAACAGATTTGCCTTGGTTGGGCATCCGACAATCTTTGAAGTTCAGCTGCTGTTTATTAGATTCTAGATTTGATCTCATACTTTGCTCACCATTGCATGAGAGGAGGACTTTGTGTAGCCTGCCAAAGAGACTCTCTGGCTCTCATGCTTAGTTTTAGTTCTTTCCATTGTTAACTGTCCTCAGCATTCCATTATCCACATAATGGAATAAGGCATCAATGCAATTTAGTAACCATCGTCCAAAATTATTATCCCTATATTTAACACCATCACCACCAGCAGCAGCATCCCTATACATTTCAAATACTTAGAATCATCCCACCAGCCCGTGCCTATCCCTCTAACAGCACATTCTCCCAAGATACCATCAGTGAAAGTTTTAACAGTTAGACCACCACATTGGCCTCAGCCCATCTGTGCTCTACCTGCCACCCAAAATGGGGTCCTCCTTGCTAGCTCCAAGGTAATTGTTCCAATGCATAAATCCCGTCTTGCCACCTGCTTTCTCAGAACATTCCCAGTGCCAACTGTGCCAGTTGGGTTCTCTGAGAAGGCATTTCTGAGATAGAATTGGGAACGAGATCTATTGGGGAATATTACCTATAAAAAGAAAAGGAAGGAGACAGTGTTGGGTAGAGGAAGCTGCCAGAACTTGATGCTGCCCTGACAATGCCTCTGCCAACCGAGTGAGGCAATTCAAAGAAAAGCTTTCCTTTTCTTTAAAAGAAAAAAAGTTTAGAAGTTTTTTTAAAGAAAACTTTTTAAAAAGTTAAAGAAGTTTTGCATTGTGGTGAACATCTGTGTTATTAATTTGTTGACTTAAGGCTGCCCTGAAAAAAAGATGATCTCAGCAGTCACCACTTTTTTCTGTCCTTGACTGAGGATCACCCCAAAAGAAGTGACCTTGGCTTGAAAGCTGAGAAAGACATTAAAGGTCTTTCTGGAGGCAGCCAGCTAACCATATGTCTTGTAGCTTGGAAGAAAGTCTTTTCTTGAAGGAGGATATAGAAAGCCTATCTCTGTACCTGCCAAAAAATCATAGACACCCACAGCCAGACAAAATTTTGAAGAATTTGTTTCGTCCCTTCTGCTTTCAAATGCTACTAGTCTAAGATGTGCCATTGGTATGTGTACTTCCAAGAAACACACACAAAACAACAAAGCCAATCATAAAAGTCCATCAATTTATACACATCGCATTCAGAGTTGTTAAAATCTAGAAAAATATGTATCTTAGAACTTGATGAAATATAGTACTTGCTTTCCTTTTTGATAACACTTCACAAATGGAAACACCTTTCAACTCCTCTGTGGCACAGGGAATCAGGCCAGCATCATCCTGAATTGGAAAAAGAAGCTCAGCTCTATTTCTTCATGGTCTGTTGACTGTGTTGCATGTAGAGACAAAATAATTGACATCTCACTTTTTAAAAAATGCAAAAACAAAACAAAAACAGTGCTTCTGGATCATATAAAGGTCACACTTCTCCTTTCCACCACTGCTCAGAACACATAGAAATGAGAGATTAAATTTAAAAAGGAAAACCAAAGAACATAGCAAGCCTTAAAAAATACCCAATTCATTCACCAGTGGATATTAAAATTGGTACAGCCACTTTGGAAAATTGTTTAGCAGTATTCATTAAAGATGAACATGTGTATATCCACAACTCAGAAGCTCTACTGCCAGATAAATAGCCAAACAAATACATACCAAAAGGCATGGGTGTGAGTAATAAAGGAGCACTATTTATTATAGCTCCCAACTGAAAACAACTCAAATGTTCACAAACAGTAAAACAGACCAATTAATGAAATATAAAACAGCAATAAAAATGGATGAGCCACTGATATATGCAACAACATGGATGGATTTCATAAAAGGCAGACACAAAGAGCACCTTCAGTGATACAATTGTGCTCACAAAATCACAGAAATCGAAAAAACAAATTTGCAATATTAGAAGTCAGGACAATTGTTAGTGTTGTGAGAAATATGAAGATCATGGCTAGGAGGTATGGAGCTACCAAGTTTCTGTAGTTCTGGTAATTCTCTGCCTTAATATGTATTGTACTCACTTTGTAAAATTTTGTCTAGCTGTACGCTTTCATACTTTACCATAGGTGCATTTCAACACAGTAAAAAACTAACAATAAATAAAAATAATATGAAGCACATGTAACTGAAAAGTCAGAACTTGACAGAGCTAGGTACCTAATAGTACTCAGTAGTTTGCTATATTGTTTTGCATTTTCTCGTGTGCTTTAAAAATTTATTACAAAAAATTTTAAATCACTTAAAGGTCATGAAAAAGTCAAGTCTCAGCTTTCTGCCTCCTGTTGAAAATTTGCTTAGTCATTGGGGGAATCCAAAGATATGAAGGGCAATAATTCTTGCCTCAAGGTCAAGTTGGAGGCAAAAGTATGAAAAAGATGATCATGCAAGTTTCAACCAAAGGTCAGATGACATAACTGTATTTATGTCACACAAAATATACTTCAAGTAGGAAAAATGCATTTTAAAGATAAAGAAGGTCATGTCAAAACATAAAAGCTTCAAATCTGTAGGGAGATAAAAAATTAAAAATGTCTTTGTACTGCTCAAAGCACAGCCTGAAAATATATGTAAATGAAACTGAAGAGGTCAGGTGAGTGGCTCACACCTGTAATCCCAGCACTTTGGGAGGCTGAGGTGAGAGAATAACTGGAAGCCAGCAGTTCAAGACCAGCCTGGTAAACATAAGGAGACTCCATCTCCAAAAATGAATAAATAAATAAAATAAAAAGAAATAAAAGAAACTGAAGAACTACCAAAAGGAATAGACAAATTGACAATTATCTAGGTATATGATAGACTACATAGATTAAAATATCTGTAGTAAAATGTAAAATCATTATAGAAAAAAATATTTTATAGTGTAATAAAAATACTACATAGCACACTTATAAGAGACAGGTAAAGCAGTTCTTAATGAAAAATTATAACCTTAATTTGTGTATTAGAAAAATAAAGAAAATTAATATTGAGAAACCATTGGAAGATGTGAAAAAAATAAAAGCATAGATACAATTAAGATTTTTGTAGCTAATACTAACGGAAAGTTTTTGTTTTAGATGATCAATAAAATTTGACAAATCTATAGTAAAATTTCTTTAATAATTAGCATAATAGATATTAAGAATGAAAAAGACTATTATAAAGTGATAGGATATAGTATGAACAATTTTACAGTAATCAATTTGAAAATTTAGATAAAATGAGAAAATGAATAACCTATAAAAGCAAACCAAGTGAAAAATACAAAACCTAGAGCTTCTAAAACTATTAGAAAAGAAATTAAATCACTTTTAGAAAAAATGTTTCCACATAGCAAAACTCCTGCCCCAGATAACTTCATCAAATAATTATATCAAATATTCAAGGACCAGATAAGTAAAATCTTATCCAAGCTATTCAAGGATTAAATTGAATTTGTTGGTTTGAAAATGATAGTGTAGAGATGCTAATTCTCCCCCAAACACATTGCAATCTAATTAAATTGCCAGCCATAGTCTTTGAGGAACTTGTCAAGATACATCAAAATTGATATGAAAATATAGAGGGTTAAGAATATCCAAGACAATCTAAAGGAGAGAAGGTATGAGTTGCTGTCCTACCAGATACCAAGACTTATTTTAAACTAACATTATTATTATCATTATTATTTTGAGACAAGGTTTTGCTCTGTAACTCAGGCTAAAGTGCAGTGGCCTATCTCAGTTCACTGCAACCTCCACCTCCTGGGTTCAAGTGATTCTCCCACCTCAGCCTGACAGTAGCTGGAACTACAGGTGCATGGCACCACACATGGCTAAGTTTTATATTTTTTGATAGAGACAAGGTTTTACCATGTTGGCCAGGCTGGTCTTGAACTCCTGACCTCCGGTGATCCAACCGTTTTGGCCTCCCAAAGTGCTGGAATTACAGGTATGAATCACTGCTCCCAGCCTATTTTAAGTTAACATTACTAAGACAGTGCACCTCTGGCACAACAATATACAAATAAAACAATGGATCATAAAAGATCACCAAGAAATAGATTATGCATCCATAGCCACTTGATTTATGATAGAGATAGTGTAGCAGATTACTAACAACAGACTTTTTAGCAAATGGTATTGGGACAATTGGATATCTAATTAGAAATCCCACACCACATGAAGCATTCAATCTGGATGGAATAAAGACAACTGTAAAAAACAAAAGTATAAAATGTTCAGAATATAACATAGGAGGATATTTTATAGCTCACAGAAGGGAAAATATCTCTTAAACAAGATGTAATAAACATAAACTAAGGCCGGGCGCGGTGGCTCAAGCCTGTAATCCCAGCACTTTGGGAGGCCGAGACGGGCGGATCACGAGGTCAGGAGATCGAGACCATCCTGGCTAACACTGTGAAACCCCGTCTCTACTAAAAAATAGAAAAAAATAGCCGGGCGAGGTGGCGGGCGCCTGTAGTCCCAGCTACTCGGGAAGGCTGAGGCAGGAGAATGGCGGTAAACCCGGGAGGCGGAGCTTGCAGTGAGCTGAGATCCGGCCACTGCACTCCAGGCCGGGCGACAGAGCGAGACTCCGTCTCAAAAAAAAAATAAAAATAAAAAAAAATAAAAAAAAAAAAAAAAACATAAACTATATAGAAAGAATATACATTTGACTACCATTAAATAAGAACTTGTGTTAATCCACAGATATTAGTAAAAGAGAAAAAATACAAGCTACAGTGTAGAAGTTTCTAAAAATATATCCAAAAAGACTACTATCCCAAATATACAAGGAACTATGAATTAATAAGACAAGCAAACTGACAGAAAATAAGCAGAATTAAACAGATATTTTACAAAGAAACATTAATGACAAGAAAACGAGAAGAAATGCTTAACGTCATTATTAGTCAGAATAATGAAAATTAAACCCAGAGTATGCCATATTGGCAAAGATGTAAATATTATTTTAGACAATACCAAGTATTGGTGAAGATGAGCTCTCATCTACCACTGTGGAAGTAGAAATTGCTTCATCTATTTTGGAAAACAGCTTGGAATCATTTAGTAAATGTGTGCATGCACATTTGCAGCTACCAGTAATTATATTCCTAGCAAGAATGTTCCTAATATTATTTTTGGTAATTGCTAAAAACTATAGACATCCAAAATGTACATCAGTAGCAAAACAGATAAATAATTTGTGGTATATTCATGATTTTTTTCTTTAAAAAAGACCAAACTATAGTTATATATAAACATGAATAAATCACAAACAATATTAAATGAAAGATAAAAGGAATGAAAAGACATATTCAGGGTCATTCTATTTGCATAAATTATATAAGCAGGAGTATAAATTACATACATGAGGATGGAATACAAATGTAGTAAAAACTTCTTATTAAAAAATCAAACGAATGACTATTAAAAAGTCAGAAAAGTAGTTATCTGTGGGGAAGGGGATGAAAAAGAAACCATCTTGTGGGGTCAGAGGGAACTTCTGTCAATGTTTTCTTAACCTATATGGTAGTTGCACAAATGCTCATTTTAATATTATTATTGAAAATGTAAATATATTTTATATACTCTTTGATATATGCAGTATAAAATCATGCATTGCTTAAGGTGGGATACTGACATGGTTTGGCTGTGTCTCTACCCAAATTTCATCTTGAATTGCAGTTTCCATAATCCCCGCATGTCATGGGAGGGACTCCGAGGGACGTAATTGAATCATGAGGTCGTTACCCCCGTGCTGCTGCTCTCGTGATAGTGAGTGAATTCTCAGGAGACCTGATGGTTTTATAAGAGGCTTTTCCCCTTTTTGCTAGGGGACTAGGCACTTTTCCTTTTGGTAGAGATGGGACATGCCGTCATGTGAAGAAGGACGTTTGCTTCCCCTTCCACCATGGCTGTAAGTTTCCTGAGGCCTCCCCAGCCATACAGAGCTGTGAGTCAATTAAACCTCTTTCCTTTATAAGTTACCCAGTCTCAGGCAGTCTTTTAAGGCAGCATGAGAATGAACTAATACAGATACATTCCAAGAAATATGTCTTTAGGAGATTTTGTCATTGTGCAAACATCATAGAGTGTACCTACATAAACTAAGATGGTGTAGCCCACTACACACCTAGGCTATATGGTACAGCCTATTGTTTCTAGGCTACAGGCCTATACAGAATGTTCCTGTCCTGAATACTGTAGGTAACTGTAACACAATGAAAAGTATTTATATATCTAAATATATCTAAACATAGAAAAGGTATAGCAAAAATATGAAACAGATAAAGAAAAAAATGTACACCTGTGTAGGGCACTTACCATGAATGGCGTTTATAAGACTGGAAGTTGTTCTGGGTGAGTCAGTGAGTGTGAAGGCCTAGGACATTACTGTCCACTATTGTAGACTATATACTCTATACATTTAGGCTACACTAAATTTAGAGAACTTTTTTATTCAATAACAAATTAACCTTAGTTTATTATAATTTTTGACTTTATAAACTTTTTTTTCTACCTTTTGACTTTTGTAACAACACTTAGCCTTAACCTCAAACACATTGTAGAGATGTACAAAATATTTTTATATTCTTATTATATAAGCTTTTTTTATCAGCTTTTTTCTACTTTTTAAACTTTTTTGTTTAAAACTAAGATACAAACACACACATTAGCTTAGGCCTATACAGGGACAGGATCACTAAGGTGTCCCTAGGCAAGAAGAAATTTTCAGTTCCATTTTAATCTTATGAGACCACTGTTTTATATGCAGCACATTGTTGTTTGAAACATTGTTATATGACACATGACTGTATTTCAAAATTAAAAAGAAAAAGGAACAACATCTCAGGTAGCTGAAATTGATAAGTCTTTGGCCCTTTTCTCAAGAGTTAGGGTAATCTGATAGCAGAGGCATTGTTTCAGATGTGAGACATTTAGTCAAATTACCTGTTTGTTTTCTCACAAATTCATACTTGTTTGACTGGATCATCTGGGTACCTTTGCTTTCTGCAGTCACAGCCTTTGATTACAAAGTGTCAAGAGATGGTATCACGGGCCAGAACAGCAATAATAAAGCTACAGTCTTAATAAAGGTGCTTATAGGTACACCTCATTGTACTGTGCTTCACAAATAGTGCTTTTCTTACAATTTGAAGGTTTGTAGCAACCAGGGAGTGAGCAAGTGCATCAATGCCATTTCTCCAACAGCATATACTCACTTTGTGTCTGTGTCATATTTTGACAATTCTCAAAATATTTCAAACTTTATTATGATGATTATATCTGTCGTGGTGATCTGCGATCAGTGATCTTTGATGGTACTATTGTAATTGTTTTAGGGCACCACGAACTGCATCCATATAAGATCGCAAACTTAATCAATAGATGCTGTAGGTTCTGACTGCAGCACTGACCAGCCATTTCCCTGTCTTCCTCTCTCTCCTTGGGTCTCCCTATTCTCTGAAACACAATAATATTTAAATGAGGCCAGTTAATAAGCCTACAATTGTCTCTAAGTGTTCAAGTGAAAGGAAGGAAGGGTTGCACGACTCTTACCTTAAATGAAAAGCTGGAAGTGATTAAGCTTAGTGAGGAAAGCGTGTTGAAAGCCAAGTTAGGCCAAAAGCTAGGCCTCTTGCACCAACCAGTCAGTCAAGTGCTGAATGCAAAGGAAAAGTTATTGAAGGCAATTAAACTTGCTACTTCAGTGAACATGCAAATTATAAGACAGCAAAATAGCTTTATTGCCGATGTGGAGAAAGTTTGAGAGGTCTGGATAGAAGCTCAAACCAGCCACAACATTCCCTTAAGCCAAAGCCTAATCCAGTGCAAGGCCCTAACTCTCGTCAATTATATGAAGACTGAAAAAGGTAAAGAAGCCAAAGGAGAAAAGTTGAAAGGTAACAGAAGTTGGTTTATGAGATTTTTAAAAAGAAGCCATCTTTATAACATAAAAGTACAATGTGAAACAGCAAGTACTTATATAGAAGCTGCAGCAAGTTATCCAGAAAATCTAGTTAAGACCAATGACGAAGCTGGCCACACTAAAAAATACATTTTCATTGTAGACAAAACAGCCTTCTATTAGAAGATGATGCCATCCAAAATTTTCATAGCTAGAGAAGTGAAGTCAATGCCTGGCTTCAGTGCTTCCAAAGACAGGCCGACTCTCTTTTTAGCAGTTCATGCAGCTGATGACTTTAAGTTGAAACCAATGCTCATTTACCATTTCAAAATCCTAGAGCCCTTAAGAATTATGCTAAATCTACTTTGCCTTCCTCCACAAATGCAAAAACAAAAACAAAAACAAAGCCTGCCTGACAGCACAGCACATCTGCTTACAGCATGTTTTAACGAATTTTTTTTTTTTTTTTTTTCCCAGATGGAATGTTGCTCTCTCACTCTGGCTGGAGTGCAGTGGCTCGATCTCAGCTCACTGCAACCTTCATCTCCAGGGTTCAGGCGATTCTCCTGCCTCAGCCTCCTGAGTAGCTGGGATTACAGGAGTGTGCCACCGCACCTGGTACACTTTTAGTAAAGACATTTTTGCATTTTTAGTAGACACAGAGTTTTGCTATGTTGGCCAGGCTGGTCTGGAACTCCTGACGTCAGGCAATCTGCCTGCTTCAGCCTACCAAAGTGCTGGAATTACAGGTGTGAGCCACCATGCTTGGCTGGTTTACTGAATATTTTAAGCTAACTGTTGAGATCTACTGCTGAGGAAGAAAAGATTCCTTTTAAAATATTACTGTTCATTGATAAGGCCCCTGGTCATCCAAGAGCTCCTAATGAGATGTATAGAAGATGAATGTTATTTTCATGACTGCTGATGCAACATCCATTCTGCTGTCCATGGATCAAGGAGTAATTTTGACTTTCAAGTCTTGTTATTTAAGAAATACATTTCATAAGGCTATAGTTGTTATAAATAGTGATTTATCTTATGGATTTGGGTAAAGTAAATTGAAAACTTTCTGAAAAGAATTTATCATTCTAGATGCCATTAAAAACATTCATGATTCATGGAATGAGGTCAAAATATTCACATTAACAGGAATTTGGAAGAAGTTGATTCCAACCCCCATGGATGACTTTGAGGGGTTTAAGACTTGACTGTAGAAATAACTACAAATGTAGTAAAAAAAAAAAAAAAAAAAAAACTAGAACTGAAAGTGGAGCCTGAGAATGTGACCAAATTGCTATAATCTCATGACAACATTTTACTAGCTGAGGAGTTGTCTCTATGGATAAGCAAAGAAAGTGATTTCTTGACCTGGAATCTACTCCTAGTGAAGATGCTGTAAACATTGCTGAAAATGACAGCGAAGGATTAAGAATATTACCAAAACTTGGCTGGGCACGGTGGCTCACGCCTGTAATCCCAACCCTTTGGGAGGCCCAGGTGGGCGGATCACGATGTCAGGAGATAGAGACCATCCTAGCTAGTACATGAAACCCTATCTCTACTAAAAATACAAAAAATTAGCCGAGTGAGGTGACAGGTGCCTGTAGTTCCAGCTACTCGGGAGGCTGAGGCAGGAGAATGTCGTGAACCCGGGAGGCGGAGCTTGCAGTGAGCCGAGACGGCATCACTGCACTCCAGCCTGGGGGACAGAGCGAGACTCTGTCTCAATACTAATACTAATACTAATACTAATGCTAATACTAATACTAATAATTTAGAAAAAAAAAACTAGAATATTTCCAAAACTGAGTTGAAAAGCAGCAGCAGGATTTGAAAGGATTGACTTCAACTGTGAAAGAAGCTCTACTGTGGGTAAAATGCTATCACACAGCATCACACGCTACAGAGAACTATTTCATGAAAGTAAGAGTCAATCTATATAGCAGATTTCATTGTTGTCTTATTTGAAGAAATTGCCACAGCCACTCCAGCCTTCAGAAATCACCATCCTGCACACATCAACTCAACTGTATTTTAAAAGTCAGCATACATCAACTCAACAATATTTTAAAATTATGTACTTTGTTTTCTTAGACATAACACTATTGCCAACTTAATAGACTACAATATAGCATAAACATAACTTTTATGTGCACTGGGAAACCAAAAATTTTGTGTGACTCACATTACTGTGTATTTGCTTTATTGCAGTGGTACGAAACCAAACTTTCAATATCTCTAAAGCATGCCTGTACATTATTCAAGGACTGGTGGGAAGCTCCTTCTTTACAATATTTCTTGGTGAAGTAAGAATGTAATATCTACAATTCCCAAGACTTTTCTAGTTCTACCAAGTCAATTATTCTAATCTTTTCTTGTTTGTACCTTTCCCTACTACTCAATAACAAAAGAAACTCAGTACCACGTAGGGGATTTCCTGTGAATTACACCTTATCGAACAGACCAGCTCAACCAAAGAATAATTACCTCAGGATAATTCCTTTTATCTTCTTTTTAAAAATAATCCTTATATCACATCTAATTATTATTCCTTTAATGTCTCTGTTGTAAATTAGACTGTAAAAGTCTCGAAGAGAAAAGAGACCTTATCAATATTGTTCACCTCTTTAGTTCAACTCTTAGAAAAAGACCTAGCATAAAGAAGGTATTCAATAAATATTGTCAAGAGATAAACAAATAAATGGATACATGAATTAATGAACATGTAATGCAACATTCACTAGTTGCTTCATGCAACTGCAAACTCAGAACTGAATAATTTTTCTCCTGTTGTTGTTTTTACTATCAGGGTAACTTTCTACAGATTCAGCAGATATATTAGTAAGCATGAGATTTAATGAAAAACATGATAGGAAAAAATGCAAATTATATACAAAACAGAAAATAAATATTTGCCATTTTAACATTCAAAGTTGACAAAAAAATAAAAATAGTGGTCAGTTTGGGCAAAGCTGCTGGAAAAAGGCACTTCTACTGGTAGTATTAATTATAAAAAGATCCATGAAAATCCATCGAATGGATCAAAAACCTTTCAAATTCAATTCTGAGTATTTATCCACAGGAAATACTAAAAGATGTGCACAAAAGGTAGTTGGACAATATTCTCCATAGGTTGTTTACAATTGTGAGAAACTAAAATATCCTAAATACCCCCCAAATAGGAATTGGTTCAATAATTCAGGCTATATTACAACAAAATATTATGAGTTATTAACATTTACATTGTAGGAAAATATTTAATGACATAGGGACACAGTTACTATATATTATTAAGTTTTAGAAAAGAAGATTGCAAAGCAGTATTGTTGGTATCATCCTGTTTTGTAGGAAAAAGCATCATGTATAGGCATCATAAAGGCCTACTCTAAGTTCTAGAAGAATATATGTCAGTGTTATAATGCTTATCTTTGGGTAGTAAGTTTACAGGTAATTTTATGTTTCTTCTATAATAAGAAAGAGTGGTAAAAGTTAGTTAAATTCTAATAAAAGATATATATCATCATAAGAAAACATTAGAAAAATATATAGCAAAAATTAAATAGCTGCTATCTCTGAGTATAGGATTGTGGGTTAGTTTTATTTTCTTTCCACTTGAATGTATTTCTAAGTTTTCTGCAATAATCTCATATTACTTTTATAATAAGAAAAGTTCATAAAAGTTCATTAAATTTTAATAAAATGCATTTGATGGCATAGGAAAAACTTGAGAAGATATACAGCAAAAACAAACAGCAGTTATTTATCTCTGGGTATAGCATTAAGGGAGTTGTATATTTTCTCCTTTTTGCTTCTTAAGACTTTCCATACTTTTAGAATGAGTATATATGTCTACAATGAAAGAAAATAAAATGTTATTTGCAAGAAGTTTTTGCTACTCTGGGCATGGTGGCTCACACCTGTAATCCAGCACTTTAGGAGGCCAAGGCAGGCTGATCACTTGAGGTCAGGAGTTGGAGACCAACCTGGCCAACATAGTGAAACCCCATCCATACTAAAAATACAGAAATTAGCCAGGCATGGTAGTGCATGCCTGTAATCCCAGCTACTCGGGAAGCTGAGGCAGGAGAATCGCTTGAATCTGGGAGGTGGACGTTGCTGAGATCCCGCCACTGCACTCCAGCCAGGGTGACAGAGCGAGACTCCATCTAAAAAATGATAATAATAATAATAATCATCATCATCATCATCATCATCTTTTTTGCCCATCAAGTCACAGGGACAAAAGTCTCTTTGAATAACCATGTGCCCTAGGAGAGTAACTTAGAAGGTTCTAAGAGGTTGGTGAATAGACTATAAAGATCAAAGAAGTACCTGCTCTCATAAAAATTGTCACTGAGGAAAAGAAGGCAGTCAATTATAGCAATATATTGATCAGAATCAAGCTCAAGTAAATTTTGCACCCAAGATATCAAAGCTGGATTCATACTGCTCACTTCCACCTGTGAATGTCTAGTTATATATAGTTTTTAAATTTACAAAATAATACTGAAATGTCAGATTAGCAGACCGAAAAAAAAAACTATATATATATATATATATATATTTCAAGAGGAGAGTTGCTTTAAACCCTTACAGCTTTATCCACTACAAAAGTCAACATGTAAACTAAACTTTGAAAAGATATTTTATGTGTTGCAGGCACATTTTCACGGATGGAAATTAACTGAGAAAAGCCTATTCTGAGTTAGTAAAATTCTGAATTACAGAAGATTCTAAAATAATTATGATTGTAATACTATTTCATACAGTAACGGCAGTTGTGTAAACTGTTGACCCAAGTAGGGTCTGAATTAATGAGTAAAAAAAGAAGTAATGCCCTTACATTTGTATAACATTTACCAACATATAAAGCATTTTCGTATTTGCTTATTTAATTACAATGCTGTGAAGGAGTTAAGAAAAACTCTAATGCTGGCAGATTTCCCAGCATCACAAAGAATATATATGTGGTAGAGCAAGACCTTGACCCTTGATTATCAGCCTCCAAGGCCAATACTCTTCACATCACAAAACTCTGTTCCAGTTCTGATTAATTGCAGATCATTGACAGTAAGCAATGCATTGGCTGAAGTCCATATAATCATTCCCTCTGATTTATTTTATGTTTCTTCTTCTTAACTGCCTTTTACATGGGAGCTGCAGAGATACACTGCTCTCAGGTCTGGGTTGAATTATTATACATTCTTACTGAGTGAAATCACAGTTGATAAGCCTTTGGTATAAATGAAAAGATTTGGGGCATGTTTTGTTTTGTTTAACTGTACCAAGAAGCCTGAGAAGAAAGGGGAAGCTGAAAGCAAGAGCAAGTGACTAGGAAGGGAACAGGATGAACAGCACTGCTCAGGGACTTTAAAGGAAGAATCTGGAGGTGCCACATGATAAGAGAGGAACTGGATGAATGGGTCTGATGTGCGACAAGATAAGAGAGGGACTAGATGAATGGGTCTGATGTGAAGAAGATAAGAAAGTCACAGAAGCAGCTGGTTCTGTTATGCCACACTCACAATAACATAAAAAGCCCACATAGCACAGACTAATTTGGCAGTAATCTGAGATAGAAATGCATTAATACAATTATTCTTCTTGGCAGCCCAAACCACCTACTACCTACAAGCTTTTAGAATCTTAAATAACCCCAGGGCTAGGATGACAAAATGAGTTCCCAGAATAAACAAATCCCATTTTAGGGCAGGATGAGTCATCTTGGGAGGCCATTATGGCCAGGGGCCATGTTTCCTCCCTGACATGAATGAAGCCAGCTTCCTACTTTGTGCCTAGGAAGCCTCCCCCTCCTCTGTCCTACCCCTCTAACCAGTGCCTACAGCTTTGAAAGATAAACCAAAGTTTTCCTTTTTTCATTTATAGTCACAGTTGTTGCTCCTCTCATGGACAAGATTTCTGCTATCCTCAGATGTGTAGATTAGTCAAATATGGGTGTGTAAAGTCTCAGATGATTGAATTTATAAAACATTGCTGGGCTACAGAAGGAACATTATTAGGCACTACATGGGGAGAAATTGAAGATAAATACCTTAAAATTTGAGAATTGGAAAAAATGTTGATTTCTTTTTTTGTGTGGTAGTGAAGCCTTTCCTTCTTGCAGATAAATAGCTAAAATATATAAAAATGAACTTGATCTATTTCAAAAACATGAGATTTTATAATTAGAAAGAACCTACAAATGAGATAGCAAATAGTTTGTATTTCACCTACGGATGTGACCAGTTTATAGTGACCATCCTCGTCATGTTGAGATGAATGGATATGTCTGGGCTTAGGCAGAAAGGTGGTCATGGTGGATGGATAGATGGATTGCTAATGGCTGCTCTCAAGTTCACTATTGTAAATTTTAAACACAAATAAAATCCTAGACATAATGTGACAACGGTAGTAACTCAAGTTCTTTTTCTTTGTCTTTACAATAACTGAGCCATTGTGTTTGTCTCCAATCTACTGTTCAGACTTGGTACTATGTTGCACCACAGGGCTTGGAGATAAACTGCACTGCACTCAAAGCAAGCTGGAATCGTTCTAAATCATCACAAACTTCCTCTCAAAACAAATGGCTGTAGCTGAGTCCACACATGGTTAATTATTGACTATATACGGGGAGTTCTTCCAACTTACTTTGGAATACAATACAATGTTTATAAAATAATATAATGTTTATTAAAACATCAATTAGAAAAATGAGCTAATTTGAAACTTACATATATGTTTTTAGAACAAACTAGTAACTGTTTAATTATTTAGAACTTAGGAAAAATGTTTTTCAGGGAAGATATTTTATGATTGACAATTTTTTTTAGAATTCCTTGCATCCTGTGAAGACAGACAAGCCAACTTTAGTGAGTTTTATTTTTAAAAAAGTTATTTTCTATAGACAGTGCACCCCCTTATTGCCTACCTCTAGGCAGACAGCTCCCAAAAGCCCATACCTGCATGCTGCCCATGACATCTATGCAGGTGTTTGACACCCTGATCCTCTATAATCCTCATTCTATGAGTCCCAGTGAAATGACCTATGTAAGATAGTGCAGGTACAGAGCTTGGATTAATACTTCAATTACTTGAGTCAAAGGTTGATCTAATTTAATAGATAATCCCAGTTTTTCCTCTGACCTGCAGTGCCACTTCTGTCAAGTGTCAACTTTCCATCTAAGTATGAATCTATTTCTGTGCTCCCTATTCTGTTCAATTAGTCAGTATGCCTATTCCTATGCCAATGCATCTAGCATAATGAAGAAAAACCCTGGCTATCAGGTAGGGTAGGTGCCCACTGTGATTATTTTCCCTCCAAATTGTCATGGATTTTTGTTGGCTTTGATTTTCTTCATTAAAAATTGTAAGACCAGGCTATCTGGTTCAATGGAGAAAGTTGTTGTGATTTTGATTGGTATTTTGTTTGAATTTATAGATCACTTTGGCAAGCATTGAAGCATTGTCACTTTTGCAATATTATATCTTCTTCCTTTACATCAATTTGATCTATCTTTTCTTTTGTTTGCATTAACATCTTTCAAAAATATTTTATATTTTTTCACAAATGTGTGGTTATACATCTCACAAGTTGAATTTTAAATACTATAAATTTTTATGCTCATGAATTTCCAGCCCTTAGTTTTTGGTGTCTAGAAACATAATTGACTTAGTATATCAATTTTATATCATGCACTATGACTAAACTCTTTTATTAATTCTAACACTATACCTGAAAAATTTTTTGGATTTTCTATGTAGACTATTATGTAACCAATAAATAACGTGCTGGGTTTTCCTTTGTATTCAATTTTTTAAAAATTTTACTTAGTTTTTTGTACGTATATGTTTATTTATTTGCTTGTCTTATGGCTCTGGCTAGGATCTCTTTTGGGGGCTGGGGGAGGGCAAGAGTCTTGCTGTGTCACCCAGGTTGGAGTGCAGGAGCACTCACTCCTGGGCTCAAGCCATGTTTTGGCCTCAGCCTCCCAACTAGCTGGGACTACAGGCATGTGCTACAGTGCCCATCTCATTTTTAAATTTTTTGTAGAGACAGGGTCTCACTATGATCCCCAGACTAGTCTCAAACTCCTGGACTAAAGCAATCCTCCCGCTTCAGCCTCTCAAAGCTCTGGGATCATAGACTTGAGCCATTGCATCTGACCTGTGGCTAGGACCTCTTAAATAATGTGGGATAGAAATGGCAGTACTGAAAATTCTTATCTTTTTTCTGATTTAAAAGGCAAAGTTTTTAATGTCTTGCCATTAAGAGTAACATTTGCTGAAAGTTGAAAACATAATCCCTTTATCAAATTAAGGATATAACAAATTATTCCTATTTTTTAAAAGGTTTTTTGTTTGTTTTTTGTTTTTTGTTTTTTTTAAGTCCTGACTGGGTATGTATTTTTTCCTGAAACTTTTTGAATAATTTTAGGATTTTTCTCTTTTAATCTGTAAGTGTGATGGATGATAATTGATACAGTTTGGATGTGTGTCACCATCCAAATCTCATATTGAAATGTAATCCCCAGTGTTAGAGGTGGGACCTGGTGGGAGGTGACTGGATTGTGGGGGCAGGTTTCTCATGAATGGCCTAGCTCCATCCCTCTTGATACTGTCCTCGCAATATGAAGTGAGTGAGATATGGTCAGTTAAAAGTGTGTAGCTCCCCCTTCATGCTCTTGCTCTTGTCATGTGAAGTGTCTGCTCTTGGATTGCCTTCCACCATGAGTAAAAGTTCTCTGAGGCCTCCCTAGAAGCAGATGGCACCATCCTTCCTGTACAGCCTGCAGAACGATGAGAAGTTAAACTGATTTTCTTATAAATTACCCAGTCTCATGTATTTCTTTAGAGCACTCTGAGAACAGCCTAATACAATAATAATTGATTTTCTAATCTCAGATCAACTCTATATTCCCAGGTAATGATATATTTGTATATTTCCAGACATGGTTTGTAAGTATTTAAGATACATAACTCTGTGTGAGATTACCTTATCAATGGTCTTTTCCCTACTGTTTGTTTGATGTAGTCTCTAAATTATAATGGCCACATAAAATGATTTAAGAAGTGTTTCTTATTTTTCTAAGAAACTTTATGTAAGATTTGGAAAGAGCTGTTTAGCAAATATTAGTAGAAGATGTCTATAAATCCTCTGGGCTTGATTTTTTGTGGGTTGGTTTTTTATCACCAGTTACATTTATTAACTGTCATAGTACAATTAGGCTTTCCAATTATTTTATTGCATACTTTGGCAAATAATATATTTTTAGAAATTATCCAAGTTTTAAAATGTGTTGACATAAGTTGGTTCATATTTTATGTTAATTTCTCCTCCATCTGAAGCTGCGTCCTACTTTTTGATTCCTAATATTATCTAGCTGCACCTTCTCTGTTTCACGATCAGTCTTTCCATAGAATCATCATACTGTTCTTCTTTAGAGCAAATGAGTTATTGGTTTGTAGATCTCCATTGTATGTTTATTTTCTATTTCAGGTTTTTAAGTATTAATCTCTTCTTTTTATTTTCTTTGAGTTTACTCTTTTTCCAACTTCTAAAGTTAAATGCTTATTTAGTTAATTTGCAGACTCTCTCCTTTTCAAATATATGTATTTAAAGCAGTGCATTTTATTCAATCAACCACTTTTCACTTTTCCCATATTAGGCAATTTTTTAATCTATTTTTTGTTTGTCTTGGTACATATTTTATAATTTCAATGACTTTCCAAAACAATTAGGACACGTGCATTTTTATGATATGTGTTTTTTAATGTGCAAAGTTGAGCTGTGGTAAGTTTCTTATAAATTCCTATTTTAATTTATGGACAGAAAAGCAGTATAGATTAAGCAGGTTAAATGAAATGTGTTGAGACTAAGTGGCCACATTTGGCAAATGTGCTGGGTATGTTTAAGAGAGTGTTTATTTTCCATTTGTTTAGTATATATTCTATATGTACCCATTAGATCAACTTTGATAACTGAATTTCTTGAATATATGTTTGCTGATTTTTGTCTCTTTCATCTAACAGTTACTGAGAAATACATTAAAGATTTGTAAATTCTCTACTATAATATGGATTTTTCAATTTTCTCCTTGTAGTTTTGACAATCTTTGTTTTACATATATTCAAACTATCTTAATAAATATATAGCTTAGAAATTTTTATATTTTTCTATATACTTTATGTTTTTTTATTAGGTATATATTACCCTCTTTATGTTTTGCCTTATAATGCTTTTTGCCTCGAAGTCTAATTTTTCCAATGTTAGTTTTGTCATCTAAGCTTACTTAAGTTAAAATTTACCTGACATATCTTTCCCCATCCTTTTATATTCAATCTTTCTGTGTTCTTAGGGTTTACGCATTTCCTTGTTCCTTGTTAACAGCATATATCAGGATTTTAAAAATATGTTTAGTTCAGTTTTGTTTGTTTGTTTTCTTAAAATGAGATTTCACTATGTTGCCTGGATTAGCCTTGCAATCCTGGGCTGAAAGGAGCCTCTCACCTCAGCCTCCCAAGTAGCTGCGACTACAGGTGTATGCCATTGCACCCCGCTTGTTTTTGTTTTTGCTATAATAATTTTTGGCTTTTAATGTGGAGTTCAGTCCATATACATTGACTACTATTTCTGATATGTTTATATTTATCTATTTATTTTTATTATTATTATTTTTTATTGAGACATGGTCTCACTTTGTTGCCCAGGCTGGTCTTGAATTCCTGGTCTCAAGTGATATTATCTTAGTTTGCATTTTCAATTTATTCTTTTTTTCTCTTTGTTGCTGTTTTGTTTTGTTTTTAATTTACCTTCTATTCTTACCTTCTTTTGCATTGCTTGAGTTGGGATTACTGTTTTCTCATTCCACTCCTAATCCTGTGCTGGTTTGGAAGGTACATACTCTATTTCTATTATTTTAATAGTACTCCTGGAATAATTGTAACATACTGAAATAAATATAAAGATAATCAATATCTTTATCCTCTCATAAAACTACAAGGACATGAGAATTCATTAATTCCATTTGCTGCTTCCTCTAGACTTATTATTTTCTATAATTTTAGAACTAAGATGATTTTCAACCCATAAAATAGTTTATTTTACAGTTATATCTTTACATTTACCAATCTATTACCATTTTTCTCAACATTTCTTTTCTGCATCGTAGCTCTTCTTAAAATCATTTTTCTTCTTCTTGTAGTGCACTTTTAAAAATCTCTTAATTGGGGATTTGTTAGTGATAATCTCTCTTATCTATTGTGCATCAAAATCCATTTTTATATTGCAATTGCTTTTGAAAGATAATTTTTCTGAGTAAATAATTATAAGTTTAAATTTGTTTTCTCTCAGTATGATGAGGATTCTGTTTCACTGGTTTCTGGTTTATCTTGTTGCTATTAGAGGAATAAATATAGTTGGCATTCATTTTTTAGTTAGTCTAACTTTCTCTGTGCATATTTAAGATTTTGTCTGCCTTGTGCCTTCCGTAATTTTACCTTGTATCTCATTCTTGTCTGGTTTGAGTTTCATTATACTACCTCAATCACAGAATTGGTGTCTTCTTTGAACAGAAATTTTCTGGAATGGCATTTGGAGAAAAGACTTCATTCTAAGGAACAGTTTGTAAACTGGGGAAATGCAGCTTTAGGTACAAAGTGGAGTACTCCAGAGAACAAAGGAAGGGTTTGACTTTTACAGAGAAGTTTCCTGCCCAAGTTCCCAAGCAGATTCATTTAAGCAAATGAAGGAATAAAACTTGCTTAGTCCTGATTGGATGATACAGCTGAGCCGTGATTGATTGATGGGCTGAGGCAGGTGAGCTCTGATTGGTTGGCTCAAATGAGTTCTGAAAGTCCCCAAGTTAAATAGAGGTGTTTGGGTTTTCAGGGAACTCAGAGTATGTGTGTGACATCTAGTCAGCAAATGGTTGCGTGGCTCTATTTTAAATTTAGGCCTAGTTAGTCACTTGGAATTCATCTTGAAGGATTGGGTCTTTCAGGTGCACATTTGTTCGCGTTTCTGACCAATTGTAAAAATTCTCAAACCTTATCTTTCTGAATAGTGTGTATCTCCCTGTTTATCTCTCCTAAAGTCTAGTTAAGTCTATATTACTACCTCAGTTATTCATACCTTGCATCTATTTGTCTCTCTCTGGTATAATTAGACTTTCATTTACATCTAAACTATTTATTCCAGTCAGTAAGCCTTAAATTTATACACATACATATTAACATATGTATATGAAAGTGATATGTATTTATACCTATACAAAAGTCTATCTGTATATATCATATTTCTAGACATTTTGTTAGGATCATTTCCATAGCTGCCATGTCATTTTGTCTTGGGTTTTACTCAGACTTTTGATTTTGCATTTTCTGATTTTAAATAAATTAAATATACTTATTTTATTTCTACACTTAATTATTCTAAAATTTGCTTAGTTTTTTTTTTTTCTTTTCACCATAGACGTAGTGTAAATCCAAGCCCCCAACTAATGTGATTGTTAAGATTTTTCAAGGGAGGGCTCTTCACTAAGAGCTGAATACTAGTTAGGCACATTTTCTCCCATATCCGTTTTGTCTGGTTTCTCTATTCACTGAGAATATTGCCCTGTGGGTTACAACAGAAATGTTTCTACCCTTACAGAGTGTTTTGGATATTTATACAAACATTTTTGATTGTCTCATTAAATTAAGAAATGTGCTTGGCACTTACTGGGTAGAATTCAGAAATATTAGATACTCACAATATACAGAACTGCACACTACAATGAAAATCTTTCTTATTGATGAAAAAAGTATTTAGAATTATGTGATCCTAGTAGATAATGTCATTAGGCATATAAACCTAAAGTATTTTTTAATTTTAAAAATATCCTGATTTATCTCCAGGAATGAAGCTTTCTTTCATATTAATTATTGTTATATTTTGCTCATAATTTTTCCAAGAGTTGGGCACCATTTTAGAAAAGTATTCTCAACGAAAATGCTACCCATAGAATGAAAGTTGTATTACCATGCATTTGTATTAGCTGCAGCCATAGCTGTCACTCATGATGAGTCCACAGATAAGAGCAAACGGCTGATTACTGTCTTATGCCTTCCAGTGCCTTCATAATTTTTGTAGTTACATACTTATTAATTTATTATAATTTACTTTTACTTCTTGTTTATGTTTTAGTTGGGGCAATAACTTTTTTAAATTATGCAACTTATACCATGAATTTTATTTCAAAATAATAAAGGGGACATTATACAATTTTGAAAAAAGGGAGTTGTTTCTGATGGGTTTATGTACTACTGGGGTAGCACTCTGAGGGGTCCCAGATTTATATGAGTAATTTAAGTTGAACTTCCTACTTGGAAAACCAAAAGCTTAAAACTATAACTCTAACTCACTAGAAATAAGAGAATCGTTGGAATCCTGCTCCTGTTTTATTAGTCTTCCCTAAAGATTTTCCTTAAAGTCTTGCCAAGTCAGCCATGCATTTTAGATTTTATTTTAAAATATTTAATTTAGGATTTACATCTGTTAATGGGATGGCAATACTTAACTTCCTTGACCCACAGGATTTTTCTGAGTCAAAGCAGAATGCATATATAAGCACTTTATAAAATATTAATTACAAAGTAAATGCAAGTAATTGTTAGCCACAGTGTGCCCATTGCTTAATTATTTAAACAGGGAACTCTAAGAGAAAAACTCAAAATAAATAAATGCAAACATCCTAAATTGGAAGAATTACCATTCCATGGTGTCACGGCTTGGAGTCTGTTTCCTCTTCCTCATCACCCTCCAATCCTATAAAAAGTATTGGATCTAAGCAAGGGAAACAACTCATTGCTGCACTGTTTTGAAAAAACAGATTGTATTATATTAGCTAAAGTCTTTAAATGGGCAACATGATCATTGAATAGGTTTAAGGAAAAACAGATTTTTTTTCAGATGAGCAAAGTCTCTCCCGTCATAAGGATCAGAGCCATCCACTTGGCCTTCTTCCAGATTAGGTAATTATTGTCTGCCTCTGGCCTGGCTCCTCATTCCCTGTCTTTCCTGCTGCCCAAATTACCAATTGCTTATGTTAATCTCAGCAGAAAGATCTTGAACAATTGCCATCTTCTGGGCATGGGGAGTGGAAGGAGGTGAAATGGGGGGCAGGATAGAGTGAATCATAATCTGTTGTTTAAAGGCAGAAAGCACCTTTGGAGAGCAGAAGAACAAACCTTTTGTAGTCTAATCTGTTCAGCACGTGATATGAGATATAATGGATTATTACAAAAGAGTCTCTAGATGTACTTTACTTTCAATGTTTAAGAGCAGGCAATGAAAAACCCTGTGCATGAGTGGGGAGGAGAGTGTTACAAAATAACATTGTCAGCCAAGGGTGAAGCTACATCAAACATAGATGCCAGCTCTGCATTTGAGAGTGTACAGTATGGAGTAACAATAACTCTTTCAAGGTTTGGTGGAAGAGAGACTTTGCAGAGAGCTTGATGGATGGGAGTTAATGGTCAAGAAGCTCAACTGATACCAGAAAGTGTGCAGAAATGGGGATTCGCAACCATACGGAGAATGACACCAGCTTCATTCACAGACTGTAGAGTGTTACAGTCTTACTTTTTCTTTTCAGGAGGAAACTAAGATTCAAGTGATAAAGTAGCTTGTCCAAATTTTCAGTGAGTTAGGAACAAAACTGGGAGAGAATTCCAGATTCCATTGTAGTTATACCATCTCCCCCAAATTTACCAAGTACACAGTTTGTGGGAACTTGGTGTTCTGAGATAGAGAATCCTGCCCACCTTTTAATTGAGCAAACATCACAATATCAACTCCTTTCAACTGATGGCATTTCTATTCCAAGCTAGACTAGGTAGGGAAAACTCCTGGCGCTCTCTTTCAGGAGTATGGGTGGGCCAGGAACTGCCATGGTGGCTGGAAAGAAGTTGCAAGTTCAAGAATACCTTTAATTTATTCATTGTACCTGCTGCTGAGAAGCCTCACAGCATTGGCTCCTCTCCTGGAAAACTGCTAACTAGTCCTGTGAGCCTGACTTCACTGATTGCATATCTAATTATTAGCCAATAAACTAGACCACCCTTCTCGAAGCTTCTCAGTTTTCCATGTCAGCAGCACAGAAAGCCTGAAAAGCAGATTTAAGGAAGTTTCATTGCTTTTTATTTCAGGGTTCTTAAGAGCACAAAAGCAAATTTAAGAAGGTGCATCACCCTCATACAAAGTCGACACATGAGGGTCTAAAGATGAGAGAACAGGAGTCTAGATCTAGCCAAACATACAAAATGGGAAGCATTCTAAGCTACAATATTCAGAGCATCAGTGAACATCACATATGCAATATGGAGTAAAACAAGTCAAATACAAAAATGTACAATATGATGACTTTACATAAAGTTTTAAAGGTAAAACGATTCTTTGTCATTAGGCATCTGGGGAGTGGAGGGTGGCTATCCTTGCTGAGGTTACTGACTACAAGAGGCACAAGAGAATTTGTGGGGGACTTACAGGCTTCTGCATCTAGACAAGCGTGCTGGTTACGTAGGTACATTTATGTGGTACAATTTGGTGAAGCTGTAACTGATGGTTTGCTCACTTTTCTGCATGTGTGTTATACCTCACTCAAATTTCCCTAAAAAAAAAATGAATGATGGAAGGAGGTGTTCTGGTAGAAATTGCTGACTAAGAAGGACATTCTGGTAGTAATATTGATTACTTCAAATCCCTATTTTCAATTTTATCTCGTTAATTTTTAATAGAGTTCGGGGAAAACAAGAGGAAAAAGAAGAAAAAATTGTAGTACATATGTAATTCGCTGCTATAGGGCCTGGATTGGTTAAACAATTACATGTGCTCTGAAATGGACTACTCAAGGGGAATCTTTAAAGTTACACATTCAAGTATAACCATAATAGATTTGTTGCCAGTTCAACGTGTGTGGAAAGTCAGTACGTGGAGACACTGAGTGGCAGCAGAAAAAGAGGTTTAATCGTGGAGCTGTTGAATGAGAAGATGGGAGGAAACCTCAAATCCATCTCCCCAAGGAGTTTGTGTCCAGAGTTTTTACGTGTTTTGAAAGTGATCCAAAGTATGGAGATAGTTGTTGGTCGAAGAGTGAAGGGTGAAATCATGGGACAAGGAGATGAAGAAACTGTATTCTCATGCTGATTCTGTTCCTCTCCGGGGTCTTCAAACTGGTGGCATCAGCGGTTCCACTGAAATTCAGGATTTGAAAAACATCTTAAGCAATTCTTACACAAAAGCCTTAAGATTCTAAGATTCTAACATCAGAAATTCTACCAATGAGAACAATAGGGATGTGAATGGGCAGTGCCAACCACTGAGTGACTTTCTGTTACAAGAGAGTGGACCAAAGTGCAGCCTAATTAATGCTTAATTATAGCTACATTTCTGTCTAGAATTATTGTTAATCCTGTAAAGATGTCATCACAAGTCAATTTGAATAAATTCTGCAAATATATTTATCATACTCTATTATATGCTTGGAGCAGAGAGACCCACTGTAGGTAGTTCCTAGCCAATCAAAGATGGATCTAATTTCAGCTTAGATCCTAATCAGGAAGAGACTCTTTCCACAAAAGTAAGTTAATATCATCTCCCCTTTACTGCAGTAGCAGCAAAAACAAAAGAGGAAGGACAGAGAGCTCAGATGAGAACAGAGTGCTGTAGGCCAAAGAAAATCTGGTAGACAATTGGCATTCTGGAGTACTTAATGGATAAAGAAACTCTCTTTAGCAATCAAGTGATACAAACTATACTAAACTTTGAAAAAAAATTTTTTTTTGACGGAGTCTCGCTCTGTCACCCAGGCTGGAGGGCAGTGGGGCGATATTGGCTCACTGCAATCTCTGCTTCCCACGTTCAAGCAATTCTCCTGCCTCCTCCTCCCAAGGCGGACAGGGTTTCACCATGTTGGCCAGGCTGGTCTCGAACTCCTGACCTCAGGTGACCTGCCTGCCTCAGCCTCCCAAATTGCTGGGATTACAGGTGTGAGCCACTGTGCCTGGCTTATTTTGTTTTTTTTAACTTTTAATTTTTGTGAATACATACTAGGATGTGTATATATTTATGGAATACATGGTACAAGCATGCAGTGTGTAATAATCACATGATAGAAAATTGGGTATCCATCCCCTCCCCTCAGGCGTTTATCCTTTGTGTTACAAATGATCCACTTATACCCTATCAGTTATTTTAAAACGTACAACTAAGTAATTATTGACTACAGTCATCCTGTTGTGTTAGCAAATGTTAAGCATTATTCATTACTTCCAACTACCTTTTTTGTATCCATGAACCATCCCCACCTCCCCACTACCCCTCCACTACCATTTCTAGCCTCAGGTAGACATTTTTCTACTCTCTATCTCCATGAGTTCAATTCTTTTGGTTTTTAGATCCCACAAAAAATTGATAACGTTCAATGTTTGTCTTTCTGTGCCTGGCTTATTTCACTTAACATCTACGTTGTTGCTTCATCTATGTTGTTGCAAATGACAGGATCTCACACTTTTTATGGCTGAATAGTACTCCATTGTGTATAAAAGTTTTTGTAGTAATAATTCTGATTGATTCATTATTTAGTCTTTCTACTTAAGACAAAAGCAATTTACACACCACAATTATAGTGCCATAATAGTCTGTGTTTTTCTGTGTATTTATTACTAGTGAGTTTTATACCTTCAGATACTTTCTTCTTGCTCATTAACATCCTTTTCTTTCAGATTGAAGGACTTCCTTTAGCATTTCTCATAGGACAGGTCTGTGTAGATGAAATCCCTCAGCTTTCATTTGTCTGGAAGATTTTTATTTATTCTTCACACCTGAAGGATATTTTCCCTGGATGCACTCCTTCAGATTTTAAATGTGGCATGCCATTCTCTCTTGGCCTATAGGGTTTCCACTGAAAAGTCTGTGGCTAGATATATTGGAGCTCCATTACATGTTGTCTGTTTCTTTTCTCTTGCTGCTTTTAGGATCCTTTCTTTTTCCTCAACCTTTGGGAAATTGATTATTAAAAGTCTTGATGGAGTCTTTGGTCTAAATTTGCTTGGTATTCTAGAACCTTCTTGTACTTGAAGGTTGGTATCTTTGTCTAGGTTTGGCAAGTTCTCTGTTATTATCCCTTTGAAAAAACTTTCTACCCTAATTTCTTTCTCTACCTCCTTTTTAAGGCTAATAACTTCAAGATTTGACTTTTTGAGGCTGTTTTCTAGATCTTGTAGGCATTCTTCATTCGTTTTATTCTTTTTTCTTTTGTGTCCTCCTGCTGTGTATGTTTAAATAGCCAGTTTCAAGCTCACTAATTACTTCTTTTGCTTGATAACTCTGCTATTAAGAGACTGATGTATTCTTCAGTGTGTCAGCTATACTTTTCAACTCTAGGATTTCTGCCTAATGTTTTTTAATTATTTTAATTTCTTTGTTAAATTCCTCTGATGGAATTCTGAATTCCTGCTCTGTATTATCATAAATTTATTTGAGTTTCTTCAAAACAGTTATTTTGAATTCTCTATCGGAAAGGTCACATATCTCTCTTTCTCCAATATTGGTCCCTGGTGCCTTATGTTGTTTGTTTGGTGAAATCATGTTTTCCTGGATGATCTTGATGGTGGTAGATGTTTGTCAGTGTCTGGGCATTAAAAAGTTAGGTATTTATTGTCATCTTCTCAGTCTAGGCTTGCGTCTGTGCTTCTTGGGAAGGTTTTTCAGGTTGAATAAATGTTTGTATAGAGAATAAGGGCTCCAACTTTTAAAAGCAACATCCTACATGGATCGGAATTGGACTGCACAATGTAGGGCACAGAGCAGTGCATTTTATCATTCATTTGTTCTGTGTCAAACACTAGAATAAATAAAACTGATGACTTATCTGCTTTCATTGAGCTAGCAATTCTAGTGTAAGTGTTAGAAAGAGAGAGAACATAGATAAATAAGTAGGTAACCATGTAACATACCAAATGATAATGTTATAGTTAAAAAAGAAATCAGGTGAGGTAGGTCAGAAAGTATTGTGGTGGAGACTGCTATTTTATATGCAGTGATTACAGAATCCCTCATTACTCATATAACCTTTGAAGAGACTCAAAGTACCTAAGGAAGTGAAATATGTAGATACCTGGGAGAAGAATGTTTCAGAACAAAGAAAAAGCAAGTGCAAATATCCTGAGGCAGGGATGCGTTTGCTGTTTAAGTAATAACTAAGCCAGTGTTGTCAGATGGAAGCAAGTAAGTCAGGGGATGGGAAGAAGGGAGATTGGAAGAAGCAGAAGCCAGATTACAAGGGCTCTTGTGGGCCATTATCAGGAATCAGCTGAATGTGATGAAAAGCCACAGAAGAGCTCTGAGCACATGAGAGACATAATGTAACTTTTGTTTTTAAACATTCTTCTGGCTGCTAGGTTGAGGATATTCTGTAGAGGAGGAAGGACAGGAGTAGAGAGGCCCATTAGGATGTTACTGTGGTGATCCAGAGGAGAGATAGTGGGGGTTTGGCCCAGATGAAAGATTACAGATGTTTGGCTCAGGGTGGCAGCAGCAGATGAAGCAAAGACAGGTTGAACTCTAGGTGCATTTTGAAGGCAGAGTTGACAGAATATTCTGATAGATTAAATATGGGGAATGAAAAAGAAGAATCAAGGGAAACTTTGTTTTTTGGGCAAATCAACTTTTGGAATTCAATAGAGGCCTAGACTGATGTGAGATATGATATGCCAAAATTTAGAATCTACCTAAAAGCATGCAGCCAAATAAGATTACCTAAAGATTTGGTGTGGGTAGAGAAGAGGTCTGTGGGCTAAACTCTGCATTGGGTCAACATTTTAGGAGAGTGAGGACAAATCATCAAGGGAGTCTAAGGAATGAGCACTGAGGTCAGAATCCCAAGAGAAATCCAGAAGCCAAGTGCAGAAAGTGTTTCAAGATGGACAGACTGGCAAGCCCTATGAGGGATTCTAACAGATCCACTAGGATGAGAACTGAGGCCAAGCCATTGTATAGGTCACTGTGAAGGTCATTGGTGATCTCAATGAAGAGGAGTTTATTAGTAGAAATAACAGTTAGTTTATTAGTAGGAATATGTGAGTGGTTCAAGAATAAATAAAAGAACAGAAATAGGCAGAGTATGGACTGCTCTTTAGAAGAGTTTTGGTGCAAAGACAATTAGATGAGGTAATAAGTAAGTTCTCTGGCTGAGGTTGCAGTTGATGTAGTGGCCTGGAAAATGCACACTCAGATGTCTTGCTATGGGGGCCATAGTTGGTGAGCAGCCGCTGTTGCTGCCCTTCTAGATCTACCATTGCATTTGTACCAAGGCCACCACTGCATTTGTACCAGGGCTGAACCTGGACAAGGAAGTCATCCAGGAGGGAATCCTGTAGCAGGTAACTTTGGCCTATGGTCTTTTGCAGCTGAAGCTTTCTTAGAACTCCACTGCAACTTGGAACCCTCCTTTCCTATCCTCCTTTGCTTTTCCTTTCCTTTACATGTGTCAGATCTGCATCACAATCTGAATTTCTCCTTTCACACGCCTGCTTTCTCCCCTCAGTCTCTACGTCTACTTCTTAAAGGAGTTGAATTAACATAGTTGGTAAAGTGATGAGCTAAGTTATAAAGTTTTAAACCCAGGCAATCTGGATTCAGACACTGTGCTCTTAACAGTGCTTCATACTATCACTCCAGCAGAGCGATAGCAACAGACCCTAAGCAAAAAAAGAACTTGAACATTGATCAGAATAGAGATTAACTCTCATGGTTTTCAATAAAGAATATTAAGCGATTTTTCTTGTACTTTTATTTCTTCTCTCTGTCTGGTTGTGTATGTATTAAAAATTATAGTCTAGATTTTAGTATAGGTAGATATGTGAGATTACCTAAATTAATCACATAATTTTCATTTTAAGGCATAGCTAAAATAATTCTCAATGAATCTTTTTTCGTATCTTCAAGTTTCTAAATTTAAGATCTGCCCTAAGAATTGTGCGTGTATAAATGGGATAGTTCCCAGTGAGAAAAAAACTCCCAAGATTTGTTCAACAAATATTTGTCAAGTTTCTACTATCTGTTAGGTTTTGTGCTGAGCACAGGGAATACATGGTTAACAGAGACAGACATGGTCCACGCTGTCATGGAGCAGAGACTGGGTCCATAGAGGGTAAAACAAAGTAAGATACATTCTCTACCACCAGCTATCTGTATGGTACAGCATCATGTGAACCAGACAGACCTAAGTTCAAGTATTGTGGGCCTGCTATTTACCAGTTGTGTGACCTTGAACAATCGACTTAAGCTCTCTAAATCTCATTATCTCCTCTGTAAAATGAGGGTACTAATTCCATCCTATGCAAACAATTGTGAGGACTAGAGGAGATAAAGCATATAAAGCCCCTAACAGGATTTTGGTAGACATGGGATGATAAAAAAATGTGACTGTCATTTTTGGATCTGTTATCATAAGGAGGCAGAGTGCATTCTATGTTACATGTATATTTAAACCTTACTTTCAAAAATTCTCTAACCCTACAAATAATTATGTCAAGTTACAACAATGTCACAATGTAAACTTGTACATTCACTCCTCCCCATCCCTACCACTGTCTTCCAGCCATTACCCAGCGGCACTTACCTTCCTCTTGTGTTCCTTTTTATTGCTTGGCTTTTAACTAACTCCTTGTTCATACTTCCACCAAAATTGAGTATTTGACAAGAAAATGAATTAATGTGGTCTTTAAAAAGAACAAACAAAAACTCCCACAAATTTTTTTTTTTAACTTTGGAATAAGATCTAGTAATTAATAAATGAGAAGGCTGTTGGTACAACTGAGTTGGGAGCTAAATGTGGACTTAGTTTATTCATTCTCTTTTGTGTGTCAGAGCCTGAATAACAGACCATTTGCTGTGATATTTATTGTTCTTCCCTGGTAATGACCTTGCATTATGCAGTTTCCAAAGTGAGCAGACGTCTCTGCCTCCGACACCTTTCCCCAAAACAACCCCACCTTCACCCCCACTACAAACAAACACAAAAAAAGGGTTGGAGAAACACACTTCTAAGGAAAATAATAGTTCATTTGCGAAAAATATGTCTTTTTTTTTTTTTTTTTTCTTGAGACAGAGTCTCACTCTGTTGCCCAAGCTGGATGGAGTGTAGTGGTGCAATCTTGGCTCACTTCAACCTCTGCCTCCCAGGTTCAAGCAATTCTCTTGCCTCAGCCTCCCCAGTAGCTGGGATTACAGGCATGCACCACTACACCCGGCTATTTTTTGTATTTTTAGTGGAGACGGGGTTTCACCATGTTGGCCAGGCTGGTCTCAAACTCCTGACCTCAAGCGATCCACCCGCCTCAGCCTCGCAAAGTGCTGGGATTACAGATGTGAGCCACCGTGACTGGTCTTTTCCTTCTTATTTATTTGAACTTCTTGTTCTCAAGTTAGGGTTTTAACAATAAATGTCATTTTCCATTCGAGAGGAAATATTCACAGTATCTTTGCAATTAAAGGTGCATTACATATGAAAATCTCCTCATTTTGTAACTGAAGAAAATGAGCCTGACAGTATTTGAATATCATCTACCAAGTTCTTGAGTTAACCTGTTCATACATCTGACCAATTAGGGGACCAAAATATCAACTTCAAGTTTTCTTAAAAACAGTGGACTCCAAAGGGAAAACCTCTTTTTAAATGTGCATTTTGCATCTTTTCTTTCATTTACTCACTCAGCCCTGGGGAATTAGAATGGGTAACTGATTGGTAAGGTGGCAAAAAAGAACTGGTGTACCTGAGTCAGCACTGCTCTTGGGATTAGACCCATCTACACCTCCAGTGCCTCCTCCTGCAAACAGCCTGGAGAATTGTCTCTGACTAGTGAGCACTTTCCCTAATTTTGGGTCCCATATGATAAAGGCTGCTTGGCCAACAGCCCTAAAATGGCGTCCTCCTATTCAGCCTCTCTCAGCAAATAAGGTGGTATTTTGGCCTCCATCTTATCTCCGCACCACTCCTGCCCCCATTTATTCATAAGCAGAGCAGGAAAGATAAATCACTTATTGCGTCCGCTAAGATTATACCCCTTCAGTATATTTAAATTGCTTTAGCAATATGAGTTACTAAATGATTAATATTAAATGATTATTAATAATTATTGATGATTATTATCATTATTAAATAATTAATATTATTTATCATTAGGACATGATAATATTAATAATAAGTTTTCTAGGGACATAGCATTTAAGGAAAGGAACGTTTTATGTTGTTATGATGTGAAGCTACATGCCCCTGAAACTTAACCTGCTTCCATTAGAAACACAAAGCCTGTGAGCAGAATTCTCAACATGTGACAGATGGCCAGACCAGGAGAGGGTCCAAGTATCACATCTATAAATTTGTAATCACCTTGGCATAAGTTTGCCAGCTGTTGATATATGCATGGGAGAGTGAGAAGATGCAGGTAGAAATAAAGAAAAGGTTGGAAGAGAACGACTATTCAAACATTTTTCATGACATTTTTTAAAGATAATAGGGAAGACTTTATTCAGGAGGGACTACTGCAATGGGGATTGTGCAGTAGGAGTGAGAGGTTGGGCTCAACTTTGAAGAGAACAAAGACAAAGCTGAATTTATAGCCAAGGAGAAGGGTGAGGGTCAGTAGAACATTCCTAAGAGGAAACATCAAGGCTAGAGGAAGTCTTGCTAAACAAACTCAACAGAATTCTTTTTCAAGGCAAGCCAATGTGATAAGATATCAAGGGTGAGGGATGAGGAATTTGATCAGATACTGAGGATGACCAGATAACACAGATGGGGGATTTTTGCTAAACTGACTGAGCAGAATTCTTGCTAAAACTAAACTAAGCCCAAGATTGGGACCTAGTCAGAAAGAGGACTCAGAGGAGCCTGGCTCAAGTGTGTTCAAGGAGAAATTTATTTGATAAGATTTCCTTGAATGATCATCTTTTTAACTGAGACCATAACTTTCATCACAGTCTAAGAGATTCATTTATTCAACAATATTTTTTATTTATTCATTTAGAAAAAAATATTTACTAAGTATGTGTTATGTGCCAGGCACTGTGCTGGGCATTGAAGACACAATAGTCATTGTGACAAGCCATGGCCCCAACCCTCATGAAACTGACCACCTGTGATGGGGAGACAGATAAACAAAGAGCTACAGTTTTTTGGCAGCTGAGAAAAAAAAAACATAAACAGAGAGCTATACTAGAAAATAACAGGGAAAGCTGAGCTACTGACAATTGAGTGGTCAAAGAAGCCCAATCAGGGAAGGTAACCTTTGAATTCAGAAATGAGAAATAGGCTATTGGTCATCTTATAAGCCCTAGGAAGAACACCATAGTCATAGGGAATAAAACTAAAGGACTCCAAGGCAAGTGGAGCTGGATTATGCTGAGAATGTCAGAAAGCCAGTGTGATAGGGTCTGGGACAGGCAAGATGGAGCAAGTGTTGTGGAAAGAACAAGGCTAGTATAAGATTATATGAGTTTTCTTGAAACATTACTCTGGTCACTGTGAAGGTGATAGACCTAGGACAATAAAGAAAGCAGGAGACTAGTTGGTGGTCTATTAGGTAATCTATGCAAATGCAAGAAATGAGAGTGGCATAGGGGGGATTAGAGGAGGAGAAAGAAGACCAAACAGCCTAAAGGAGAAAGGTGCTAGGGAAGGCTTATACTGCACAGTAGGTTGTCACTGGAGGAATAACTTCCAGTTATTCCTGTGTCTTTCCTGAATGCTGGATTGCTACAGACAGCTACTCCATCAAGCGCAGTATAGATACCATGCATGGGCCTGCATACAGCTCTCAGATGGACAAGAATATGGAGATCTTAAAACGTGTTAGTGAAGCCAGAAATGGGTGAAGCAATTTATTCCACAGTCTCATTCTCACTCTTTCAATACATAGTCTTGCACACTCAGTATGCACCAGGCATTGGAACAGAACAATGAATGGGAGAGGCAAGGTCCCTGCCCTCCTAGAACTCACACCATTGAAGTGGACATGGATCATCAATTGATGAACAAACACATTTGGTAATTTCAGTGGATAACAATTCCTATGAACTACAATTGAAGCTGGGTGAGGAGCTGACATTCAAGAAGCAAACTGAAGGAAGCAGGAGAACAAACCATGCAGGGATGCAGGATGAGGAGGACGGCCCCGTCATCGTCATCATCATGCAGCAGTGCAAAGCCCCCAAGGGGCTGGGGGCTCAGGGTTGGTGCACTCCCTCCGAAAGCTCATACAGGCTTTCTTCTCATTTCCTAGTATTCTATCTGTATCAGTCCATTCTCACACTACTATAAAGATACCACTCGAGACTGGGCAACTTATAAATGTAGGAGGTTTAATTGATTCACAGTTCTGCATGGCTGGGGAGGCCTCAGGAAACTTACAATCATGGCGGAAGGGGAAGCAAGGATCTTCTTCTCCTGGCAGCAGGAGAGAAAAGTCAGAGTGCAGGAAAAAGCTGCCACTTTTAAAACCATCAGATCTTGTGAGAATTCACTCACTATCACAAGAGCAGCATGGATGAAGTCACCCACATAACCCACCTGAGGGGGGACACAGAGCCAAACCATATTACTATTTAATCTCAACAATTCTAGCTTATATAAAACAGAAAGTATCCTACAGGAGGTTGGATGACTCTTGTTTTTTATAATCCCAAATGTCTTTAATTAAATATCCAAAATTCCATGACCATCCATGTAAGTACTTAAGCTTGATACACAGATGAAAATTCTAAACTGTTCCAGTTTAGACAGAAAAACATGTTATTTGAGCACATAGAAAGTGTGGGTGTGTGTGCACATGTGAGACAGAGAAAAAGAAAGTGAGAGAGAGAGAGAGATAAATTAAAAGAGAAGGAGAAAGAGAGGGAGGGAGAGAGGGAGAAAGGGAGAGAAGGAGAGATACACAATCTTAGACCACAGTGGCTTTGTGTCTTACAGATGAAGTCATTTGTTTATAATTGTTCAAAATAGATGTTTACCCAAGGAACTGATAGCAACTTTGAGACGCCAGTCTAACCTTGAGGTTTCTGTGTCTGCTTAGACAAGTGGCAGTGACCAGGCCTAAGTGGCGTTGATGAGTCCACATGACTCCTTTTTTTCTGATCCACTGTATTGGCCACCAGCCGACCCAAGACACCCTCTCCCTGACAATAGCCTAAATTTCTGGTACTTGAAAGAAAGCACAGTAAGTTATGGGCCAGAGTCATTTTGATAATGGAGAAGGCAATGATGCCAAGTCTGGAGACTCTGCAACTGAACCCAGGACCAGGATTTTCAATTGAGAACTACCCTGCTCAGGATAATTGGACAATACAGATTCTTTTAAAAATGCCCCTCTGTTGCCTAGAACCAAAACGATTTCTTTCCCATTTCCTGCTATTTCTTTGGGGAATCTGTTTTCAACAAAATTTCACTCTAAAAACAATAAGTTTATCTTTCCCAGAAACAAATACTCTGGAGCTGCCTTTATGGACCATCTCTCAGAAAGCAAGCAGGTGCATGATCCCAGGGGAGGCACCATGCCAGGTGAAGTCTTGGCCATCCCACCGCCCCCTAGGCTTGGGTGTGTTTTTCATTCATGTAGACCAGCTAGAGGCCAGCAGACTAAGCAACATGTGGCCCACATGACCCCCAGCATCCTGCCCACAGCTCTCTGGAGCAGACAGCATCCATCGTTATTTCTTGAGGCTCTTCCAAGAATGTTTTGCTGTAGCCTCCATCCAGCTTGGTGCTGGGACTGCAGCTTCACCGGGCTTTTTCCAGGCTGGCTCTGTCACTCCCCTCTGAGACATTCTAGACTCTTTCAAAATTAACCATGCCTTCCTCTATGGGACAGACTTTACATTGTCTTCATTTCAATGAGTTCAGAATCTCTGGTACCAATAAATAAATATCTTCCCAAAAAGTCTTATTGCTCTCCCATTGCCAGAGCCAGGAAGTATCTGGACATTACTGGCCCTGCTTCCCTCCTCTGCCTGAAGATAGGGAGTTGCTCATCTGAATAGTTTAGATCCCCTACACTGGAGTAGTTCACTTGATCTTTGGGGGTTGACAACAGAGAGAGGTGACTGCTACCTGCAGCAAAGTCCCTGCCACCAAGAATGGAAGAGTGTCCTGGCCATTATTTTAAATTGATTTATTTGAAGAGATTAGTAATAAGGATATCTAGCCAAAACTCTCTTTTTTATTTGGAACTCTGAAGGGAAAGCATTTTTTAAAAACTACTTTAATAGAACCATTACAAAACAGCAAAATTTTAGATTAAAAAAAACTTTTCAAAAGGATTGTGCAGACATTACATATTTTTAAATCTCTTGTTGAAAAGACATAAGGTATCTCCTGGGAAAGAACACAGGTAAATGTTTGACATGGTAGACATATGGCCATAATCTATACATTCTTTCATCTTTCCATGAAAAAGAAAAGGAACATTGTGTTAGTCCATTTTCACGCTGCTGATAAAGACATACCCAAGACTGGGAAGCAAAAAAGGTTTAATGGACTTAGAGTTCCACATGGCTATAGAGGCTTCACAATCATGGCAGAAGGTAAGGAGAACCAAGTCATCTTATAAGGATGGCGGCAGGCAAAGACAGAGCTTGTGCAGGGGAATTCCTCTTTATAAAACCATCAAATCTTGTGAAACTTATTCACTATCATGAGAACAGCATGAGAAACCTCTGTCCCATGATTCAATTACCTCCCACTGGGTCCTTCCCATGACATGTGGGAATTGTGGGAATTACAATTCAAGATGGGATTTGAGTGGGGACACAGCCAAACCATATCAAACATTCTTGTCTTTTCATGTTGTCATGATGTACCCCAAAAGAGATGTTGCCTAAGAGGTATGTATAACAATAGAGATGAATGCATACAACAGGAGAAACTGCCTTCCCTCTCTCACTCTTCATAGTTCTATAGTCTTGGGAAATCCCATCTGCCATAGTCAACCATGCTGCCAACGCCATGGGACAAGGTTCACAGAAGATGTAAATGGAAATTTCAGAGAAATAGAAAATGCTACTTCTTGGAAGATAAATTAAAATTATCTCTATCTTTACCTTATTTACTTAGTCATTTAAAACAATGATATCAAATTGCCATATTTATTTGGATCTATTTCTAGACTGTCTTATTGCTCTGTCTAGTTTTCTGCCAGTACCTTATTATTTTCACTACTGTAGCTTTACCATATATTTTCCTACAAAATAGAGCTAATCTCTCTGTTGTGGGAGTTTTGAGATTGATGTAGAAAAAATACAAGAACCCATAGCCCCAAGACAGTAGCCATCCCAGGCACAAGCAAGTTGAATGTGTTCAGAGATACTCTGTAAAAGTTGAATATTTTTCTTCATAAATGAAATGTGTTCAGCTGTGGTCTGCTAAATTGATAAGAAATCACAACTGCAGTTAAGCTCCTGAATATAAGGATGTTGCATTATTAGGAAGTTAATTATATGTGCTATATGACTAAATCAAAGGGAAGAACAATGTAATCATTTCAGTAATGATTAAATAAAATAACATTTGATTTAATTCCAAATCCAGGTTTTTAAAAAAATTCTTAGCAAACTAGGATAGATGAACATGATTAAAATATATGCATCTTAAATCAAAAGTCCACAGCATGCTAGCCAATGCAATTGACTGGTAAAACTAAACAAAAGTCACAGATATTGGAGTGGCAGAGAGAGAGAGAGAGGGAGATAATTTTTTTTTTCAGATGATCCTATTTTATGTCCAGAAAGTCCAAGAAAAAAAATGATAACAGGATAAAAGAAAATATAAAATTATTAAAAACAATTAAATCTATTTTGGTTTCTAATTTATTAATTTCTCCATATATTTTTCCTTGGCTTTCCTTAGGTTTTCTTTTCTTTTTATGGTTTTTAAACTTCTTAAGTGGGTCACATTACTTTTTTCTTTATTGTTCCATAATGTCAATGTTCAAGCTGTGAATTTTCCTGTTAGAAAATCTCTACGTGTATTCCATAAATCTTTGCTACATCTCACCAATTCTAAGATGCCCTTTTCACATTTTAACATCTCTGAGATAGAAATTTTGATGGAATAGTATCAATTGTATCTTACTGTCACTGTGGCCAGGAAGTAATTGTCATGTAGTTGCTATTGCACAAACTCGATTATCGCTGTTCATACTTTTGCTTCACTTGACATGCAAGTATTGTTGGTAATTGCCATTTAAAATATCTTCAAAAAGTTTTCTCTATAATTTGGCATCAAAATTAAGTTATTGTGGGTGCAGAAATACATGGAAATAGATCAGCAGGGCACACATTTATATTAGTGATGTACATTTCCACCTCAGAAAAGGTACTACAGTTTCGTATTTTCTTGCAAAGCAGCTACCAAAGGCTTTGCTTGACCTAAGAAATGAATACATAACCAAGTAGATGAAGTTGTGTTACATTTTGTTCCTGCAACACATGAAAAAGGATTGTCCATTATACACTAAGCAATGCAACTGAAGGAAAAAGAAAATGCTAAATCCCTTGGAATGGATAGAAGAAATTTCATAGGAATAAGAGCTGGTATGTCTCACCCACGAATAATGCAGGACTATTGTCAAAGCATTACATATCAATTTGACCAAAAATTCAATCCAATTTCGAACAGAGGCTGCTTAAAGTCTAGTTATATACAATTATTCAATTGAGAAAAAAATTAAATCATGGGTTTGATCATATAAGAAATACTGATCAGTATTCTTTGACAACTTTAAATTATACTGAAAATGCTAAAGGTGACAAAGAGATTAAGATCATGAGCACAGGACACAAAAGCAGCAATCACTGTTTTATAAGGCTTTGCATAACTGTCATTAACCAAATTTGCTAAAATACTTACTTAAAAGCCATAAGACAATACCTGACAATGAAATGTTATTAGGAATGCATACACACAAAAAAAGGATAAACCATGACTTAGTAGTGATAGAGAACTGACTAAATGTCATCAGGAAAAGATGGGCAGGATTCTTAGGATTCTTAAAGAATAAGTAGGAGCTCCAGGCGTGGTGGCTCATATCTGTAATCTCAGCACTTTGGGAGACAGAGGCGGGCAGATCACCTGAGGTCAGGAGTTTGAGACCAGCCTGCTGAAACCCTGTTTATACGAAAAAAAAAATACAAAAACTTAGCCGGGCATGGTGGCACACACCTGTAATCCCAGCTACTTGAGAGACTGAGGTAGGAGAATTGCTTGAACCCTGGAGGCAGAGGTTGCAGTGAGACGAGATCACACCATTGCACTCCAGCTTGGGCAACAAGAGTGAAACTCAGTGTCAAAAAAGAAAACAAGAAAAAAAAAAGAGTAGATAAGTAGGAGTGTTTCAGGAGGATAAATAAGGAACAGGCATTACAAGGGAAATGGCACAGCAAAAGTATAGGAGAATATAGAAGATGATAAACCCATTTGGAGAAATAAAAAATTCTGTTTGAACAGGAGGCTTTACATGGCAAAGGATATGTCAGTTTGGCCACACCCTTTAAATAGGACTGGGTGAGACGATGGAAACTGTGTACAGATCTTCTTGGTAGTAGAGTCCCTCAGTAGCAGTATGGCCTAAATTACACGCTGGAGGGTCTTCCTACTTCTAATTTTATTTCTTGCTTTGTCGCCTATGCCTAGCACAGAGTGTAGTGCTTATTGGACACTGAAGAAGTATTTTTTGAATTGAAAGTAAGATTTTTGTAGCTGCAAGATTGTCCTGTAGAATGCTGAGCATGTGGAAGACCTCAATACATAGATTGAGTGGTGGCTTGATTTGTCAAAAATTTTCATGAGCTCAGTTGGCAGGATTCACTGCCAAAAATCATATACATTTTTTTCCTTCCTACTCCTTGCTTTATCCATCATGCAGGTGTGTTCCCTCAGAGGCACTCTGTAGTGCTGTCGCCCTCTCCACGTTCCATGCTGCCTAGACCTCGCTTGTTTGCCTCACTGCCATTTCCTCCAATTCTGTGCCATAGTGAGTAGTTAAAATAGCAATGGCAAATGTAGCATTGCATTTCTTCTCAGCCATGGCTCTTTGGGCATCAGCTCATTTAACTAGATTTTTTGGGGAAAAAAATTGTAACATCTATATAAAATGAAGAAGTATGATTATTTGGTGACATCTCATCTTAGGTCTTCTTGTTTTAAACAAATGCCAGAGGTTATACCTTCTCCCCATCATTACTAAATAAATTAAGAGAAAACAAAATAAACATAGCTCAGTCTTAGGTTCAGGGATTAAATTGAAGCTCTTATATTAATAGGAAATACTTGAGATGTGCATTAAAAATATTCAAGATTGGATGATTAATTTTTTTAAGCTGGAAATGTGTATATTCAACACACTGAAAATCATATTCAACAATATTGAAAATCCATGATTAGAGGCAGGAGGCATGGTGTGAAGAGATACAGATAGATAGATAGACAGAAAGACATTGGCTACTTTGTAAAATATATTCTTGCTTTAGCCTTAAACAGAAATTTTGCTTACTTAACAATAGATGTAGACAAAAAAAAACTTTCATATTTTAAAAATTTATTTTATTATTTAGATTACTGGCAGTACCTTTGTTTTAAAGAGAATGTTCTGGCTGGGCACAGTGGCTCACACCTGTAATCCCAGCACTTTGGTCGCTGAGGCAGGCAGATCATGAGGTTAGGAGATCGAGACCATCCTAGCCAATACGATGAAACCCCATCTCTACTAAAAATACAGCAAATTATCTGGATGTGGTGGCACACGCCTGTAGTCCCAGCTACTCAGGAGGCTAAGGCAGGAGAATGGCGTGAACCCAGGAGGCAGAGGTTGCGGTGAGCCGAGATTCTGCCACTGTACTCCAACCTGGGCAACAGACAGAGACTCCGTCAAAAAAAAGAAAAAGAAAAAGATAATGTTCTGTTTCACAGAACTAGGATTGACTACCAGCTTCTGCTGGCCAAGGACAGACACCGAATACTGTAACCCCAATTTACTATATCAGTAATTTGGCAAGAAGTAATTCTTCTTAATGGAGTGAGAGAAATATACCATTTTTTGTGTGTATCCCTAAAGCCAAAATTTTATGCTTCTTGCAAGAGAAGCAATATCAGAAATCTCAAAATTATAATAATATAGACTGTAAGAGCTTGCAGGAACAGAAAGATCCTCATCCAATCCTCTCAGTTTACAGATGAAATAAATAAATAAATAAATAAATAAATAAATAAATAAATAAATACATTGATTGGTTACAGACATTTTAACAAGCTAGTGATAGAGCCAAGACTAGAACCCAAGTTCTGACTTTACATAATTAATTGGCCCAGGACATTTAACAGGCCAACTAGTCTAATTCAGAGACATCTGGGTTGTCTATGCAGTCACAGGCTAATTCAGTAGAGTTCAAGAATACTTAGAATCTCTCTTTTGGCAGATTTATGGACTTATAAACCAAAAGTAAAATGTATTAAGGTAAAATTTGCTTAAAGGAATTGATAATTAAACCTGAGAGATCAAAAGTCCTAATTACTGCACTGCAGCTGCCTAGTAGAGGTAGTTCTGAGAAAGAGACAAGAAATTGCTATGTGCTTCTCCCCATTTCTCAGATGAGAAAATTAAGGCATGAGAAAACCAACAAAACCATCTTGCTACAGAAGAAATGACTCCAAAGAAAAGGCTTCTTTTTCCTGGGCTGCATTCTGCAACCCAAAATTTGTGTAAATCTATAAAGCACTCAAGATTCCGCAAGGGCTCTAGCCCAATCAATAAATAATATGTAGAGTTGAGAGATTGAGGTCTCTCAGCAGCTTTACCAAGATCTATTAAAAGTAATTTCAGTTCCCTTTTGAATTGCAGTTCTTTTTCTTTTAGCTCTGCCAGAAGGTTTTTATTTTATTTGTTCTTGCATTTTGGATGGCGTCCTTTGTTGGCTGTAGGATGGATTTGATTATCTCATTTCATTTGGTCCTTTCCAGCCTATTTCTGTGATTCGAGTGGGTTGGAAATGGATTTCAAACTTGTTTCCCAAATGCGAGGGAGGAGGACATTCTCAACAACCTTGCTTCTTGTCCTCTCCAGTGGGTCACAGGCCTGCCTTTCCATCCAGGAGTCCCCATGAACCCAAGACTCCCCAGTTCCATTCTTGCTCCAGCTACACTTATTCCATTATTTGCTGCAGAGCCATAGGATACCTCCAAATTAGGCAGGCACTTTTCAGATTGACTTTTGAGGAGAGGAGTGCCTATTGTTTACAGAATTTCAAGTCCATTTTAAAAACCATAAAGTCAATCAGCACATCAAACAACAACTCTTTACTGGGCAACTAGGGTGTATCTGACATATTGAAAAGTCAAAAATAAGCCCAGCAGAAATCATGGCTCAGACAGGCTGAAGATTTTCCTCACTGACTTCTACCTCTTGTTCCTGCAGAGATGGGCAGGATTCCCTCTCAGACAAGGAGGGCGAGTTCACCGAAGTCATCCAAACATTTTGCCACAGAGGCTGAAATCAAAGCAAGGGTTGTCTACAACACTAGGATATTTTTTTCACTCACAGTCTTCCAGGACATTGCAATGCCATTCTTGAAAATGACATGCTATGATTTGCACAGTTCTCTACCAAACAGCACCTAATTACAGCAATTTCCTGTGAGCTGCTTTCCAGACTTCAAGACAGCCTGCCCTTTGCAGTAGACAACACTGCATGATTCCAGTGATGAGAAGGGAGGAAAAAGACTTCCTTCAGAAGCCTTGTGAAATAGCAGCCCTTACTAAGCATGTAGCAGCCACACTTTATCTCACTGAGTTAAAGATGAGTAACACACCTGCTCCTGGCAGGCCTAACACTGCTTGCATTTCTTTCCTCACCACAGTGTGATGGCAATTGCGCTGCTCTGTTTCTTTCAAAGGGCATATCCTTTCACCACGAGAGCTCTGGAAATATTCTGGCCCATCTATGAATTGAGGTTTGTAAGACTGAGAGACTGTCTGCGGCATTCTGAACTGTGGTTCTAAATAGAGGCAGAACACACCACCTGAATCAAAACCTTGGGGAAAACTGAGGTCAGAAGACCTGCATAGTCTGATTTGAAACCCCTGGTCTACTGAGGATGCTGATGCACTTCCAGAAAAGACTAAAAGAGTCTCCCAGTGCTTTGTCTATAACCCTCACCACGTTTTAGTTAATAAAAGAGGCATAGATTTCCTCAAACTTTCAGAGCTTCTTTCAGGGCAGGTCTTAATTTATTTCTGAATAAGCAAGAGTTCAAGTCAAGTTAATAACTGCAGTGTTTATGAGGAACTTTCTTCAAGCTCAGTGGGTTTCTGAAGATTGTTTGCTCTTAGTACCCTCTAGGTCTTATTATAGAGTCAAGACTTATGATGTTAAGGACAATAGAGGATAGCAAATGACTAAATGATTTTAGCAATATATGCTTGAATAATTTGGATAAAAGAAACTTAATGTGATTATTTTTGAGCAATGCTTTATGCGGAAAAATACACTTGAACCAGATCTTAAAGTGTGAGCTGGGGGCACAAAGAAGAGGAGACAGTGGGGATTTCAGGCCCTCAGGAACGAGCATGTAAAGAGGATGAGGACTCGGCTGGAACAGAGGCTATGCAGGGTTCCCTTCGATGGCTCAGATGCTCTCCCAGGCCTCAATGCCAAAAGTGACAGAAACCTGCCTAGAGGACAGCTAGCGCAGTCTGTAGTTAGCTTCCTGCAAAAGACACAGCAATTGGACTTTCCTTCTGTCAACAATAAGAGCTTCCTGGAGATGCTAAAAAAGTCAATCTAGACGAGGTGAAAAATTGTACAGCATGACAAATGAAAGAAATCACCATTTCCATATAAAGATGTATTGTATCCACTGTCTCCCCTGTGCGTTAATCTTATAATTCTATCAAAAAGCAATAATAATTAACTTTGCGCAGAATTATTTTTAAATATAACATTTTTTATAGCTCATGAGTTGGTGCTATTCTAGTTATTTAAGAATTTTTTCTCTTTAATGGTATATGATTATATCATGGAAGAAACAGATTAGCGTAAGAACTTTAGAGGGAGACAGATGTGGATATGAATCTAACTCTGCTAATTACCAGTCATGAGTCCTTGAGGAAGAAACTGACATTTTTTGGGCCTTGATTTCCTGGAAAATAACGTGGAATTCAACATTTGCCTCATAGAAATGATGGAACATTAAGTAAAATGACACACCAAAATACACCTGGCACAAGGCAGTCATTCAATAAATGGATACTATTGTTACACTTCTCTTATTCTGTAATACCTAGGAGTTTCCTCTATTTGCTGGAGTCAGGGGAGGGGCATTACATTAAAATCTTTAATTTAATTTATTTTATTTTCTACTATCTTTCTTTCTTATGCTAATGAATCCAAGCAACTATTGAAACTGATCCCTAAACTTCACAGTTTAAATGTTTTCCAATAATCCCAAAGGGCTGTGAAGAAACTAAACTTAGACCAAATAAATATAGGATATGCAGCTTATATAAACTCAAGGCTTAATAACCTCAGTTACTTTAGCACGTTGGACAAAAAATTTGACCCAACTAGTTGCCTTAATGGAATAACTAGGTGGATTAACTAAATTTTTAATTTACCAACAAATTGAATATTACCACTTCACATCAGATTAGAAATGTGTATGTGGTCAAATCGTGAAGGCTAGCGTTTTAGTCTGTTTTCTGTTGTTATAATAGAATATCACAGATGGGTTAATTTATAAAGAAATGTATTTCTCACAGTTCTGAAGACTGAGAAGTCCAAGAGCATGGCACTAGCATCTAGGGTGGCCCTTCCTGCTGCCTCATAACATGGCAGAGAGCATCACATGGCAAGACAGCAACAGCGTACCAGTGTAGGTCTCACTTCCTCATATAAAGCCACCAGTCCCATCGTGGGGACCCTGTTCTGATGACTTACTCTAATTCTAATTAACTCCTAAAGGTCTCACCTCAAAATACCATCAGCACATGAATTTGGAGATTAAGTTTTCAACACATGAAATTTGGGGGCACATTCAACACTGTGGCAGTCATGAATAGCAGATTTCTGTCCTTTGCACCTCTTTGAACTGTTTGCTTGCTAGCTAGTAGTCAAATTTGTGAAAGAAAAGCAAGACTGTTTTTAGGCACAACTGAAGTAGGCATCTGCCTTTGGGTATAGTTGAAGAGTCAGCATATCACACAGCCAGGAAGCTTCTAATGAGCTTTATATTCTAAGTTTGTATAACAGATTTTAAAATTCTTCATAATTACCATATTGAGAATGTTTAATATTCTCACGCCATTTCAGACTGCACATGCCATACCAACATGCTGACATGTCTCTCTCACTTCTCTGTTGAGGATCACTGATATACAGAGTGATGTGGTTGCCATGAAAACTAATGTTGCTTGAGCCTCTAGAAAGGTTGCCTCTGTAATAAGGAGTATATTGATTTTGCTTTACTGTCTTTTGGCTGGCAACATCGAGTCCACTACCTTTAAAAGAATTACTGGAAAACTGGAAAGAGGAAAAAACCTCAAAATCCTGTTATATGACAAATGATTGAAGGAACAAAGTCCTGGATAAGAGTGAAATATGAGGAGGGAGAATTTAATTCCTAACTATCACTATTTGACCGTTGGCTGTTCCTCTACTAGAATAGAGCTAAATATAGTGATAATGACAATGACTAACTTGCACTGAGCAATTACTATGTTATGGACCCTGTTTTAAGCTATTAAGTGCTATGTCACTCAATCTGTACAAAATCTCTGAGGACTGTGTTATTATTGCACCCATGGTATAGATGAGGAAACATAGTCATTAAAAGGTTAAATGACTTGTGCATGGTCAAACAATAAGTAAAGATTAAGTAACTTGTCCATGGCTAGCACTGAACTCCAGAGCCCACAGTCCTAATACCTATTTTGTGTGGCCCTGGTGGGTGAGAAGGGGCAGCCAGTAACCATGCAGTGGGAACAACCATTTGGTGATTTAAGCAGGTGGGTGTTGGGACACATGGGAGTGGTAATGACCGTCAGTTAGATGAAACGAGTCTCTGAGGATTTACTTACTGGTTTTTCCCTGCTTTTTCTATTAGGATTGATGGGTCTCCATTCTGTTAGGCTATAGTAGGGAAACCATGTGATAAGGTGCAGAAGGTGTGGACCAGATTCAATGTGTGACTCATTGGTCTCTTAACTATGTGAGCTTGGGGAAAAAAAATGTTACTTAATACCTTATGCTTCCTCTGTAAAATGTGCTTTAAAATATTAACTTAAAAAATACAGTTTATTCTATAGGTATTACTAGAAGATGAATAATTATAATCTATTCTTATTGAAATTAAGTTGACTTTGCTACCCAAAGTTCAGAGTTAAGGGAGAAAGACATTTATAGAAACAGCTCTGGGAGACTGGAATGGTTGTACTATGAATGGTATAGGAGAGATTCTCTCTAGATCATTATCCTTTACCTGTGAAAAATCTAAGGTCTAGGATGTCATTTATACTACATACAGATGCAACTACCAGTAACAACAGTATTTCTTAGTGTTGCATTTCCTGAACCTCTTGGGGATGTTAGTAGATTCTGCATGAGAAAGAAAGGGACTCTGAAATAAAATTCACTTCAGTCAAAGTGTACAAAGTTTTAGTTATAGAAGATAAATAGGTTCTGAAGATCTACTATATGGCATAGTGCCTATAGGTGACAGTAGTGTAATATGTGTTTAAATTTTACTAAGAGGGGAGATCTTATGTTAAGTGTTACACTTTCCTCACACACACAATAATAACAAAGTGGATGGGAAGAAAGTTTGGAAGGTGATAGGTAACGTTTATAGCTTTGATGGTGGTGATTGATTTCATGGGTATATTCTTATTCCCAAACTCATCAACTTGTGAATACATTAAATATGTGCAGCTTTTCACATGTCAATCACATATCAGTAAAGTGGTTTTTTAAATTATTTAAGAGGAATTCTACTCAATTTACTTCTTAAGGGTGGAAAGATGATTAGCTTATGAAAGTTTCTGAGAAGTTCTGGTAAAGAAACTTACTTAGACTTGTAACTAAAAATCCCATGTTGTGATTAGGCAGGATTTATCTCAGGAAAGCCGGAAAAATTAATACCAAAAAGCATGTAAGTATAAACCACTCTCCAATATGTTATGGTACAAAAATCATACTTATTGATTCTGAAAGGGAATTTGAAATGCAAGAGCCATTCTTACTAAAACATTATATAAATGAAGAATAAAAAATATTTAAATATAACAAATACCATATACTTAAATAACAACACATGATAATAAAGAGCAAAATAGTAGGGTGGTTTTAATTTGCAAAAGGAACTGGACAGAGGTGGTTGTTATCATCATTATTGTTTATATTTCCTTGGAGGTTTTCACACATACAATAAGGCAACAACATAAAATAACTGATATGAACATATGACAAAGAAGAAAGTTATTTCTCTTTTTACCAATCAAAACTCAAAATACTATGATAACAAATACCAGAAAAACTGTGGACAAGTTACTGGGTAAAAGACGAAATAAAAACATTACAAAATTTTATTTCATATAATGGTAATATCTGGAAATGGCAACGTGAAATTTAGTTCATTGTAAAATCCATAAAATGCTTAGAAATAAATTTAACAAGGAAGGCACAGTACCCATATGGAAAGAGCTATAAAATGTTATTAAAAATATAAAAATAACATCTTAATAAAAGAAAGGGCATACCATGTTCTTAAAGAAAAAGACAATATCAATTCTATTAAAATTAATCTATCAATTTATTCAACTCCAATTAGAATTCCTGCTTTTTAAAACTAGAGAATATTATTCCTTTTTGGGGGGTGGGGGGATAGGGTTTCACTCTGTTTTCCAGAATGGAGTGCAACGGCACAGTTTTGGCTCACTGCAGCCTCAACCTCCCAGCCTTAAGTCATCCTCCCATCTTAGCCTCCTGAGTAGCTGAGACTACAGGCTACAGTCATGCACCACTACGTCTGGCTAACTCTTTGTATTTTTTGTAGAGACAGGATTTCGCCATGTTGCCCAGGCTGGTCTGGAACTCCTGGGCTCAAATGATCCTCCTACCTTAGGCTCCCAAAGTGCTGGGATTACAGGTATGAGCCACGATGCCTGGCCTAAATTAGAGAAAATTATTCTAAAGCCAATATGTAAGAATACATTTCCAAGAAGCACCAAGGCAACTGAAGAACAGTGAGGGAAAATGACTTGCCTCGTTAGATATCAACAACCCCCAAAAGTAAGTATAATCAGGTCAAAGTGGTATTGGTGTAGGAACACACAGATTTATAAATAGAATAAATCATTCAGAAGTGTGATATATGGTATATATGTTAAACATTCATTTTATTTAGATGGAAAAATAATGGACTTTTTAAGAAATAGGGTCAGAATAATTGACTCCTCATTTAGAAGAGAAAAATGAAATCGCATATAACACCCTATTCAAGCATCAATTTCAGATAAAGATTTAACTGTGAAAAGATAAACAATATTTTTTTAATTTTTTTCTTTCAACATTGAAGTCAAAATAATAAATTTTTTACCAAACACCGCATGTTCTCACTCATAGGTGGGAACTGAACAATGAGATCACTTGGACTCGGGAAGGGGAACATCACACATCGGGGCCTATCATGGGGAGGGGGGAGTGGGGAAGGATTGCATTGGGAGTTATACCTGATATAAATGACGAATTGATGGGAGCTGACGAGTTGATGGGTGCAGCACACCAACATGGCACAAGTATACATATGTAACAAACCTGCACGTTGTGCACATGTACCCTAGAACTTAAAGTATAATAAAAAAAAAATTAATAAATTAAAAAAAGAATAAAAAATTTAAAAAAGTTAGAATTATGACAGTTGACTCGGATCAATGTTAATAATGATAACTTGTTTAAAAAATTTTTAATATGCAAACAGACAGAAATATAAATATATTCTCAGTTTGGTAAAAAAAAAAAAAAGGACAAAAACCGTGTGTGTGTGTGTGTATGTGTGTGTGTGTGTGCCTTTATATGATTAAATTACTAGAGAAACACTTCTGGTTTGTTATCATGGGTACCCAGGGGATTGGGCTAGGTACTGATGCAAGTAGAATAAGAAAAACAAAGTGAAAACCAAGTAAAAATTGGAAAAATAAACCATTTTTAGAAGTGTATATGATCAACCAGATGCATTGGTTCACACCTGTAATCCTAGCACTTTGGGAGGCCTAAGCAGGCGGATCACCTGAGGTCAGGAGTTCGAGATCAGTCTGGCCAACATGGTGAAACACTGTCTCTACTAAAAATATAAAAATTAGCCAGGTAGGGTGGCAGGAGCCTGTAATCCCAGCTACTAGGGAAGCTGAGGCAGGAGAATGACTTGAACCCAGGAGGTGGAGGTTATCGTGAGCCGAGATCATGCCACTGTACTCCAGCCTGGGCGACAGAGTAAAAGTCTGTCTCAAAAAAAAAAAAAAGAAGTGTGTATGATTACATTTATGCACTTTGTGAGATTATGTATGATAAAAATCAATTTAAAGTATCTATTCAAATTTTTTGCCTCCTTTTCATTAAGTGGGTTTGTTTTTGAGTTGTAAGAATTGTTTGTATATTCTAGACACAACTATTTATTAAATGTATTCATTGAAAATATTGTCTCCTGGTCTGTGACTTCACTTTTAATTTTATTAATGCTGTCTTTTGAAGGGCAGATTATTTAAATTTTGATGAAATTTAAAGAATCACTTTTTCTTTTTCATGTTCAAGTACTATTTAGGAGTTGTCTAAGAAGTATTTGCCTGCTCCCAAAAGTCACAAAGATTTTCTTATGTTTTTTGTAATAGTATTACATAGTTTTTCCTTTTATGTTTCTATCTATTTTCATTTATAGTTAATTTTCATATATGATTTCAGATAGGGCTGATATTTGTTTAGTTTTTAGTCATCAGGGAAATGAATACCATATTTGTAACGGTATCTCATCACTATGAGATACCACTGCAAATCAGCTAGAATTACCAAAATTAAGAAGACTGACAATAAAGGATATTTAACAACTGCAGCTCTTATCCACTGTCAGTGGGAATATAAAATGCTACAACCACTTTGGGAAACAATTTGACAATGTCTTATAAATTTACTATGTGCCCCACTTAGCATATGTCCCAGCAACTTCACTTCCCATTATTTACATGAAAGAAACAACTTCTAAATAAACCTTCATACAGCTCTATTGATAATAGCTCCACTGAAGTTAACCCAAATGTTGGTCACTAGGTGAATGGATTAAAAAGAAAAAAAACCTGTGGTGCAGCCATAATACTACTCGATAACTTTTTTTAAAAAGTGAACTACAAATTCCTGCAATAACATGAATGAATCTCAACAATATTATTCAGAGTGAAGGAGCCACATATATATGTGTACATATTTTATGTTTCATCTATATGAAATAAGACCAGTGTAGTTACCTAGGGCAGGCCTGGGGAGGAAATGATTGCAGAGTTGGCAGGGGTACCTTTTGGGGAGATGGAAATGTTCTATTTTTTTTTTTTTTTTGAGACGGAGTCTCGCTCTGTCGCCCAGGCTGGAGTGCAGCGGCGCGATCTCGGCTCACGGCAAGCTGCGCCTCCCAGGTTCATGTCCTTCTCCTGCCGCAGCCTCCCAGTAGCTGGGACTACAGGCGCCCGCCACCACGCCCGGCTACTTTTTTGTATTTTTAGTAGAGACGGGGTTTCACCGTGTTAGCCAGGATGGTCTCAGTCTCCTGACTTCGGGATCCCCCTGCCTCAGCCTCCCAAAGTCTTGGGATTACAGGTGTGAGCCACCGCGCCCAGTGGGAACTGCACTTTTAAACCAAGCTTCCCTTATTACAGGTAAATTATACTTCAACAACTTTAAAAATAAAAGAGTTGAATTTAAAAAATAAAATACAAAAATGAAATAAAACTCCTAATGTCCTGATGAAGGCTCTTTGCCACCAAAACTATCTGTGGTCTGCACTGATGTGTGGTTTCTCTGATTCTTGCCAAACTGCTCATCACTGTTAAGACTAAGTTTCTCTCCAGGTCGATTCAAAGCAACCAATCCAATGTTTTTAACACATTTTTATGTATGTATTATGTATGCATGTATTTATTTATTTATTTTTAGACATAGGTGGGCCACCGAAGTTCTTTGACTTGCTATTTCTTTCTTTCCACCATTATGTCTCCACCTCTCTAGTAGCGCTGAGCCAGTCGGCTTATCATTTGTTTGCATCTGCCTTACAGATTTCTACCTTTCAACCTTCTTTATCCTTCACCAGGAATAGTATGGCCTGCCCTGGTAAACAATATGTCCCTTTCTCCTTCAAAACATGATCTAAACTTCTCTCCTAGGGAGCTGACATGGTTTGAATGTTAGTCCCCTCTAAATCTCGTGTTGAAATGTGATTCCCAGTATTGGAGGTGGGGCCTGGTGGGAGGTCTTACTCTGTCCCCCAGGCTGAAGTGCAGTGCAACCTCTGCCTCCTGGGCTCAAGCGGTTCTCATGCCTCAGCCTCCCAAGTATCAATATCAATATCCCAAGTATCTGGGACTACAGGTGCGCCACCACACCCTGCTAATTTTTGTACTTTTAATAGAGACTGATTTCGCCATGTTGGTCAGGCTGGTCTCAAACTCCTGGCCTCATGTGATCTGCCCATCTCGTTCTCCCAAAGTGCTGGAATTACAGGCATGAACCACCATGCATGGCCTCCAGTCTTTTTGAAAGGAGATTCCTTCACTCCTCCAAAATCTTAGATCCGTTTACTTCCCAGTCATAAACTGCCAATGCCCATCCTTAAAAATTGCAAGTGTAAGTTTCTTGAGCTGACATTCAGTATGAATAGGGGGCCTAACTTGGGATTTCACAGACAACTATTAACCATTGCTGTACAATCCTAACATAAAAAATACAATCCGTCAGGCACAGGTAATAGTTTATAAATAATTTATGAGACTGTCCCAGCCTTTGACGCTCTGAGCAGCCTCTTGTTAGCAGTTAAGCCATGGCCACTCAGTGTTTACCCCTGTAGGCTGCCTGCTGCAGGTAGAGTCAAGTGAGATAATGACCCGAGAGGAGGGGTTGCTCATTTAAATTACTTGAAGAGCTTTTAAAACACACTGATTCCCAGGCCCCACCTCAGGCTCGCTAAATCAAAGTGTCTAAGGGTGAGTCCTGGGCATTGATATTTCTAAGAAGCCCTCAGATCATATGAATGAGCAGTCGGGATTGGAAATCACCATTTCAAAGAGAGAGAAAAAAGAGATGTCATTTGGCAACTTCTAAAACACCCATACCTGGCGACGTGAAACTACTTTTAAAAAAGCAGAATCGAGAATAAAAAGATACGCATTTTTAAAAGTTTTAAAAACAAATGTGTTTAACCTCCGAATTTCCTCTTAATTTGACTGCGCAACCAGATTGACACCTATGAGCAGTTTACAGACCAACAGTGCACCAGTGAACACAGCCTCAAAATTGCTGGCTGAGTGTGACACAGCCAGATGACACAGGTGGGCCACCGAAGTTCTTTGACTCACTATTTATTTCTTTCCAGTATTATGTCTCCATCTCTCTAGCAGAGCTGAACCAGTCAGCTTATCATTTGTTTGCACCTGCCTTACTTACTTCTACCTTTCAACCTTCTTAATCCTTCACTGGAAATATTATGGTCTGCCCTAGTAAACAATATGTCCCTTCCTCCTTCAAAATATGGTCTAAGCTTCTCTCCTAGGGAGCTGACATGGTTTGGATGTTTATTTCCTCTAAATCTCATGTTGAAATGTGATTCCCAGTGCTGGGTGGAGGTGGAGCCTGGTGGGAGGTGATTGGATCATGGACACAGATCCCTTATGAATGGTTTAGTGCCATCTTCTTGGTGATGAGTGAATTCTTGCTCAGTTAGTTCATAGGATATCTGGTTGTTTAAAAGAGACTGAATCTCCCCCTTCTCTCTCTCTCGCCATGTGATTCACTTGCTCCCCTTTCACCTTCCGCAGTGACTGCAAGCTTTCTGAGGCCGTCACCAGATGGAGATGCTGGCACCACACTTCCTGTACAGCCTGCAAAACTGTGAGCCAAATAAACATCTTTTCTTTATAAATTACCTAGCCTCAGGTATTTCTCTATAGAAATGTAAGAAAGAACTAATACAGGAGGCTTCCTTGATTGATAGAATGCCTGCTTACACGATGCCTGTAACCTGGCTCCTCAAAGCTGATTAGCACCGTCCATCCAGGAGCTTGTAAGAAAGGCAGAATCTCGGGCCTGTTCCAGGCCTGCTAAGACAGAATCTGCATTTTAACAAGCTCCCTAAGTGATGAATTGCTCACTAAAGTGTTTTTCCATCACTTACTGAAACCTCACAAGTGAGAGAGGGCAAGACCACTGGCTGTCGCTGTAAACCACAGACCTGGTGTTTGGTCTGGGCTGTTTTTTGTGAGATGTTAACTGCAGAGCTAATTTGTTATAAATTTTCTCATGTTCATTCCAGGTTCAGATGACAGCAAGTTGAAACATGGCTTCTTCTTGCTTTGTTCTTTCCTCATTTTTTGAGGTACAGGTGACACTAAAAAGGACAGGAGACATCTTACTTTCCCATATGCCCTAGAAGAGAAAGAAAGTCTTCTCATGCACAGATCAGGAGGCAGGATCAGAGTTTCACATTTTAAAAACTGAGATAAATCCAGATACCATAAAATCTATCCTTTTGAGATGTACAATTCAGTGGTTTAGTATATTCACAAAGTCATGCAACCATCACCAATATCTAATTTCAGAAAATTACTATCATCACAAAAAGAAAACCCATGCCAATTATTCACTCCATGTTCCTCTTGTCCCCTGCTCCATGGCAAACACTCCTACTTTTCTGCCTCTATGGATTTGTCTGTTCTGAGTGTTTCATATAAGTGGAATCATACACTATGTGGTCTTTTGTGCATAGTTTCTTATATGTGGCTTAATGTTTTCAAGGTTCATCCACATTGTAGCATGCATTGTCATGTCACTCATTTTTATGGCAGAATCCTATTGTATGGATATAACACATTTGGATTATCTATTATCATTTGATGGATGTGTACGTTGTTTCCGCTTTTTTGGTATAAAGAATAACAATGCTATGAACATTTGTAACCAAAATTTTTGTAGACATTTATTTCTAATTCCTTTGAATATATACTTAGTAGTAGGATTTCAGGGTCAAATGGTAGCACTGTAGTTAACCTTTGGAGGAACTGCAAAGCTGTTTTCCGAAGCAGATTTCCCATTTTACATTTCCATAAACAATGTATGAGGGCTGGACACAGTGGCTCATGCCTATAATCCCAGCACTTTGGGAGGCTGAGGCAGGAGGATTGCTTGAACCAAGAAATTTGAGATCAGCCTGGGCAACACAGGGAGACTCCATCTGCATTAAAAAAAAAAAAAAAAAAAAATGTTAGCCAGGTGTGGTGGCCGGTGCCTGTGGTCACAGCTCCTCAGGAGGCTGAGGCAGGAGGATCACTTGAACTCAGGAGGTTGAGGCTGCAGTGAACCATGTCCACAGCATTGCACTCCAGTCTGAGTGAAAGCACAAGATCCTGTCTCAAAACAAAGAAAGAAAATTAAACAATGTGTGATGATTCTAAATTCTTCATATCTTTGATTGTTATTGTCCATCTTTTTATTACACCATCTTAGTGAATATAAAATAGTAGTTCACTGTGGTTTGGGTTTCTATTTCCCTAGTGACTAATAAATTGAGGATCTTTTCATGTGTATGTCTTTTGGGAAGAAATCTCTACTAAAAAAATTGCTCAATTTTTTATTGAATTATTTATCTTTTTATTATTGAGTTTCAAGAGTTCTTTACATATTCCGAATACCAGTTCTTTTTCATAAATATGATTTACAAACATTTTCTCTCATTCCGTGAGTTGTCTTTTCACTTTCTTATTACTGTCCTTTGAAACACACAGTTTTTAATTTTGACAGAGCCCAGTTTATTTTGTTGTTGTTGCTTGAGTTTTTGGTGTCATATGCAAGGAAACACGGCCAAATCCAAGGTTTTAGATTGGATTTTCTTTTAAGAATTTTGTAGTTTTAGCTCTTATATTTAGGTTTTAGGTTTTGAATCTTTTTTTTTTTTTTTTTTTTTTTTTTGCCTGTGGATACACAGTTGTCCCACCACCATTTGTTGGAAAGACCATTATTTGCCCCCATTTAATTGTCCTGTCCTCCTTGTCAAAAATCAATGACCATAAATGTGAGCATTTGTTTCTAAACTTTCAATTCAGTTTCATACTCTCTTGATTACTGCTGTTTCGTAGTAAATTTTAAAACCAAGAAGTGTGAATCCTCCAACTTTGTTCTTCTTTTTTAAGATTGTTTCAGCTTTTCTGTTTTTTTAAAAAAACTTTTTAATAAATTTTAGGATCAGATTATTGATTGCTGTAAGAGTTCAGCTGGGATTTTGATAAGGATTTCATAAATCTGTAGCTCACTTTGGGGAGTTTCACTATATTAACAATACTAAGTTTCCCAATCCATAAATATAAAATGCCTTTCCGTTTACTTAGTTTTTTTTTTAATCTTTCAACAATGTTTTGTAGTTTTCAAAATATATTTTTACTTTTATACTGAATTTATTTCTAAGCATTTTATTCTTTTTGGTGCTTTTATACATGCTATTGTTTGTTTTTAATTTCATTTTCAAAATTTTTTTGCTAATACATAAAGCGCAGTTGATACTTGTATATTGACTGGGTATCCTGAAGACCTGCTGAACTTGTTTATTAGTTCTTATACGATTTTGTGAATTTCCAAGGACTCTATATACAAGATTATGCTATCTGGGAATAGAGATAGTTTTATTTCTTCCTTCCAAACTGGATGCCTTTTCTTTCTTTTACTTTTCTAATTGCTCTAACAGCCTCCAGTACAGTGTGAATAGAAGTTGCAGAAGTGGATGATATGGTTTTGATATTTGTCCCCCCTAAATCTCATGTTGAAATGTGATCCCCATTGTTGGAGGTAGGGCCTGGTGAGAGGTATTTGGGTCATGACTTGGTGCTGTTCTCATGATAGTAGGTTCTCCGGAGAGCTGGCTACTAAAACATGTGTGGCATCTTCTTCCTCTTGCTTCCACTTCACTATCTGCCTTAAGTGAAAGCTTCCTGAGGCCTCCCCAGAAGTTGTGAGATGCTGACACCATGCTTCCTGTACAGCCTGCAGAACTGTGAGCCAGTTAGACCTCTTTTCTTTAAAAAAGATTGCCCAGTCTCAGGTATTTCTTCATAGCAACAAGAATGACCTCAAGCAGCGGACATCTTTGTCTTCTTCCTTATCTTAGAGGAAAAACTTTTAGTCTTTCACAGTTGAGTATGATATTAGCAGTGGGTTTTAATAGATACTCTCTATTCAGTTGATAAAGTTCTGTTCTATCCCTAGTTTGTTAAATGGTTTTGTCATTCTGTGTCTATTGAAGAATCAATTGCTTTTGTTCTTTATTCTATTAATATGGTGTATTACATTGATTTTCACGTGTTACATTCCTGTTATAAATCTCACAAGGCTATGATGTATAATCCTTTTGATACGTTGCTGAATTATGTTTGCTAGTATTTTGTTAATGATTTTTGCATCTGTATTTATAAGGAATATTTTTTTCAGTGTATCATCTTCTTGTGATGTATTTGTTTGGTTTGGTATCAGCATAATACTGCTCTCATAGAATGGGTTGAGAAATGTTTCCTCTTCTATTTTGAAATATGAAACTATGAAAAGTTTGTGAAACATCTGTATTAATGTTTGCTTAGATAATTGTATAGTTTACCTGTGTAGCCATCTGGGCCTGGTGTGTGTGTGTGTATGCGTGGGTAAATTTTTCAACCTCTTTTTTCGGTATTTACATCTATTTCAATTTCTGTTTCTTCTTGAGTCAGATTCATTCGTTTGTATCTTCCTAGAGTTTGTCAATTTCATCTAAGTTATTTCGTTTGTCGAAATATGATTATTCATTGCACTTTTTATAATCCTTTCTATTACTGGAAAGTTGATGGCGCTGTCCCCTCTTTCATTCCTGATTTTAGTAAGTTGAGCCCTCTCTCTTTTCCATGGTTAGTCTATCTAAAAGTTTATCAAATTTGATTTTTTCAAATAACCAATCTTTTTTCCTATCGATTTTCTATTCTTCACTGTATTTATTTCCATTCTAATCTTCATTATTTCCTTTTGACTTGCTCTGAGTTTAGTTTGCTCTTCTTTTTCTAATTCTTCAAGGTAAACATTAGGTTGTTGACTTGGGATTTCTTTCTCCTTTGTTTTTTTGAGACAGGGTCTTCTTTTATTTACATAAGCATTTACAGCCATTAAAAAAAAGTTCCTCAAATCACTGCTTTAGCTACACTTCATAAGGTTTAATATGTTTTGTTTTCTTTTTTATTCAGGTCTAAATATTTTCTAATTTCTTTCTGATTTCCTCTGTGACTCATTAGTCATTAGTTGACTGTTGCTTCATCTGTATGTTTATGGGTTTCACAATTTTTTCTGTTATTAATATTTAATTTTTCCCATTTTGGCTGGAGAACATACTTTGTATTGTTTCAATCCATTAAAATTCATTGAAACTTGTATTAGGTTTAACATATGATCTATCCTGGAGAATATTTCATATGCACAATGGGGAAGGTGAATTCTTCTATTGTTGTGTGGGTGTTTTATAGATAACTGTTATATCTCATTGGTATATAGTGCCATTCAAGTCTTCTATATTCTTGTCAATGTTCTGCTTGGTGGTTGTATCCATTTGAAAGTGGGGTATTGTAGTCTCTAATGGTTATGGTGAAATTATCTATTTCCCCCTTCACTTCTAGTTGTTGCTGCATGTATTTGTTGAGAGGTGTACATACTTTTTTGTGTTTTTTTGTTTGTTATTATTATGTCTTCTAGCTGAATATATCCATTTATCATTACAAAATATTCTTGTTTTTAGTAACAACTTTTTCTTACATTTTATTTTGTCTGATAGTCTTATAGCCATTCCTAATACAATTTTGTTGTAGTTTATGTGGTATATATGTTTCCATCCTTTTACTTTCAATCTATTTGTCTTTAAATCTAAAATGTATCTCTTGTAGATTTTATATAATTAAATCATATTTTTGCATTCATTCTGCCAATTGCTGCCTTTTGATTGGAGTGTCTAATCAATCTTCATTTAATGTAATTGCTGATAAAGTAGAATTTACATGTGTCTTTTTGCTATTTGTTTTCTATATGTCATTTTTGTTTCTCTATTCCTCCAATATTGCCTTCTTTTGTGTTAAATAAATATTCTAGTGTGCCATTTTAATTTCTTCATTGTTTCATTCACTCTATTTTTTAGCATAGTTTTTTAGTGGTTTCCCTGGGAATCAGAACTAAAATCTAATAGCAATTTAATTTCAATAGTATACAAAAATTAGTTTCTATATAGCTCTATTCTCTTCTATCCTTCATTGTGCTATTTATTGTCATGTGAATTACATTTCATATATTATAAGCCTATCAACACAGTTTTATAATTGTTGCTTTCTATAGCTGTCTTTTCAATCAGGTAGAAGTTATTTTTACTAGTTCTCTTTATTTCTTCATGTGGATTTGAGTTGCTGTCTAATGCCTTTTATTTCAGCCTAAAGAACTCCCTTTAGTTTCTTTATACAGGATAAATCTGCTACTGAAGAATTCTCACAGTTTTTGTTTCTATGGATATGTCTTCATTTCTTCATTTTTGAAAGATAGTTTTTTTTTTTTTTTTTTTTAGATATAGAATTTTTGGTTACAGTCTTTTTCCTTCAGTTCTTCAAATACGTCATACCACTTTATTCTGGTCTCCATCATTTTTAAGGAGAAATCACTTATTAGCCTTATAGAAGATCCCTTACATGTCGAGTCTCTTTTTCCTTGCTGCTTTTAAAATTCTCTGTCTTTGACTTTTAACAGTTTGATGATATATCTAAGTGTGTATCTCTTTGAGTTTTTCTTCCTGGAGTTTGTTGAGCTTCTTGGGGGTGTAGATTAATGTTTTTCATCAAATTTGAGGATATTTCATCTAATCTTTCCTCAAAGATTTTTTTTTACCCATTTTCTCTCTCTTCTCTCCTAGGATTTTCATTATTCTTTAGTTGGTATGCTTGGTGATGTCTCACAAATCTCTAAGGCTCTGTTCCTTTTTTTAATCTTCTTTGATTTTCATTCTTCAGACTGGATAAGCTCAATTTGATGAGACATTATTCTTGTACTTTCCTTCAGTTTTTAGACATCATTTTCTTCAATCCTTTAGACATATTTATGATAGATGATTTAAGCTCTTTTCTTAAAAAGTTCAATGTGTTTGCTACATCAGAAACAGTTTCTATTGGCAGCTTTTCCTGTGTATGGTCCATATTTTTCTAATTCCTTTATGTTTCAATTTTTTCTTACACTGAACATTGCACAAACTATTATGTGGCAACTCAGTAAATTAGATTCCTCTCCCTTCCCAAGGTTTGTTTTGCTGTTCATTGCTGATGTTGCCACTCTTTAGTAACTTTTCTGAATTTATCACAGAAAGTATGTATTAATTGTTGTGCATGGCCACTGAATCACTGATTGTTTTGCTTTGTGGCTAATGACTAGACAGAGATTTCCTTAAATTCCTTGAAACAATCAGTCTATTGGCCTCTTCAGAGTGCTGTGTGTGTGTGTGTGTTATAGCACTCTGTCAATGATCTGGCAGGCAGATCACATTTCTGTAATAGCCTTTACTCTCATTTGTATAGAAACTCAAGATAAGCAAGAGGCATTAAGGGTTTCTTAGATATTTCCTGGACATGCACATGGACTTCTACTTTCGCAGCAGCCTTTTAGGGCTTTCTGCACTAGGTTGAATAATGCTCCCCCCCTCAAATTTGTCCACCTGGAATCTCAGAATATGACCTTATTGGGGAATATATTTTTTCAGATGTAATTAGTTAAGATAATATCACAACCGCTTAGGGAGGACCCTACACTGAATGACTGGTTTCATTATAAGGAAGCCATGTGATGACAAAGGGGTACACAGAGAGGAAGTCCATGTGATGACAAAGGTAGAGATTGGAGTGATACAGCCACAAATCAGGAAACACCAAAAGAATTATGGCAATCACCAGAAGCAAGGAGCAAGCATGAAAAAGATCATCCCTCATTGCCTCCAGAGGTAACAAACCCTGTCGACACCTTGACTTCAGATGTCTGGACTCTGGAATTGTGAGACAATACATTTCTATTATTTTAAATAACCTAGTTTGTGATCATTTATTATAGCAGTCCCAGGAAACTAACATAACCCCTGCGAAAATCTCATTCTTCAGCTTTTCTTTTAACCTTTTTCAGTCAGCAACTATTTTTTTTTTTTCTTTTTTTGGTACCAACTATTATCCCTGACTTAGGCAGCTGTCATGTTAAACAATTGTCTCTGATATTTTTGACAAATGCCTCAGGGAAATGTTTAGTCAAATAATGACAAGTCATGAGATGTAGTGTTTCCAGCAAACTTCCAGACAGGTTGAATAATAACATACTCTATGGGGTTAGGACTTTTTGGGAAAACTAAACCTGTTCTGCCCATCTAGTGACTGCTAGGCTGCTGATTTCATGGTTACTGCGATTATCACAGAACTGACCACCACAGAACTAAGTGGAAGGGAATGCAAATGAGGTAGGTTGAAGCACCACAGAGCTTACTTTTCTTAACAAGATTCACTTGTTTTCCTTAAATAGATGCTCCTCAGATTGATGCAATCTTTAGGTTAATTTTCAAATTTTGAAAAAGTTGATTTTGAGAATTTTTGCCAGTGTTCACATTGCTCTTGTGGAGTAGATTTTAAGAGAGCTTTATTTCAGTACTCCAGAAGTGCTGTCTCCAGTGACTGATTTTTTTTTTTTATGTAAGACATGGTCATTTCTGATAATTCATAAACAAAGTTAGCTACCTCAACCATAATTCTCTAAGTGCTTTAAATGTGTGAAAGTCTTTCTGTTTTTGTTTTTATTCCCCATATAACGGCGAGTAATACTGTAAATGCATTACTTCACCTTCCTCTCAGACATAGATAAATGTATGCATAATTAAATGAGTGGAAACAACATGACCCAGGGGAAAGAAAAATAAGTGTTAGGAGACAAGAATAGGTGGATTTTTGCGATCTCATTTTAAAACTGGCCATAGATGAAATAGGATAGTTATTAATGTGCTATGAAAGGGTCAAATAGCTTCTTAGCCCTATTTTGTTTTACCATTAGAAATGTCTCCATTTACAGCCTAATGTGTCATATAACCAATTCAAATGGTCATTTTCTTTAAGAGGTAGATGCTCCATGCTTTAGGGAAACTTGCCTAGATAAAGGCTGATCATGGTGGGAAATTAAACAACAGGCAGTAATGGGTGTGGTTGATGGCTGCCTATATTATTAGACACTAGAAAATGTTGTGTTGTCTGATTTTGTTGTTCTCTTTACTGAAGAATGAGAATAATTCTTCCTTTAATATCCCTCCTCTGAAAGGTAAATGAGATAATCCTACAGCCCTCGCAAGACAATTTGACCTATAGGATATGTCACTTTGTTTCTAATTAATATTTCTAAATAAAATTTATTGCAGTATAAGTTACATCCAATTATGCAGTTTAATGAGTTTTTGACAAGTATTCAGACCTGTGTATTCACCCCACCTTCCCCTTTCAGAACTTTCTATCACCTCGAAAATGTTCGCTTGTGGCCCTTTACGTTCAAACCACCCACCCCAAATTCGAACTCCAGGCAATTGCTGATCTTTCTGTCAACATAGATTCATTTTACCTTTCTTAGAATTTCAAACAAATGGAATCATGCAGTATATACTCTTTTTAATTCAGCTTGTTTTTCTCAGTATATTGTTTTTGAGTTTCCTCCATGTTTTTGTGTGCATCAATAATAGTTCATTCATTTTTCAATGCAGAGTAGTACTCCCGTGTATGACTATACCCCAGTTTATTTACCATTCATAATTTAATAAGTACTTTATTTTTTAGCAGTTTGGGGCTGTTGTGAATAAATCTGCTATGAGTGTTCATATATGAGTCTTCATGTGGACATTTATTTTCATTTGTCTTATATAAATGCTGAGGAATATAATTACTAGGTCAAAAGTTAACTATATATTTAACCATATAAGAAAATTCCAAACTTTTTCCAGAGTATTTATACCATTTTACACTCTCACCAGCAATATATGAGACATCAAAATAGCTCCAAATACATGTCAACACTTGAGACTATAAGTCTCTTTAATTTTAATCATTTTAATGAATTTATAGAGATATTTCAATGTGATTTGAATTTGTCTTTTCTGAATAACAAAAAATATAAAACATCTCTTTAGGTAAAGAGTGATGGCTCATTTGTGTTGTTTGTTTGTTTTGAGACCAAGGTCTCGCTCTGTCCCCCAGGATGGAGTGCAGTGGTGTAATCTTGGCTCACTGCTGCCTCGACCTCCCTGGACTCACGTGATTCTCCCAGCTCAGCCTCACAAGTAGCTGGGACTACAGATGCATGCCACTACAACCGGCTACTTTTTGTGTTTTTTGTAGAGATGGGGTCTCTCTACGACCAGTTTGCCCATGCTGGTCTCAAACTCCTGGGATCAAGTGATCCTCCTGCCTCGGTCTCCCAAAGTGCTGGGATTCCAGGTGTAAGCCACTGCACCCAGCCAATGTTGCCCATTTGGATGATATCTTTTTTGAAATATGCACTCATATCTTTTACTGAGTAAATATTGGGTTATCTTATTGATGTACTGAAAAGGTTATTTATATATTTTGGATATGAGATATTTATTTTTTCACTATAAGATATTATTCTCATGAGATATTATTCATTATGAGATATTTCACTATATTCATTATAGAATGATGAATATTCACAAATTGACATTTGCCTCTCAGTTTGACATTTGCCTTTTAATTTTCCTGTTTTCCAAATAACAAGTTTTTAATTTTTTTGAAGTTAAATTTTTCAATTTTGTCCTGTTTCCTTCTAGAAATGTTATAATTTTAGCTCTCATGTTTAAGTCTATAATCTGTTTTGACTTAAATTTTGTATATATTTACAATAAGGGTTAAAGTTCCTTACCACACTCATTCCCAATATGAGTATCCAGCTGTTCCCACAGAATTTGTTGAAAAGACTATCTTTCCCCCATCCGATTACTTTGGTACCTCTGTCAAAAATCGCTTGTCTAGATTTACTTTTATTTAAAGAGTCTGTAATTTTTGTGTGGCAAGTACTTTGGTTTTTTCAATATCAGTGTTTAAGATCTATCAGGATGTGACAGAGGAGTCTTTATTCTATGACTAGCTTAAGCCCTCCTCTCAAGGCCAACAATTTTGGAGTTTCTAACAAATGTTCCAGGTATTCAATAATGTCTCTCTTCACTCTGGCTGTTTGGAAATGGAATATCCTCCTATCCTCTATGAACTCTGTGAATTATTTAACTTACACCTCTTTAGTAGTTTTTCTTACCGTGGCCTCATAAAGTTTTATTGGATGCAAGCTCAGCTTATTCAGGCAAAGACTCAAGGGGATTCCTGGGCAAATATTTGGAGCTATTTTTCTTGAAAATTCCCTCTTCTCTGCAACCCAGCCCTTCCAACTTGAGCTGCCTCGGTCTCCCTGAATTTGGTTTTATGTCTCCTCACTCACTGAGAGTGCTGTGCCCTTCTTGTTCCCCTACTGTGCATGCTAGTTCAGAAAAGGTTCCTGTGCGGAAACCTCAGGTAATTGTGGGACTTGCCTTGTTAGTTTCCCTTATCTTATGAGTCACAGTCCTGCAGTTCCTATTGCTCAAGATCTCAACATGATGCATCATATGCTTTGTCCAATATTCTAGTTGTTTACAGCAAAAGAGCAAGTCTAATATCAGTTATCCCATAGTGGCTATAAGTGAAAGATTTGGGAAACAGTGCTTTGTGAATTGTTTCATGTCTCTGCATACAAATTACTGACAGCCTTGTTGGAAGGATTGAAAGGTAAGCATACTTTATAAATCAGAAATAGTAAATTGCTCTGGAGAGATCTGAAGTTCCATCTCCATCAGAACTATTTGCTTGCACTCTAAGAGTGATAAAAACCTAAAGATTTTCCTTTCCTCTCCCCAGAGAGCATCTGTTTACATTTCAGAGCAGCAAGGTCTATTTCATTCTCCCCTCCCTTCAGGGCAGGTAAGACACATGTGCCAGCCATCTTATAGAAGCTTCAAGTATCATAATATTAGTTTTCTCTCCTATGAAGTAACCCCTGCACAAGTAGGTAAATTTGGCCCCCACTATATTACCCCCACAACAAGAATTGGGGCATGGGGAACTAGTGCTGCTAAGATGCTCTGAGTGAATGATCTGTTTCTGACCCAGAGACCTGTGTTGTCAGAAAAAATAGATAAGTAAATATAGGGAGATTTTTTTTTTAGACTCTTTTAAAGTCTGTCCTGATTGTAAACTTAATCCATGCTCATATTTAAAACCTTTAAAATAAAAATCAAAATGTATGAAAAGAAAACACTGTAAACATTTTGACATGTTTCTGGGGAGGAAAAACATAAAGAGAAGATGAGGAAATAAAGGGAAAATGTTTAAATTGTGTTAATAGCTTTTTTAAAATTTAGCATTATATTGTGAGCTATTTTCTCTGTTGCTGAATGCTCTTTGAAAATATGGCATTTAATAATTGAATAATCTTCTATTCACTAAATCTCGTTTGGTTTATTTAAATATTCACCTATCACTTGACATTTAAGTCATTTCAAGCTTCATTTATTACAAAGAATGTGACTTGCATGTAAGTTTTTAGCTACATCTCTGATTAAATCATATTCTTGAGATACAAACACACAGGTGAAAAATTTAGGTCAAATGGAACGAACTTCTTAAAGAGTTAGAAACGTCATTGGTATCACCAAATTCTTTGGCAGGTTTCGGGATGGGCTTCTGTTTTATTTTGAGGAGAAGCTTCTTCCTGTGTTTTGATAGCCAACAGACAAAACTTGCATGTCAAGAACATATAGAGAAGGATGAACCGACTTGTTCTGGCTATCAACATTCTGCAGGAACCTCTGAGCACATACCTCCCTCCCCATTCAAATAGTTTACACATTTCACACTCTTGGAAAAAAAAGAAATTTTCTTTGTTTGCTTGGTTTCCTTATTTTGTTGTTGTTATTTTGTTTTCAACTACAATATCTAATCAAAATTATACATTTAAGGTCAAGATCCATATGCCTTAATAACAATGATACAAAATTAAAGTCTCACCAGAAATGCTGTTTGAAAACGAGTGGATTTTTCTTCAAGATTTACAATTTGGATGCTCTCTTGCATAAGATAGTAAGTTCAGATTTTGTAGACAAATCCTTGGTCAATTGACTAGGCTGTCCCTGGTTCTTTCTGCACACTGGACATGCTTTGGTCAATGGTTCTTACTATTCTCACTAATGTTAGGCCCAACATTATGGCAGGAGTAGTACATCAGTAAGAGGAAACATAGGGATAGCTTCGAGGTGAGTTACCAGAGATGTTGGTTAATTTACTCTCATCTCTGACTAAAATCCAGAAAAATATTTACATATCCCTTCCTAAGCCCAAACTCTCATCTGACATAGATAAATGTTAGTCATATGGAAGGGGAATTACTGGGAGAACAAAAGCTCTGTCTTTGCCTTCTCACACCTGTTGGCACTTTCTGTGTGATAAGAACCATGCTAGCATGTGGGAAACAGTGATTAACTGTAACCACGTGAGCCTATCAGCCAGGTCAGTCTGCTCCAGAAGACAGAATGTGGAATCACCTGTTCCTGAAATGGCCCCGGGAACATCAGTTGCATCAGTAAACAGACAATTACATTGGCAAATATTGATATGAAAAAAACTGCATGCTAGTTCAGAGTGGTATATGGATATCTTTTTAAAAATAAAAAATTTTAAAAAATAAAAAAATAAAAGGAAAGTTGGAGAATGGGAGGTAGAGAACTGTCTAATCACTGGGGCCCTTTGATCTTTGGAATGTTGGTTCCAAAACTCTGCTTGAGCCTCTTTGCTGTCTTTCCCCTTTTTTATTTTGATGGCTTCTGTTTGTCAGCCTCTCTGATTTTTCTGTCTTTATTTCAGATAACTGATGACCCTGTGCAACTGTTAAAAAATGTGGGAGTCCCTTTGGACTAGTCTGGATTCCTGATGCTGAGGAAATTGACCACATGGACAGCTTCTGGAATTTAACCAGATCCACAAGGGTGAAGAGAGGGCAAGAGATCATCTTGGAGAAATTTTAAACGATTCTATTGTCTTTTGTTCTGCTTCATGAGAAAGACTAGATTGTGAAATTCATCCTATTTCTAATTCCCACCCTGGGAATAAAAGAGAGAATATTCATTTCCTTTTAATATCAGCTTAAGCAAAGAAAATGCAGTTACACCAAGGAGAGATGATGGGAGAGTCACAGATGATTCATAATTGACTCCAAATTTCATTCCTGAACATGTCTGATGTCAGTAATAGTTAAGACAGAAAAACAAATAAAATATAAGAAGCTCCAATCGAGTAGAGCCTCCTTGATTCTTGCCATCTGTAGTGCACTGCATGTGACACTGGCCATTTAAATCATTATAGTCCTCACATGCCATTTTTCAAACAGAAGACCTAGCTTCTTATCATTGTTTTAAGTCAGTTATGACACAAGCTTTCCCCATATACAATTAGCACCTTGAAAGGTGGTACCACATCTTATCTATCTTTATATTTCTAGTGTGTAGTATTAGTGCCTTGAACATGGTAGGTGCTCAGTAAATGTTGTTAAACTGAATAAACATAAAGAAAATGTGGGTATGGGGATCCCAATGGAACTAATACTTACTGAGCCCCTGATACTTTTTCCAAACTGTCTCATTTATTAGTTACAACAACTCTATGCAATAAGTCCTATCATCTCCATTTTGCAGGTGAGGAAACAGGACTAGTAGCAAGGCTGGTACTGAAAGTGGATGGGTTCAACTGACAAAATCAATTGACCTCCCCAACTGCAAGATGATCTGAACAGAAACAGGAGGTTATCTTGTCCCCAGCATCCTTACTCTTCCATAACCTCCTTCAACCAGGCTTTAACCTTCTTCCCTTCTGAGTATTTACTGGGATGTTACTACTGGAACATTAAGGTGTTTACATAATGTATCATCTAAAGTGGAAGGCATTCAGAGAGAGAATATGAATAAAATGAGAACTAAAATATACAGGGATTTAGGCAAAGTTGTATTAATACTAATTGGGAATATTGGAGACCAACGAAATAAAGAAAATATGTAAAATTTGGTTGGACTGTATAAAAATAGTATTAATTACAGTTATTTACATAAATTGCTCAACATTCAGTCTAATTACTGTGAATTGCAATAATTCTTAGGTAAATGTTTAAATGTGGCTTTGATCAACCTGTGTAGATGGTGCATCTCAAGCAAACGGCCCAAGACTACTCAGTCTGTGGGTGTGTTGCCCATGGAGCTTGGATGAGAAGGCACAGAAGCAGGAAGCTTGCTCAGAAAGTAGAAATTAATTCATGTCATCAAAAGAGAAACCATAAGGACTAGACTCTTCCTCAATCCCTGCTTCCCTTTTCCTTTCCCACTCTAAGTTTTAATATTTTTGTTAAAAAAGAAAAACCGAAAACACAAGTCCTACAGCAATATTGTCAACAGAATTATCCTTTAATGTGAAGGAACAGTCTTCTCTCTGTTTCTGCAGATTGGACTAGTAGCTTCTCCTTAAAAATCCAACCAATTTCATAAGACTTTAGAGGTATGTTTCCAACTGTCTGATGGCCTTTTTCAAAATGACTTCATAGTAGGCATAAAGCCTCAAACAAAAGAAAAAAACACTCAAAGGAAAATCTTATTTCATAAATTAATGTATCATCTCAGAGTCTTAGAGGCAAGAAATGTGTATTGAATTGCTTTTTCTTGGATAAAGAGGCTTGAAATGCCGACTACGTGCCCCATCATAAAGACACTGTATTTGTAAGCTTCCATAGTGTACTGTCTCACTAATAGATGTACCTAAAAGGTATATATTGGTAAGGCAACAAACCATGAAAGTTTACTATAGCCTAATGAGTAAAGTTATCATGCTAGGCTAGAAGTATAGAAATAGCTGGTAACATAATTTGAAATAAAATTAGAGTTAGTCATTCAAGAAACAGAAAACTATAACTTAGTTTAGCAAAGATTTAAAAAGCAGTGCTAATTCACTGTTTCCCTGCTTTCTCATGCATTTCCCTCCTTTCTCCTTCCATAAAAAATGACTAATCTTTAATATGAGGTCAACAACATAGTAAGTCCTTGGGTGGAGGGGACATGGTAAAATAACAAGCAAGCAAAGACACACATGGACAAATGCCAGGTAACATAACAGCCACTTTCTAGATGGGAGCTGAGGGGTATGGAGTCCAGTCAATTTAAAAGAAACAACACTAATATAATCATTGAGAGTAATCAGGCTACATGCAGTCAAAGTAACTTGAAGGAAGTAGTAGATGTGGGTTGGTGCAAAAGAGTGACAAGGCTGTGCAGTTGGAGGAAAAAGCAGCCATTAATAGGCACATGTTGTTTGAAAGATACTGCTGGGGATGTTCATTCACAGTTGTGAAGGTAACAAACATTCTTCATATCCAGTAATATATTTTAGTAAATAGAACGTACATTCACAGGATGATATATTAATTATGTGATTATTTAAAATGATCAGTATTACTAAGTAATGACTTAAGAAAAAACTGTTGATATCATGTTAAGCAACAAGAGTAATTACAAAGTTGTACGTATGGCATACCTACAACTACATTAAAAATGCCTAGAAAAAATATGTTAAGAAATAAACCAAAATATTTACACTGGAAATAAGTGGTAATTTTTTTTTCTTTTCAAAATCATGTTTAATGAGCATATACTACATTTATAATAAGAACTTTGGAGAAGCACAGGCTGTTCAAGAGAGTGGCTTGCTCACAATATTCTTCTCCTAAAAGATCTCCAGCATAAACTCTCTCTAGGCTTCAGTCTCTCCATTTGGGAAATTTGATGCTTACTCATAACAACTTTGCTGCCTGGCTGTCAGAGTAAATTGAGATGAGCAAAGCAGCACATATAATCATATCTTGTTTACTTAAGAGTCTGAGAACTCACTCCCAACATACATTTGTGATACGTGTTCAATTACCCTTCAGCCTTCTGTCATGATAAAAATAACTTTGAACAAATTTTCAGTCTAAAGTTGAATCATTGCTAATTAGTCCTTCTTGAACCTCTACACTCTAAAATTAGGACTTAACTATTTGTAATGATTACCAGCAACATCTATGGAAACTTAGTCAAAGACTACCATTGGCATGACCCAACAGAGACATGAAGGAACATTGTTCGGATGGTGGATCTATTCCTCAGGTGTCTAACTTTTAAGTTTCTTGAGATTACAAACAATATTTTTGAGCCATTTTCTAAGTTAGGTCTCTTGGAGGTACAAATAACAAGAGCTGCCCTAGCCAAGCTTAAGCAATAAAAGGGAAAAAATAGTATTGTGAGGATTTAATAACAGCTTAGAGAAAACAAGAAAAAATAAGCACACTCTCAGGAAAGGGATGACAACCAGAAACTGAAAAGTTGTAAGAAATCCAGGTAGACCTCTCTACACCTCTCAGCTCTGTTCTTTCAGAAGATGTTTCATCTTTTTTTCTCTCACATGCCATAGACACCAACAACTTCCAGATTTACGTAATACACATCCAGCTACCCAGAGAGAAATTGACCTCTCCTTTGTTTCTAATTCCAAATTCCTGAAGATACCACCCTAAACAGCTCAGCTTGCTCAATCCCCCAGTGAACAGTGTACCCAATAGGTAATTCTTCAACCCTCCTCTCCCTCCTACCTTTTCACTTTGTGGAGTCTCTAATGCCTATTATTCTACTCTGTATGTCCATGTGTTCCCATTGTTTAGCTCCCACTTATAAACGAAAATATACTGTATTTGACTTTCTGTTTCTGCATTATTTCAGTCAGGATAATGGCCTCCAGTTCCAACCACACTGCTGCAAAGGATATGATTTCATTCTTCTTTACGGGTGAGTAGTTGGAATATGTTATGATTTTTAGCTATTTGCCTCAATCATCTTTTGATGGCCTGGTGTCAGCAAAGATGTTTTATCACATTCCCTAATAATGAAAAGAGAAACTCTCAGATTGGTAAAATCTGGGTCTTCCCATTTTGCGAAAACATGAAAGCCTGGAAACTTTCTCTATCCTTCTATCACACACCCACTTTGGACTATAGTAGCCTATTAGTTTACCCTGTAACCACTTACTGCCTATTCATGTGTGGCCTACACTTAGGTTTCCTCCTGTACATTCTTTATATCACCAAGCTAAAAGAACACACTGGCAATAAAGTAATAGGTAAATGCCAATCAATTACAGCACTTCGGACGCTCACTGGCCAGAAGACAAGTGTACCGAATCATCTGTCTCCTTCCTTTCTGAGTTTCCTATTTTTCAATCTGTCTATATCCAGCCAATACATTTCATCCTCCCTACACAAACACCAAACAGTTAAATCAAAAGGGAAGAGAAAATGGGGCTGTTTAATTTTGGAATGTCCAAATAGTTTTTTACATCCTTCTCCTAAAATATCTCAAGGTCTTTGGCAAAGGGAGTTTGGTATTCAAAACCTTAGCATGGTGGTATCCTAGTCTGGGATCCCAACAGTTGTCTGTAGCATTCTTTCTAATTTCCCATTGGGAACAGCTAGGAGATGCTATTTATTAAATAACTGCCCCAATTCTGCAGCCCACTTCCCACCCCACCACTAGGAAATCGCTAGTATTTTAAGGTTGATTACAATGAAGTCTGTCTATTGTCATGAGTGTAGAAAAGGCTGGGTTTACTTTGCAAGGAAAAGATGCTTTATTACTGCTATCCTATATTATCAAGGGGTTGTTAAATAGGTAAGTATGGACTCCAAATCATAAAATAATTGACAACCATCCTTCCACTTCCTTGGTAAGATGTTTCTGGTGTTACCTCTTATGTCTGATGCACACTTAAGTGGGAGGTAGGATTGATAGGAGACTCCGAAAAACAAAAGTAAAATCACATTCGCCATCTTTTTCCTTTTCAGAGTAAGAATGCCTAAAAAAATTAAAATAAACTCAGGATCTAATTTGATGCTGAGTATGACTCAACCAAATATTCCTCCAGGGACACAGACAACTTAGTACATTTCTTTCTGATGGCTTTATTAACTCCACCTTTTGCCAATAAATGTAAGTCCATTTGAGGACAGTGGGCTCTAATTGCTCCAGGAAACATGGCTGAGGCTCTTTACTCGAAGTCATCCCCTGCACAGAATCCACAAAGCCACTCCAGCTTGAAACAAAGACTTCTCTCTGAGACAGGGCTATTGCCCTTGCTAGCCATGTTGACTGAAGTCCTGTGGGTTCATAGATGCCATGTGCACTTTTCACATTTCTATTGTATAAGGGAGACAGAGGGAGATAAATTTAAAAAACAAGAAAATTAAATGTAGTAATATAAAATGAATAGTACCCTGAGTCTAATTCATAAATCATTAATACCAGTGTTACATCTCTGAGAATATTTCTAAAAGAACTTTAGTGGATACTGTGACTTTTCTCCAGGACATCAGTGAAAAATATTTAGGGATTCTTCATGTTATCCGGCAGAATACTTGAAGGCCTTAGAGTCTGCATATTCTCTGACTATACCTCTTCTTGAGGAAATAAGTTTTGAAATTTTAGTTTTGAAACTAGTTTTGTGAAGGTAACTCCCTGTAATTATGTTCAAATACATCTCTTAATCCTTTAAATAATGTTGCCATAGACGAGCAGTTCTCAAAATGACTCAAGGAATCTAGGGGTCTCTGAGACCATTTAAAAGAGTCCGTATATACGAACTATTCTTCTAGTAACACTAAGACACTATATGGTTTTTCCACTCTATTGACATTTGCACTGATAGTACAAAATCAATGACAAGTAAAATTGTTGGTGATTTAGTTCAAATTAAGGCACTAATACCAACTGTATTACAGGATAAATATCTATTATCCAAAATATGAAGAACCAAAAGTTTCAGATTTCAACTTTGTTTTGGATTTTGTACTATTTGCATTATATTGGTTCAGCATTCCTAATCTAAAAATACAAAATGCTCCATTGAGCATTTTCTTTGAGTGTAATGTTGGGGCTCAAAAAGTTTCAGATTTTGGAGAATTTTGTATTTTGGGTTTTGGAATTCGGGATATTCAACACGTAGTAGTTATTGTTTTCTTCTTGCTGCACCTTCCCAGATAAGAAAAAGGTACCCATTTCACCTAAAAATAACCTTGATGAATCAGTAAAAACTATTAATCTTATCAAATCTCAACCTTTGAGTATGCATCTTTAACATCTATGTTAAAGTAAACTGGGAAGTAAACATAAAGCAATGCTGCTATACACCAAAGTATTCTGATTGTTTCAAGGAAGAGCACTTGGAGATCATTTTAGTTGCAAGCTGAACTAGCCACTCATTTCATGGATCATTTTATTTATTTTAATTATTGTCAGACAAACTGTGGTTAGTCAAGCTTTGGTATTTGTCAGACATTTTCTCAGAAATAAAGTGATTCTGTCAGTTCAATAATGCAACTGACAGTATTTGTTGTCAGTGGTGAAATTTGAGATTTCAAGTGAAAATTAGAATTTTGAAAAAATCTTATTTTGGCATATAGCTTTTTATAGTGACATTTAGTTTGACAATTTCCCAATATTTAAAGCTATTTCTGATAAGATTAGCACTGGTGTTGATGAATGCAATTTGTAATATTGTATAATTGTATAATGAAATATGTCAATATTTGCAAGGGTTGCATAAGACAATGTAACATCTAGAATTTTGACCCCATGACCTTTGACTTTTGGCTCCTGGTGCCATGGTTTTGGTATCTTACATGACAAAAGAGTTGGCAGATGTAATTAAGGTTACTAATCAGTTGATTTTAAGATAGAGAGATTACCCTGGATTATCTAGGTGGATTCAAACTGCAAAAATACTTAACGAGAGAGAGGCAATGGAAGAGAAAGCCAGAGAAATATGAAGCATGATGACTCAGCTTGCTTTAGCTGGCATGAAGACAGAGGATGCCATGTGAAAAGCACAGGAAGGAAATGAATTCTGCCAACATCCTTAACTTGAGAGTAGATTCTTCCCCAGTGCCTCCAATAAGCAATACAGCACTCCTGACACATTGATTTTTGCGTTTTGAGGCCTAAGCAGAGAACCTAATTCATTTACGGTATGTCCAGACATTTGACACATGGAATTTGGAGAAAATGGGTGTTGTTTTAAACCCCTAAGTTGTTAGAAATTTGTTGCAGCAGCAATAGAAATCTGATACATTCAGTGAACCAATAGTTTCCAAATGACCAACTCATGATCTAACAAAATCATGCCTGATTAAATGGACAAACTAGACTAATGGATTTTAATGTCACTAATTATGAAAGTTTCACAGTACAGTTTTAGAATCCAGTTTGCAGCTTACCTTTAAGAAATTGTCACTTATGTAAGTTGAGTATAGTATCAAAGAAGAATGTTTACACTTTCCTTAAAAGGCCATTAAAATGTTTCTTCCTTTTGCAGCTACAGCCATCTTTTATTTGTCATTATTAATGCATTTAGCCTTCAAATCTATTTGTCTATGTTAATATGGCTGCACTAGCTTTCCTTTGGTTAGTGTTTGTATCTTTGCTCATCCTTTTACTTTCAAGCTTTCTAAATTCTTTCATTTTAGGTGTGACTTATAAGTAATACACATTTGGATTTTCTTTTCTCTATCTACAGTGTCAACTTTTGTTTGGAATATTTAGTCTATTTACATTTTGCATACAGTATAATATATTTGACTTTAAATCTAGTATGTTGTCATTTGTTTTCTATACATCCAATCTGTTCTATTTTCCTTTTTCCTTTCTTTCCTTTTCATTTTTCAATCAATCAAGTGTTTTAAAAAATTGACTCTTTTTCCCTCTATTTACATATTAGATGTATTTTTTGCTTAAAATTATAACTTGCACACATTAAAATTTAGTTTAAATTAGTACTTTCACTTCATTCCACATAATGCTGAAACTGAGAACATTTTAATTATGCTTCTCCGAACATATATGCTAATGTTGTTGTATGATACATGTGTGTAAGCTCATATGCTATTATCGTTTATGCGAATAGATATTTGTTTAGATTTACCCACATACTTATATTTTTATATATATTTTTTTCTTTTGTACTTCATTTTCCCACTTCTTCAAGATTTCATCTGAGATAATTTTTCATCTGCCTGAAAATTTTTCATCTGCCTAAAGTTTCCTTTAGGAAGAGTCTGATGATTAATTCTAACAGTTTTAATTACATTTAAAATGTCTTTATTTCCCCTTCATTATTGAAAGGTATTTTCACTTTGTATAGAATTTTATATTGGTAGTGATTTTCTGTCAGCTTTTTTAAGCTGTTGGACTTCTGGTTTTTGTTATTTCTCTTAAAAAATCAGTTGTTAGTGTTACTGGTCCTTTGGTTTTCATTATCTCTGTTAAAAAATCAACTGTCCATCTTATTCCTGCTCTTTTGAATGTAATTGTCTTTTTTGCCTCTGACAACTGTTAAAATTTTCTCTTGATCTTTACTTAAATATGGTAAGTTTAGATGTGATTTTCTTTTTAAGTATTCTTCTTTGGATTCATAATGCTTTGTAAATCTATAGGTTGAGACTTTATATCATTTTTAGAAAAATATCTAGGCAAATATTGCTTTTATCCTGTTCTATTTCTCTCCTCTTTGAACTCTAATTACACATAACTAAGAGCATGTTCCAAATCATATGGATTTCCTCATATGTAGTTCATGTTATCCATAAGTATTTTTCATCTTTTTGGTTTTTAATTATTTATTCTAGAAATGTTCTTACAATTCGTCTGCAAGCTCCCTAGTTCTCTCTACAGCTATGTCTGTCTAATCTGTTAAATCCATCCATTGAGTCCTTAATTTCAGTTACTATATTTTATCAGTGTTAGAATTTCCCTCTTGGTTTCTTTTTAAAGTTTCTTGTTTTCTTCTAAAATTCTCAGATTATCATGTCTTATGCATTAATTGAAGACATAAAGTCCAAGTCTGAAAGTCTATTCTGTAGACCACCTGTGAATCTCTTCCTATTTTCTGTCATTTTCTTGTTTTCCAGTCATGTTGTTTTCTTGTGTCCTAATTTATACATGGTTATACATGGTCACATACACACATGTACACACATAGGCATGCACATTGTATCTCTCTCTTTCTCTCATAAACACACACACACACACACACACATACACTCGTAGAGATAATTTGAAGCTCTGGATGATATATCTCTCATCTAGGCTGGTACTAGAAGCATGCTGAATCCCAGACTCATCTTAATCCAATAAGTAATTGAGATTCTTAAACACTGAGTTTTAATCTCCATGTAGGTTGTATATTCATTATACAACTTGAGTCCAAGGTTATCATCTCTTGGGACAGCAACCAAAAGCCCGGATGATTTACCAGTATCCTTCTCTCCTTGAGGGCTTCTGAAGGCCAGTGTTTTCCCTAGTCCTTTCAGACTTCCAGAGGATTTGCTCAAGTTTACTACTTCTCAATGGACTCTTCCACAATTGGACAATGCATTAGAGGGAAAGCATCCCAAAATGCCAAGCTTATCTCTCTGAGTTTCCTTTTCCTGAATTTTGTCTTCATAATTAATTCTGAATTATGGCAGTAATCTGGTGTTTTCAAACATTTGTTATTTACATTTTGTCCGTATGTGCTAATTATTTTCAGTATGAAAATTAGTTCAATTTACTAGTCTTCCAAGTAGCTTTTAAGGTTTTTTTAATTTTCCTGATATTTTGTGGTTTGTCTGTGATGTGTATAAGAATCAATTTGTTTTTATTTATCCTGCTTGATACTCATTGTTCTTTTTCAATCTGTGTCCAATATCTCCTTTCAATTCTTGAACTCTCTGCCATTGTCTTTTTGAACATTGGCTGTCCCCATTGTCTCCAATCTCCTTTCCTGGAATTTTTACTAGACATTTGTTGGAGCCTCTCCTGTCTTCTATATCTTTCAACTTCTCCTCCAAATTATTCATTTACTTATTATCATCTAGAAAATTCTAAGTGGTTTCCTTAAAATTATCTACCAATGTTTTAATCTGTCTTCTGGTAAACTACCAATTTTATTTATATTTTAATGCCTATTTTTTATTTTTAAGAATTTCTATTTTTTTCTTTTCAAATGTATCTATTCTACTTCATATTTTTTGATTATTATGCTCTGGATTATTTTCCCTTATGATCTGAACATCTTTGATATGTTAATTTTTAAGTCTATTTTAAGGTTGAAAAGAAAAAAATATTTATCAGACCTGTTTTCTGAATAGTTCCCACCCTTTCCTATAGTTAGGAATGTATCCCTAAAGCCATGGTTGTTTCTGTTGAGACCCTTTTGATATCACTGGTTCTAGACAAGCTATGTGTTAGAGTCTTGCCTCTGAATTTTCTTATTATATAGATAATATACTCATCCTTTGGTATTCATGAGAGATTTGTTTAAAGGCTTCCAACAGATACCAAAATGCACAGATGCTCAAGTCTGTGATATAAAATGGTATAGTATTTGCATATAGCCTATGTACATCTTTCTCTATACTTTAAATCACCTGTAGATTACTTACGATATCTAATACAATGTAAATGCTATGTAAATAGTTGCTGCACTGTATTGTTTAGGGAATAATAACAAGGATAAAAGTCTGTAAATATTTAATAGAGACGCAATTTTTAAAAAATATTTTTGATTTCCAGTTGGTTGAATCCTTGGATGCAAAAATCCATGGATGTGGGTGGCATTTGTCCAAGAGTTTTACCTTTGCACCAAAGCATAATGTAGGCTAGAGGTTCTGATTGGTAATGGTGAGTATGCTTTCATCATATTAATAAGACGACCCTAATTCTGCTTTGTATCCTTGAACAGGGGCTAGAGTTTTATTAGCAAGCAGGCTTTCTTGCAAAGTATCCATTTTCATCTCCCTTCAGATACAAAGCTTGCTGCTGGGCTACTGTTCTGTCTTTGGTATTCAAAATATGCAGCTTTCATCTGGTTGTGTAACCTGGGCCATATGGCTTCTAATCCTACTCAATTATTTCTTGATCCTCTTTATCATCGATACCTGAAGAATTCACTTCTTGCTTTCAAAATTGGCAATGTATTTTTTTAAAATAATTTAATCCATTATCTTGTACTTTTATGTGTTTGGAAAATAGTGAGTTAATGAGGCCACTTCCAGAATTTACCTAGTCTACCGACTTGAAAGGGAGCCAGAATATTCTTTAAACTTCTAAGTGCAGTCATTTTGTCAAGAAATGCTGGTGTATCTGCTGGAAATTTATCATAAAAATTCTAACTTCTTTGCCTCTTCCTGACAAAATAAATAAATTAGATCAATTGCTTGAACCCAAGATCAAATTATATACATTATAAAAATGTATATACATATCAAAACATCATGTACACTGTAAGTAGGTGTGATTTTTATTTGTCAATTATACCTTATTAAATCTGAGAAAAAACAAATACAATAAATACATAAAAATAATAGCTATCTGTGTTAGGAGAAAAAAATGTATAGCGTTTAACCTTATCCCCAACTTTATTACCAATAGATGAGAGTGCATTAATTATTAGGATTTATTTCAAGTATTTTTCTCAGCTTTGCCTTGGTTTAATACACCAATAAACCAAAAGCATCATGAAAAAAATTTAAAATGTTACGTTCATAGGCTAAGAAATTACGCATTAGACAGCATATTTACTGGTGTTGGTGGTAGAGAAATCGTCTGTCTTGGGCCTCATTTCCAAAGATGTTTACTATGAAGTATTCAACAGACTTCATTATCAAACAGTGTTTTCTGTTTTCTCATTACTGTGGTGCTTCCAAGGACCATGGTCAGGAGGCAGAGGTCATTTGAGAACATAATCCTACAAATATATATGTACACGTTTCATTGATGGATCTTGTAACTGCCTATCTGAAGAAACTATACTATTTACTCAGCAGCAAAATGAGTACCACTGCTCTTTTTCTCCCAAAGTCTCAAACAATACTCAGGGCATAGTAGGATCCTGACAAAAGTTAGTTGGATAGTTAGAGAAATAAATGACTGGGGAGAAATGAGAATGCTGAGACTATAGTATTGATCACTTGCTACAACTCTCAATGTAGAACTCCTAAAGTCAGGCAGGAGAATAGTTTTAGTCCTGCAGTCCATGGGGATCTGGAATACTAAGCAGATAACCCACAGCTCTTTCCTGGACTTCTAAGGGTTTTTGTCATATGAGTAATCTAAAGCTTTAAATATTTTTAGTTCCTTGTGTAAAAGACAATCAATGCAGCAAGTATTTATTATTGCTGAATGCAAGCTTGGGAATTAATAGGCTTAGTCTTGGCTATATACCTTGAGTGAGTCACTTCTCCTTTGGGACTTCAGTTTCCTAATCTGTAATTTGAAGTTTGAAAGGCTTTGACTAGATGGCATTTTAAGGCCCCTTCCAGTATGAACATTCTCTGATGTGTTAGTGACCTTCTAGCAGATGTAGTAACAATAAAGCAGATTTTTGATTGGGCTATTTTTTAAGCAATATGGCTATTTCCAAATAGCGAGTGGTTATTAAAAATATAAACACAATTCCTTCTTCATTCATGATATTTCTCCAAAAATCAGCAGGTTATTTACCACATATATTTTCAACAACTCAAAAGCCAGGGTTTATATTAATACCAGCCTCCCTTTACACAGTGCATTTTATTCTAAAGTGCATTATCTTTAGAATTACCCTGAGACATTCTTTCACTCAGTAATGAATTGCAATTATATCAGTAAGGAAAAACATCACCTCTATTCAAGCACGCACCTGTGTGGCCAAATCAGAACCTAAAAACAAACCTGCTGCATTTGAGGGAGGAATTCTCAGTAGAGGCAATGAGGCAATGGAAAGCCTTTTGGTGGGGATTAGAATCCTGAGTCCCACCGCTCATTCAGCACTTCAAGCTGTGTGGCCTTGAGCATATCACTTCACCTTCAGCTTCTTTTGAATGAAATGGAAGGTTCTCTAGTGACTGTCTAACCCTGACTGTGCCACAGGATTATCTATGGACCCTTCTACATGCACGGTATTGGGCCCCATCCAATATAAAGAAATCAGTACTTCTAGAGGTGGGGCTTTGTAATATATGTCATTAAAAATCCTTCCAGCAAATTCTGGCTTCACACAGACTGTTATTTGGAGATAAGCAGGCTTGGAATCAGATCTCTCTCAGTCTTGATTTTTTAGGATTCTGTTAATGCATCTTTTGAATGAATCACTCCCAAATCTCCTAAGTATATGTAATACAATCTCTATTAGCAGTGACGGGTCCTTCCGAGGAGGATTAACAAACAAGCAATGACAGAAAGATACCTTTATCTTCAGAGTTATGGTAATTTAGTCTAATTATTGAATTCATTCAACAAATATTTATGGACAATCTATTACATGTATGAAAATGTGTCAAGCACTAGGGAAAAACATGAACAAGCCTCACAGATCTTATATTTGTTGGAGTATACAGACAAATAAAGAGGCTATCGGAAAGCAGAGTAATAAGGCAAATAAAATAAGAATAGAGTACACAGGGCATGTGACAGGGGCTATAATACAGATTTCAGAAGACCAGGGAAGGCTTTCTGGAGGAAGAGACATCTAAGTTGAAGCCTGAAAGGCAAGAAGAGAAAGAAGAGGGTTCCAACTAGGGGAAGCAGCTTGGGTAAAAGCAAGGAACTCCATGCTAGTATAGGTTAAGCACTGAAGGATATGGTTGTTGCAGGGTTTTATTAAGGAGAATTGACCACAGGATCACAAGGTGAAGTCCCACAGTAGGCCACCTGCAAGCTGAGGAGGAAGGAAGTCGTTCTGAGTCCCAAAACCTCAAAACTAGGGAAGCCAACAGCGCTGCCTTCAGTCCGTGGTCAAAGGCCCGAGAACCCCTGGTAAATCACTGCTATAAGTCCACGAGTCCAAAAACAAGAACCTGGAGTCTGATGTTCAAGGGCAGGAAGCATCCAGAACAGGAGAAAGATGAAGGCCAGAAGACTGAGCGAGTCTGCTACTTCTACCTTCTTCTGACTGCTTTTTTTCTAGCCACCTGCCTACTTTCCTTCTGGCTGCGCTGGCAACTGATTAGACTGTGCCCTCTCAGATTGAGGGTGGGTCTGACTCTTCCAGTCCACTGACTCAAATGTTGATCTCCTTTAGCAACACCCTCGTAGACACACCCAGGAACAATACATTGCATCCTTCAATCCAATCAAGTTGACACTCAATATTAACCATCACAGGATGAGAACAAGAGATGAAGCTGGAGGGCAGGAAGGGGAATCAGGGACCAGACCATGAATGTCGGTATCAGGGTTCCAACAATGACCACCACTTTGGGAACTTCTCAAGTCCTGACCTGGACTCTGGTATGTGCCCCTGTGTTCCCAGCTGACTTTGAAGATATTTCCCCAGCCTTTCCCAGGAATGCTCACCTATCGTAGAGGCAATCGGCACTAGACAAGTGTGATGAGGTAGCACTATTTTTCTAAGTGCTTTGTTTCCCTGAACATGCCATTTATTACATTTTGGGTTTTAGCTAAGGCTCAAGGGAATGGACTGGAAGGATGGGGCTTCCCAGCTCAGGTTCAGAGTGAAGCAGCATGCCAAGTGAGCCTGTTTCCAGAGCCCAGTGGGAGAAGGCTCAGGTGAAAGCTGTCAACTAGGGTGTGCCAAGAGGGTGGAGGTAAAGAATCACCATAGCAGGGCACCACCCTCTCCAACTCCGACACTACTTTGAATTATCAGAAAACATACAGATTTCTGCCTTACAGAGGACCTCTTTATTTTTTGTTTTTATAACTTGATTGTAATATAGTATCAAATGTACAGAAGAATCACATGTGCTTCCATATATTATTCAGTCTTCTTATATATTAAAATTTTGCCCATATTTATTGTGCTATTGCCTTGAATTATATACATACTATTTTCTGAATCATTGGAGAGTAGTTTCATATGTATATAATATAAATATATATTTTACTTTTAATTTGCCAGATATAACTTTATTTTTTTAATTTTTAATTTTTGTGGGTACATAGTAGGTGTCCATATTTATGGGTTACCTGAGATATTTTGATACAGGGATGCAATCCATAATAATCCTGTCAGGGTACATAGGCTATCCATCACCTCAAGCATTTATCCTTTGTGTTTCAGTCAATTTAATTATAATATTTTAGTTATTTTAAAATGAAGGATTAAATTATTTTTTATTGTAGTCACCTTGTTGTGCTAGCAAATACTAGGTCTTAATTATTCTTTTTTTTTTTTGAGACGGAGTCTCGCTCTGTCGCCCAGGCTGGAGTGCCGTGGCCGGATCTCAGCTCACTGCAAGCTCCGCCTCCCGGGTTTACGCCATTCTCTCGCCTCAGCCTCCCGAGTAGCTGGGACTACAGGCGCCCGCCATCTCGCCCGGCTAATTTTTTGTATATTTTAGTAGAGACGGGGTTTCACCGTGTTCGCCAGGATGGTCTCGATCTCCTGACCTCGTGATCCGCCCGTCTCGGCCTCCCAAAGTGCTGGGATTACAGGCTTGAGCCACCGCGCCCGGCCAATTCTTTCTAACTATTTATTGTACCCATTAACCATCTCCCACTCCCTCCCACGATTACCCTTCCTAGCCTCTGGTAACCATCCTTCTGGGAGTAGTTGTATATATCATGCCTCTTTACTCCTGAATATTTCCATGTGTATTTCCTCAGAACATTCACACATAGTCACAGTGCAATTATCAATGTTTTTAAAAAATTAACATTATTATAAAAGTGTTAACTTATCCAGGGTCCATAATCAAATTTTGCCATCTATCTCCCAAAATGTTTTTTATTGCTATTTCTTCCTAATAAAGCATCAAATCCAGTATTACACGTTGTATTTAGTTGCCATATATCTTAGTTTGTTTTAATCATTAGCAGTTCACTACATACATCATTTCATTTAATCCTCATAACTGAGGCTCAGAAATGTTTAAGAAACTTGCCCGAAGTCACAGAGATTGAAATCCCAGTCTATTTGATTCCAACGAGTCTTTTCTTTCCATGGTATCATCCTGACCATAATTAAAATATTACGTTCTTCTAACATAGAACCAACTATCTCTCAGAACTATCAGAGAAAAGATTTGGTTTGTTGTCCAAGATGTATCATTTGTTAAGTGCATGATCTTGAGGTTCTCATAAAAAAAAAAAAAAAATGAGCGTGTAAATGACTTTTGTTAATTGTAGAGCTAGAAACATAAAAACCTACCAGTGGCACATTCACACTAAGGTATAAATGACTGAAATCAGACCCTACACTGAGTAATGATAGAAAAAATGGAGCAAGAGTTAAACAGAGTAATAAAATATTCACGTAGAAAGGTAAAAAGGCACAAGAATGGGTTGAAGATTTTGGAAGGACATGTTTCAGCTACTTCCTAACTTTTCTGAACCAATTCCTTCCCAGCCCAAGGTGCTATCCTAAACTTTTCCATATCTCTTTCCTGTGTTTATCTAAGATTCCAGAATCCATAGACTGCTCCCCTCGCCCTCCACCCGTGCACACACTCACACTCACTCCCCCATCCCTGGGGAGAAGTTTCTTCCTTCTCCAAATATGTACAAAACCACCAGTCCCTAAGCCCAAGTGGGCTGGCTGAGATCAGGGCTATTCTGGGGCAGCCAGTTTGCACGCTGATAGAGGAGGATTAATGAGACAGTCTGCTCATCCATTGCAATTAGAAACAACACTGGAACTGTTCTGAGGCTATTTCTATGCAGGGAACTTGAACTGCTCATCAGCCCTCCTCACTCAGAGACCTGTGGGTAATTAGGGCCGTGTTAAATATAGGAGAATCAACCCAGAGCAGCCCCATCTGTGCTGGCGCCTTGGGTTCTGAGGATACACTGTGCCCTCAGCTAGCACTCCAACAGCAGAAAAGGGGGATTTAGCTTCAACCTGGAGGATTTTGGTGTTGCTTAACTCAAGCTAAAAATGCTCCGGCCTTTTAGCCCCACATGGGCTGTCAGATAAAATTCAGGAGTGAAAACCACATCAGCCCCAGGAAAGCACCTAACATTTATGGGCCCTATTTGCCAAGCCACAGGGTTGCCACCAAACTCTTAAAAAGGACAGTTTAGCTTAGGATGAAGGCATGGAGGGAGTGCAGTGTGTCTGTAAACCTTATATCTGAAGAAGAACAACTAAAAAAACAAAAACAGTGGGTAAGGAAGGATGCCATGTAATTACAACACCTTCTGACTCCAAACAGTTGTGTGGACACTGGGTCATTATGCAGCACTTTTCTGTCCTTCTGAAAAGACACTCATAAATAATAAGCTCATAGCACACAAGATTGGAAAATACTACACAGTCTTTATTTTCTCATGATGTTGCTCAGGGGTGGAGGTGGTGCTGAATATATTAGCTCCACTTTACGGATTTTATTTTCTAGAAATTATTGAGGGAGAGAATAAACTCAGACCCATAGGTAGAGCCCACAGTAAGTGCCAGAGAGAGCCATCCTGAGTTCCTGTGGCCACTAGTCTTCATGGTAATTACCTCGTTGCAAAATGCATCCTCTGGGACCTGCTACTCAAAGTGTGGTCCTTGGATTGGCAGCTTTGTCCTCCACTGAAAGTGTGGTAGAAATGCAGAATCTCAGATCTCATGTACTCAATCAGAACCTGCCTTTTAACAAAGTCCCTTGGTGATCCATATGAACTAAGAGAAATATTAAAGTTTAAGAAATATCCTCCAGGAGGCCCATTGCCTTGTTTCTGGGAGAGGGTGTGAGGCCATTTGTTGCAATGCCCCAGGTATTTGTTGTTTGCTTGTTTGTGGTTGGTTGATTTGTGTTTCCTGATGTCTGATGATTAGAAAGTCTTACAACTTCTCAGGCTTCGAGGATGGGTGCATTTGAGGGTCCTAAGGTAAAATTTTAGGCCAAGTCTTCATTCTTAAGCTTTTCCATTTCATCCATCTCATAAGGGATGAGGAGTCAAAGGTTCTAGACTGGGAGGGCCTGTCTCCTAATTGATTTAGGACATTCAGTTGTGTTTATGGTTACCAAATGTCATAGAGGCTTGTCCTTCACTGATCTATAGCTCAGTGACTAACATCCTCAAGATGGGGAAGTGGCTTGGTGTGTTCCTGTAGCTATATACCTTGTTTCCACAGAGCCCATTTTTTATTCACGCTAAGTTTGCCTGGCCTTACAAAACTTCTTGGGTGGTAGCAGGGGCCATTGTATCCTAAGCAGATCCACTGGAATCAATTTTTGGTGGAAGCTGGCTCCAGTAGAGGTCAACTTCCCCATATAAAAAAGGAAATCGCTGTTTTTCCAGGTATTTGGGGAGCTTGCTGGCCAGGCAGGTTGCTGTCAGGGTTTGAAGGCACTAAGACCTAGGAAGCAGACACTCAGGCCAGTTGTTGAGAGAGATCCAGACTCTCCATCTCTGACAAGCCATTTGGACTGTCTTTTTTGAGTTCTTTATATTTTCCTAATTCATGGGCTTCAGGCAATCACAACCACTCATATGACATCCTCTTTCAGCTGCAAAGTACCATGGGAGGATGGACAGAGCACTACCCTGGAGACACTATTTCACAGGCAATTTTGCATCCACTTAGCCCCATCTGAAGTTGACTCAAGTGGACTAGTATGGGCAGCAAAGAAGCACACAGATGGTGGCATCTCTAGGAGTACTAAGCTACCCAGATGACCGAGAAGGACAGTTATGATAAGGTGACAGGCTGCATTTCTCCAATCCTGAGTAGGAAACATATTTTCATCCCACATGGTAACTCAAGTTCTATGGTTGTCAGGAGCTTCTAATGTCCCCATATTAAGAACCACACAATGTATTGCACCACCAGCTATCTCATGACACATGGGAAAGAGTTTCAGAAGAATGTCTCATTGGTTCTACTTCCTTATCCCTAAGTAATTCTCCTCTTGCCCATGGAAGCAACAGAAGTGCCATTTGCAGATTACCTTCCTTTTTGATTTGTTTCTTTAACAAAGTTAAATGCCCAGGCCAGACTATGTAAGTATTACAAGTATAGCAGTGAACAGGCAGATATACTTCTGCCTAATGAAACTTACTCCTTGGTGAGATACACAGACATTAAATAAGCAATCAGAGAATTAATGAGTAATTAAAATTATAACAAGTGTGACAAAGAAAACATAGGATGCTGTATACAGTGGTTGTTGGTAAAAGAGCTTTCAAAAAAAGTCTGATTTGTAGCATCTGCCAATTTCTGCAGTGTAAATATATCCACAGTTAATTTCAAGTATGGGCAGTTGTAGTTGCCAGCTCACACTGTTCTGGCATATTGTAGAATATTCAACAATCAGCTCTGGTTAGCCAGCATGAGCCAACTTCAGCAGACCACTGCATCACATCAGATATTATAGAGAAGGACTAAGCTGAGCTATGCGGGGGTCAGAGCTTTTCTGATGAAGTGAAATTTAAAGTGAGCCTTGAAGGATCATCAGTAATTTGCTAGGGAAGAAGTGAGAGCAAAAGACTTTTCATGCATAAGGAATAACTTGTACAATGCATAAGGAATAACATGCATAAGGAATAACTTGTACAATAGCTTGTACAAAAGAGGTAAGAAGGAACATGGTGTTTTATGTAATGGGAGAAGATCAGTGTGGGGAAGCTTAGTGTGCCTCCAAACCAGATGAAATAGATACTATTATAATTATCCTCATTTTTAAGGAAACTGGGCTGCAGACAGGCTGAATAACCAAATAACTAGCTCAAGGTCACACAACTGTAAAGTGGTAGGGTGTGGATCTGAATCTTTCTCTAGAGGCTGCCATGCTATCACTTTGTGCTGCCTTTCAGCTGAGAATGAAAATGGTAAGCAAGGGCCCAAACCATGCAAAAGCTAATAAAATGACTATCTTCTACAAGCAATATCAAATTCATTTCTCAAGGCAGCTCTCCAGGCCAGCAGATCTTACTTAACCCATTTGGTTAGGAGACCATAGGAAAATCTGATGAAATATGTAGACACCCTCATCATAATGAATGTGTTCAAACACATACACAAATTTACATATGTTTTTGATGGTTCACAGATATCCTAGTCCATTTATAATCTCCTTAGTAGTCCAAACATTGCAGAAAAGCAATCTCTGTGGGCTGCATTTTCCCCTCCTGCTTGCCTCCTGCCTCCTATCTTAGATACTTTTCTCGATTCAGTTCTTGCTCTCTGCCATCTTATAAGGAATTTGCAAGCTTCTCTTGCTATTCCAGGAACAGAAGATTTCATCTTTTACTGAAGCCCTGGGGCCATGTCATTTAAAATACCTCCAGCAAGAGTGTTGGGCTGTGGTCAGGAAATGTTGATTTTCATCTTAACCTGCTCTCTGATAACTTTCTCCTGTTTCCCTATCCTTAACATGGAAATTTATTAGCACCTGTATTTAGTGCTTTCCTTGAAGACCTGTATCCTGGCACTTCCTATGTTAAAATATGCCATGAAAATCCAAATGTATGTCTGTAACTAAGTTTATGATAAGTCTACTTTTCACTGAATTATATTTGAGAGTAAAATTGTATTACAGTATTGAATTATATTTCAGAGTAAAATTCTAGTATAATTATGCTTTACTCTGACTTCTTCATAATTGCTTTTGAATTTATAGCTGATATTCAGAAAAGTGTTCTGAGACCTTTGGGAAAAAATCCCATGTAAATGCGGAGCATTGCAACTATAATAATAATTATTTTACTGCTATTTCCACCATTGATCGTGACATATTTTTCCCTCTACTTCCAAGCAGCTATTTTCTCCCTCCCATCCAAAATAAGGAGAGACAGCTTTAAATTAGCTAAAAAAAAAAAAAAAAAAAACAGGTCCTTGAGGTACCATCTGCTGTGACAGCCTTACGAGGTAGAGGAGAGCTTTTTGATACCATCCAACACACCAGCTTATGAGAGCTGATTGTTAAATATCTTGGAGTTTTATAAGCTGACAACTGCTTTAGATATCAAAAGCCAATGGAATAAAAATGCTCTGATGAGTCAGTAATAAAATACTGAGCAATGGCTGGACACGGTGGCGCACGCCTGTAATCCCAGCTCTTTGGGAGGTCGAGGCAAGCAGATCATGAGGTCAGGAAATCGAGACCATCCTGGCTAACACAGTGAAACCCTGTCTGTACTAAAAATACAAAAAGAAAAAAAAAATTAGCCTGGTATGGTGGCGGGCATCTGTAGTCCCAGCTGCTCGGGGGGAGGCTGAGGCAAGAGAATGGCGTGAATCCAGGAGGCGGAGCTTGCACTGAGCCGAGATCGTGCCACTGCACTGCAGCCTAGGCGACAGAGCAAGACTCCATCTCAAAAAAAAAAAAAAAAATACTGAGCAATACTACAAGCAAGACACTGACCTAAGTGTCTAAGTGTTATAGGAAAGACCAAGTACATCTTTAACCTATAGTCTAAATAGATACATGGGAGGCTGTGGGCTCCTCCAGGGTAGAGTCTTCTTAATAAACACTTGCCATAGTTTGGGCCACTGAAAGATATAAATGAAACACATGTTCATTGAATGAACAAATAAATGGATAAATGCTAAGATGCAGTGCTGCCTAGCATTGGGAAGATGACTTTCAAGAGAATCCCAGAGACTCATGCCCAGATTAGGACAAAGGAAATGTCTTTCTGATGACTTTCCTGAAATTGACATATATAAGGAATAAGAACTAATGAGTAAATACTTGTGTTCTGTTCTTTTCTTTGTGCCTTTTTCTCTACCTCTCTAACTTCTCTTCCTGACTTGGTAGACCATAATCCATTTGAAATACTGTTCAGTGGAGCCCCCAGTGGTTTAGTAGATCTGTGAAATTCGATATTATTTTCTTACAAAACTTCTCCTCTGGGGATAGTAACCTTAGTCAGTCTCCTAGTTTTGGCTTTGTTGAGCGAAGTGAACTATCGTGGATTAAAGATGGCCACAAGTTCTTTGCTGCTCTATGCATTGAGAAGTGAAGTCTAATTACCCAGCCCTTGGATCTGGGCTTGCATTACTGATTCATTTAATATATAGAATTTGGCAGAAGTGATCCAGAACTTCAGAACTTAAGTGATTCAGAAGACTTACAACTCTCATCCATGCCTTTTGGAATATGTGTTCTTGGAAACTAGCTGCCATGTTTTCAGGAAGCCCAAACATACCTATGGAGAGGTCCATGTGGAGAGGATCCAAGGTATCCAGTAGATAACCCTGGATGAGTTCCAAGTCAACTATAAGAAGCACTTGCCAGTCATTTGAGCAAGCTATCTTGGAAGTAGGTTCTCCAGCCCCAGTCAAGCCTTCCCAGATGACATTTCTTATCTGCATGAGTTTATCAGAGATGAACTGTCCCTATTGAACCTGCCTAAAACAGATTAGTGAACAAAACAATTATTGTTTTAAGTCCCTAAGTTGTGCAGTAGTGTATTATGCAGCAATAAGCAATGTGCCAAAATAGTAAACAAAAGGAATACTGAATTCTTAAAGGAGTATGAAGATTAATTAGAGCCACCAACAGGAACTGAAACAAAATGCGAGGATGGTGATTCCTACTAAATTTCCCATTTATTTTGCTGATTTGTCCCATGCAGAACACAGATGAATTTTGAAGAATGACAGTGAATTTTTAATATCTCAATCAGATGTTGGCTCTAATTGAAGCTGTTGTTCCAAATGTAGTTTCATTGATAGAACAAATCAATAGGGCTCCTGGCACCTGGTCAGGAGCCATTGCGCTGGTAAATGCTTATTTCTCTATACCTGTTAATAAAGTCCAGAAATTAGCAAATTCTAGCTCATGGGCCAAATTTTGACTACTGGATTTTTATAAATAAAGTTTTATTAGAACACAGTTACATTCATCTATTTACATATTAGGTATGGCTGCTCTTGTGCTACAACAGCAGATTTCAGTAATTATGGCAGAGACCATCTGTCCTCCAAATTCTAAAATATTTATTTTCTAGCTTTTTACAGAAAATGTTTGCTAACCTCTGGTAAATACCATCTGAAGCAATTTGCTTCCAGCCAACAGGGTTAGTGATGTGCCTCCACTGTCCTACTTCAAGGCTCTTTCAACTTTGCAGCCCTGTGTTATAATCTAGTCCACAGGGACTTTAATTGTCTACCCATTCCATCAGATAACATGCAGGCACATTATATTAATGATATTATATCATGATTACTGTACCTGGTAAATAGGATGAAGTAACTAGTTCTAGATATGATGTTAAGATACTTGCATACCAGAGAGTGATAAATTCCACAAAATTCAGTTTATATCCAACTGAATGTTATTGAAATTTGTGGTGATCTACTTGTTTCGAGCATACCAAGATATTCCTTTCATGAACATGATGACAAGTTGCTATATCTGACCTCTCCTGCTACTAAGAAAGAGGGATAATGTCTAATGGGCCTTTGTGGATTTTGAAGAGAATATATATTTCATTGGGCATGCTACTATAATCCATTTACCAAGTAAGATGTAAGACCATTAGTTCTGTGTGGGGTCCAGAACAAGAAAAGCCTCTACAGTAGTTCAAGGCTGCCATGCAAACTGCTCTTACATCTACATCCAGTAGATTCTATGGTGCTAAAAATATCTCTGTGAGGCAGGAATCCTGAATGAAGTCATTAATCTGATAGATGAATCATAGAGCAGACATTTAGAACTCTGGAGTAAAACTATAACAACTTCTTCAGAAAAATTCTTCTTTTAATTCAGAAATTCCTCTTTTCTCTTCAAAATTCTTCTTTAGAATACCAGTTTGAAACTGGAAGTTTGATCATGGGCCATCAAATTATAATGCAACCTGAACTGCCCATAATGAACTAAGAGTTGTTGATCCATCAAGCCTCTGAGTTGTGCATGAATGATAGCATTCAGTGATCAAATGGAAGTAGGATATATGAGATCAAGCACAAGTACATTGAATAAGCAAGTGACCCAGTTACTCATGGTGTCTATTTGTGCAACAACGGCTTCAGAATCTTACACCCATGGCCTCATGGGAAGCACTCAGTGACCAGTGGACTGAAAAATATTTGGCCTTGTTTACAGAAATTTTTGCATGATATTCTGGTATCATCCAAAACCAAATGACTACATCATTGTGGCCTTATACTAGTGGTGTGGGGAAGAAAAATTTTCCCAGTAAGAACTTCCAACAGTGTACCTAATTGTTCATTTTGCCTCAATGGAAAGACAGCCGGAGGTATAAATCTACATTGCTTCATGGGCAGTAGCTAACAGTTTAGATGGATAATAAGGGACTTAGAAGAAACATGACTGGAAAATTAGTGACAGGAAAATCTGGGGAAGAGGTAAATGGATAGACCTTCCTAAATGGGCCCATATGAATGCTCATCAAAGCTCAACCTCAGCTTATAAGAATTTTAATAATGGACAAGAGGACACATTCTGCAGACCTCTATCAGATTTTTCTTTCCAGTTTCTTCTGTTCTTGACCAATGAGCTCATGAACAAAATAGCCATGATGGTAGACATGGAGGGTATGCATGAATTCGGCACATGAACTTCTACTCACAAGGCATGAAATGGCAGTATTTTGTTCTTGCTCCATAGAAACTTACTCTTCATAGGGATTTGTCTTCCCTACCTGTAATACCTTTGCCAAAATCAGTATCTGTGGACTTAAAGAATTCTTATGTCTTATTTCCCTTCATGTTATTCCACGACGCTTTGCTTTTGACCAAGCAACTTACTTTATAGCAAATGAAGAATAACAGACTCATGCTTATGGAATTCATTAGTCTTAACTTGTTATCCATCACTCTAAAGCAATAGATAGGTGGAATTCTTCTTGTAACTACTTACTGTGCTAGATGGATGGAAACACTTTGCAGGGCTAGGATAATGTCCTGAAAGATGCAGTAAATTCTCTAAATGATCGATCAAGGCATGTTGCTGTTTCTCTCTTATCCAGATTTCATAGATCCAGGAATCAAGGGAGAAAAATGGAAAGGAGTCCTCTAACTGTTACCCATAGTGATCCACAGCAAAATTTATTCTTTCTATTCTCAACTTTAGACTCTGCTGGTCTAGAAGCTCTGGTCCCCAAGGGAGAGATGCTTCTACTAGGATATACAGCAATGATTCCATTAAGATGGAAGTTGATACTCCCTGCTGCCGACTTTGGGCTCCTCACGCTAAAGAATCAACAAACAAAATAGGTTATTGGTGTATTGGCTGGGATGACTGGGGAAATTGGATTACTACTAGACTATAGAAGTAAAAAAAGTGTGCCTGGAATTCAAAATCATATCTTATACTCTCAAGTCTTGTAATTACTTTTGTTGCTGTAACGAACACAGTAAGTGGAAAATAACCCAATGCAGGCTCAATTGCAAAAGCTTGGATCCCTCAAAAATGAAAATTGACATCACCCCAGGCAAGAAACCATGACTAGGTGATGTGCTTGCTGAGAACACAAGTATATGGAATGGGTAGTGAAAGAAGGACGTTATAAATACCAGCTATGACCACAAGATCAGTTATAGAAATTAGGATGATAAGAATTATGAATACTTATTTTTTGATATAAATATATTTGGTTGTATATTAACCAATTCTTTTTTCTCCCCCATCTACCATCTAATATAAAATGGGGTCATAATGGTCTTTGTATTAGTTCCCTAGGGCTGCTATAACAGGGTACCACAAATTGGGTGGCTTAAAACAACAGAATTTTAATTGACTGCAGTCTGTATGCGAAAAGTCCTAAATCAAGGTGACAGTGGGGTCACTTCCTTTTTAGAGGCTCTGAGGGATAATCTGCCCAATCAGTCTCTTGTAGGCTCTGACGGTTGCTGGTAATCTTTGGTGTTCCTTTGTCCAATCTCTGCCTCCATTGTTACATGACATTCTTTGTGTCTGTATTCAAATTCCCCTCCTCTTATAAGCACATCAGTCACTGAATTAGAGTCCACCTTAATCCAGTATGACCTCTTCTTGATTATATCTGCAAAGACCCTATTTCCAAATAAGATCATCTTTACAAGGTCCAGGGGTTAGTACTTCAACATGGCTTTTTGACAGACACAATTCAACCCATAATATCCTTGTATCTCAGTATATTTATATGACATGACATCGAAGGGAAAGTGGATCACGGCTAAAAAAGGACTGAATATCATTCCAAAATGGACAAAGCAACCTATGAGGCTATGTATCCTTTTTTTTTTTTTTTTTTTTTTTGTGGCATCGTCTCACTCTATAGCCCAGGCTGGTACCATGGTGCCATCTCAGCTCACTGCAACCTCTGCCTCCTGGGTTCAAGAGTAGCTGGGATTACAGGCATGTAACACTATGCCTGGCTAATTTTTGTACTTTTGGTAGAGACAGGTTTCACCATGTTGGCCAGGCTGGTCTCGAACTCCTGACCTCAAGTCATCCACCCACCTCAGCTTCCTAAAGTGTTGGGATTACTGGTGTGAGCCACCGTGCCCGGTCGTCTTTTAAGTGTGTTTTCATCTGTAGAACTGAGAGTTGCATCATACTAGATAGAAGCATCATTTTGCTAATGTCTTCATTTGGAAGTTATATTTAGTTAAGAGAAGTGGACACGGATGCCAAGTTGGCAAGGGATGGATTTTGGTAGCATTCTACAGTATCAACTTAGCTAAATCAGGAGCTATATTTTCCAGAATTTCCTCTCCTGATTCACACTGAGTTAAGGTTAGCCTTAAAGGAAATTTGCATGAGGTTGGAAAAGCAGAACTGAAGCAGCAAGCATTTGAAGGGAGCACCAAACTCTATGATGGCAAAGCACACATTTTCCCTGATGTGGTGACTCACCTGGACTTAGCACAGCAGCCGTAGTTGACGCTCCCAAAGCTCTGTCTTCAGCTTTGCCAAGTCCTATGCTAGGAACATGTTCAGCTCCATGGCAGAGGGCACTAGATCCCTCCGGAAGTCACCCCCATTGAGGTTGGTAAAAGGCTGATGTGGGTTCCAGTTTTTCCTCCTAATTCCAATTCGTTGTGCTCCTCTACTTCATGCCCAGCTTTTGTTACTGATGGCTGTGCTGACCCGGAGAGTTCAGATCATTATCAGACAGATGCAACAGACTCCCATTGACTTATTCAACAGATCTCACACTTGCCTGATGTCTAATCCCTGGAATAAACCCCTCATTCTATGTCACTGTTTCTGCTTCTTATTAAACCCTGATACATGTACTTCTATCAACACTGACAAGGGTTGTCATGAAGGAAGAAATCAGAAACCACAGAAAGCACTGGTGTTCATATTCCACCACCTCAAGAAGGTGGGAAGTCTTCTACAGATAGGTGTGATTTGGGGCACTTCTGAATTATGACCCATCCTTCTGGGTGCCAGTGCTAAATAGTCATTTTCTACCACCCTTCATCTGACCTCCATCCATATGCCACAACTGTCTCCAATCAGAGCTTGAAACCAAACAGCAACCTATATTTCCTGAGATTGCATGTTTCATGTTTGGGGGAAAAAGCATAAGATAAAATGTGTTGTGGCCTATTTACAAGAGCCTGTCCCCAAATAAGGTGAAGGCCATCATTGATTGGTCTCTATTTAACTTGGCTCATTGGACTTCTTACCATCAGAATATCTAGCTGAGCAATTTATTAGCATTCTCTCTTAGTCAGCTTCTGGAGTGTCATTCCGGTCCTAGTTCTTTACTCTGACACAGGTTTTTTTCTTTTCATTTTAGCCTCCCATTTTCTCCTGTTTCTCATATTACAAAAGGCCATCTTTCCCCTTTACTGCCAGCATGTGATTGTGGGGTTGTGCACGTTTCTTCTTGCATATTTCCCCTTGTACATGTTTTTTGTCAGCTTCCTTGCCCTACCTCCCATGATGCCTTTCCTTATCCAGAAGAAACTGGCACAAACTCTTTCAAGAAATGAAAACTCCCTATCCTGGTTCACATGCATTGATTAGGAAAGTATTAACTATTGAAATAAATGTAATATATAAAGCTGAAGCTGCTGTTTTGTTCAATCTAAGATAACAATGCTTGCTATATTTTTTAAAATTAATTGCAGATTCATTCTACTAAGTAATTAGATTCATTTAGTATAAAATAACCCTTGCTGGATTCTGAGAATGGTTCATGCGTTGGTCAGGGACTCGGCTTTCTTGGGGAGACATAATTATTTCCTAGGGCAGCCCGATACCTCCCACACAGCTAGTGAGGCCCAGCAACCTGTGGAGTCTGGTTTCTAGAGCTATGGCTTGGTTAATCTGTATTATTTTCATGAAGTGGTTAACATTCCTTATGAAGAAATGGAGGCTAAGTTACTCACAGCAGATTAGTAGAAAAGTCCTGAGTCCCTCTCAGAATCCTTGGTATTCTGGTTGGCAGGATTACTGTTTGCCCCAGGATAGGCTTTTCTCTCAAAATCATAAATTTCCAAAAACATAAATCATTTCAATGTGGATAAAGATGAGAAATTGTACTGATTTTTCTGTTTTGTTAGAAAGAAAAAAGAGAGAGGGAAAGTGGGAAAGTGGGAAAGAGAAGGGAAGGGATAGGGAAGGGAAGAGGGAGGGAAGAAAAGAGGGAGGGAGGAAGGAGAACAAAGAAAAAGCAGAAGGAAAGAAGGAAGGGAGAGAGGGAGGCAATATACCTTACATGCTATCAGAAATTTAATATTTAGACTTAAAATAACAAAAAAAGTCTGATAAATTACCATGTACTTTAAATCACTAATTATATATCAACCTGACTCCTTAAACCAAGGAAGTTGTTAGCCTGAAGAGTAGAAAGCACAGAGATTTACTTTTCACCTGATTAATACTTTGTATTAAAATAATCCAAAACAGCTGTTAATTCCTGTTAAATTCAGTCTCCACTTTTCTATAAAAGAAAAATTTAAATTATTTTTGGTAGAAAAGCTATTTTTTTAATGTCAAAAATATTTCCTTATAACATTTTCAAGCCAACATACACAAAATTATTTATGTCAAATATTGTCACATAGAATCCAACATGCCAGATTCTTCAACTCTTTTATTCACCCCAGGCAAATTTCAGTTTGCCATAAATCTTCCTTATGGCCAAGTCCCACTAGACTTTTAATTTAATTAAACATTGAAAATATTTGCATTGTGTTTTTCCCATACTCCCAACCCTCCAACAATGAATTGGGAACCCAGCTATGCATTGACCCAGAGTTATAAGGAAGCTGTACATAGGTATGGAGCTGAGTTTCAGTTTGCTGGGAAGAGTAGGCAATAGAAATTTGCTGCAATGCATTCCATGGTTAATGTCACCAAAGATGTCAAGTGAGCAAGTGACAATGGGGCGGTTATAGGGGGAGGGGGAGAGGAACAGCAAGATCCCTAAGTGGAAGATTGTCCTAAGTTTTTATCAAATACCCACTAGGGAGATCACTGAATTCTCACCAATCAATCTGGCAGTGATTTGGTCACCAAGGCGCAAAGGCAGATGGGATCCCCTTAAGTTCACTTTATGCAAGGCTTCCCCAGTGCAAAAGGAATTATATTTGCAGGAGAGGATGACAGCATTGTGAGAATAGAAGGGATAGTGACTGGGCAGATCAATACTGGAGCTGTTTCACTTCCTTGCTAATTCTGTTTCACAGTAAGAAAACTGGATATGTTTCCTTCCTCATCTCTCTTTTCCTATATAAAAATCTGTGTTTTATTTCAACTTTGTTATATATGCAAATTACCAGAGCTAAGAAAGGCTTGAACCTGAGTTAAGGTAAAAGAGGGGGGAAAAAAGACACATCCCAAACCAATTTCAATTATGTAATGAAAATAAATTTTTACACAATCAACAGAAACACACCAAGATTTTTTTTGCGAAAAAAATTTTTAAATAAATTTTTCTTTTTTTCTTACATTCTGATATACATATGTAACAAGGTTTATGGCACTGTAACCAGAATCAAATCAGAAAAAAAAAAAAAAAAAAAGGTAAAAGATGGGAAGGAAAGTAATTGATATATTGTTGAATTCCTTTCTATCTCCAAGCTGGCAAATTTGCACTATTTGTCTACCATTCAGCTGCCAGCTCTAACTTGTTTGCACACTTAAAACATCATATTATTGCACAAGAAGCCAGTGAAGGCATATGGTATAATGGTCAGTTCCTCACTATTTCAAAAAATATCTCTTAAACCCAGAGAAGGAAAAAAAAAAAAAAAATCCAGAGCATGAAACACACAAAATCAAAGGTATCCTTTGTCTCTTTAAAGAATGCCTGAAGGATTCTTAGACCACTTAAGCTGCCCTGATCTTCTCTTTGCACCAGTGAGCACAACAGGGCTTGGTTTGGTTGGGTTTTTGTTTTCTATGTGGACAGCCCAGGTGGGTCCCAGGCCTTGGTGATTCAATGTCTTTTCTATTTACTTTTGGTTCTTTTTAATTGGTTTAAAGTGTGTAGCATCTTCGGTCTATGAACCTGCACAGACTATTTAGTCATAAACTCTACAAATAGCTTAAAAGGATAAGGGGGACAAACAAGTTGTATTATATTTTTATTGTTGGCTTTAAAAAATTACTTCTTTAACCTCCTTAATTTGTCAGTTTGTGGGAGGTGAATCTCAATGGCATCAAAAGTTATAGTCTTCTCACACTTGTTAAAAATAAAGTGTTTAAACAAGTTTGTTTCCATTCACAAACTTTACTCCCAACTAAGAAAAAAGAAGAAGAAGAAAAAAAAAAAAAACAGAATCCATCCTCCTTCCTCATTGTCTCCTAATGGAGAGCAGCAATCCTTTCCATCCAGACCATTGTCACACAACCGTCTCCACGCCCATCAGCTTTGGTGTAAGGATTCTCGGTGTCACACCGTTGTTTAGGTCTTCCTCGAATTCTAGCAACTGCCCCATGAAGTTAAGGTTTGGGGAGATAATTGGTCGTTTGCCTTTGACAAATTTATAAGCATCAGTCATGGTCATCCGAGTGTGCTTCATCAAGTAAGCAATGACGATGGTGGCAGAGCGGGACACCCCAGCCTGGCAGTGGATGAGAAGCCCCTTCCCACACTGGTGAGCTTCCTCTGAAAAAAGGGAGAAAGACAAGAGATGAAGGGCAGACGGAAGGGAGAGGCACAGAGAGAGAAACTTTTATCTAAATTTTGCAATGCCTTATTTTGTAGAGAAATAATGAATTAAAACTGTTTTAAAGCCAAGTATAATCTACTAGTTCATTATATATATTTATGTCACAACTTCCAGAACTGGCTAAAGTTGATAGTAGCATGAACAAGAAGCTATACATCTACATTTAAAGAGAGGGAACAGTTTGCTTCACAGGTGACAGTGGCCTGAAGCCAGACCTATAACACAGTTAACTTTCACGCTGAACAAGCTACTGATTAAGTCAACTCTAACAGTCATTGAACCTCTGTCTTAAATGTCTTGTTCTCTTATTTTCTGGAATTATACTACTGAAAAAAAAAAAAAAGAATGAAGGAAAAGGAGAGAGGGAGGGGCAAAATTATACCAACACATGAAAATATACACTTACACACACACATATATATATGTAATTGTATGTGTGTATGTATGTATGTGTGTGTATATATATGTTATACATATATATAACAGTTCCTTTTTGGATTAAGGATGTTAATTCCAATTTTCGGTTGTGTGACTTAACAAACCTAAAGCTAGTAACAACAACTCTCTCACTTGTAATAGAGAAAAAACACTTTCTTTATTCTATAGAATTGCTTTGTACAGGAACGGGCATTAAATGGATAAGAGTTTTAGTCTTACTAAACCCTGATTAAGGTTAAAGGAATAAAGCTAAACTAGAAACATGCTATGTTCAGCTTCTCCCCAGAAAATCCACTTGTTGCAAAGTTAACTAAAGGCCAGTAGTATACAGGCCCAGGGTGTCACCTCTCAAGCGTTCAACCCCATTTGCATCCACGTATGACATTCCAATGTGGCAATAATGAAGAAGATGAAGGAATCCCAGCAATGGCTCAAAATCCAGAGCAATTGAAAGAGGAAGACTTGCTAAGTTTTCGGATATATTAAAAGCTCAGGACAATAGCGTGTGGGCACTGCCTGAACAGATTCTTAATGACATTTCTAGACTCTAACGCATCCCTAAGCAAGCTTCCTTGAAGGAACACCAATTAGATAAACAGGTAGGGAAGGAGAAGGAGTAGAGAGAATAGCGATTTCACCTAAACTACATCTACTGGCTAGCCACCAGTAGACCAAGGAAAAAAAAAACCTGACGTAAATTTTCATCTTAAAAGTTTACAGATGAGGTTTACTTCTCATAGTCAACAGTATTTCAAGAAAAGTAAGCATCTCTCTTTTTCAATCTTTTCCCTTCAGCACACAGTATTTAGCTCCAAGTCAAGACCAGAAAGCATGGTGGTGAGAGAATGAGCTTCCAAGTGCCTGGCTGGACCACCGGTTCCACTACACACACTTGATTCAGGAATAAATAAACTGGCATAAACACTAAACTTAGATGCTGCTTAATTTATATTAGACTCTCAGTGAAAGCTATTGTGTTTATAAAAAAAAAAATAGCTGCTGTGTTTTTCCTAATGCAAGACTGTAAGATTTCAGTTTATCCGATAATATAACGATGAAAATAAAATTGTGCCTATGCAGGTTGTGATTTGGAGTTGTTCTTCAGGCTGAATGCTATTTGTTATTGGTCTTGTTTTCCTTTAAAAAAAAAAAAAAAAAAAAAAGGCAGGTAAGCCTGAGTAATCTATAAGGAATGTGAGAGCTTTGGTTGAAATCCTCTTAGAACAAGTATATCTTACCCTAGTCATTGAATAGAATACAATTTCCTAACTTCCTCCAACTGGAATTAAGTCAGATGGAATCTCAGTCATAACATCATGTATCAACCAGAAGTTCCTCATCTGCTTGTTGAGAAATTTTTCTTCCTCAGAGTTCCAGGTTTGGCTCAGATTTTATTAATAAAGAATCTGCAGTATCTCTGCATCCTCAGTGTTGCCAGTTGGGAATTACTTAATAGGGCATCATAAACACCACCTTAGTGTGTTGTGAAAAGGCCTTAGGCTTGGGTCAAAAACCCTGGATTCTGGCCCCTTCTTGGACACTAGAATTCTTATGACCTTGGAGAAGTCACTTTCCTTCTCTAAGTTCAGCGATCACCCTGAATTTCCTTTCAGACTCAATATTCCATGGTCCTGTGCTGACGGCATAATTAGCAAGGAAAACAGCTTGGCAAAATGGCCGCAGGTGTCAACACTACAGCAAATCCACCAGACCCCAGTGGCTGTTAAACCTAAGGCTGTTTTTTTCCTCTGGCAAAGGAACACTCCGCTCCACTTAACGGTATTCTTCCTGGAATAACAACCTGCTGTAATATTTAGGAAAAGTACTAGACCACCCCTTTATGGTGATAAAAGTTGAAGTTACTTAAATGATATTTTGAGTCTTCTAGCAGTTTGGGGCTATAGAAGTTGCAAAAATTAGGATTAGGATTAAGCTGATAGTTGCTTCCTTATGGGGATTAAAGCCTGCTGTTGCTAAAACTTCCTCCTTGGGAACTACTGTCTACACAACCTGATCTTTCCTACTTCAATGAGTTTGGGGCAGACTGTCAAAGGAAAGCTAGTACCATCTCCTCTTACGCTGGATGAATAAGGATTAGTAGGGTGACCGGAAGGCATGGGTGTGTTTGGAAGGGGTGTCATGTTCACTAGATGTTGCTTCCAAGGTGCTGAAGGGCGCTAGTAGATCCAGCAGCAGTAGCACCAGCTCTGACCTCCAATTTCTTACTTTCCATCCATTTTTCTGGTTATAGAGCACATAAATGCTATCTCCTACCACTATTTCACTGAGAACTTGAGGGATGAGGATTTCTAGTTGAATGGATCCCAACAAATTCAATTACTGCCCTTTTATATCCATCCTGATGGCTTGGATACACTCGACAGGCTACGACTTAGGAGAATGCTTAGGCTGTTTCAGTTAGCAGAGCCCTTCGAAACTCCAGGGCAGCTTTTTTTTTTGCAACACAGGAATAAACCTTGAACTTGATATCAAAGCAAGAGCCAGAGGGAAAAGGAAGGCAGAGGATGAAAATTCCCTATGGGAGACAGTTACCAATGAACTCAAAAGCCTCTTCAAAGTACTGCCGCAGGTTCTGCTTGTTGCTGTCAGTGGCTGGCAGCCGCTTGTAGTTGAACAGGCCTTTCTCATAGTGGTAGAGGGGAAGATGAGTGGTGACATTGATGACGTAGCCGATGTTCAGCCGCTGCATGGTGTCCAGGTCCTGAGCATCCTGCTCATTGCCAAGGAACAGGAAGGGCAAGATGGGGGTGAGCTCAGCGTTCTCGATGTCAGGGGTGGTGGGGATAGGCTGAGGTAGCAAGCTCGAGGCCGCGGATGCGCCGCCCCCCACCTCCCGGCACTCTTGGAGCTGGAGGGAGTTGTCACAGAGGTTTTCATGGTTCTGCTTAAAACTACTAAGTCCACCTGGAACACAAACACAGAAGGTGAGAGTGACTGAGATTTCAGAGCTGGCAGAAAATGCCATCTCCCCATTAGAATGAGTTTGCATTGTAGCTCAAGCATATTTTAAATACATACATAAATACGTATTTAAACAAAATAAAAATAAAAATAAAACAAAAAATAAAAGTCCATTTAGAGACCCAAGACAAGCTTTGGGGAGTATCACTGCATGAAGCACTTTGGAAATGTGCTCTTTCTACAAATGAGGGCATGTTCCCCTAGAAAGAGTTCCACGCAGCATCAGGCAATTTCCTCAGCTGCAAATGTGACCTGCCTCAAAGAGCCATATGCTCAGTGGCCTACATAGAACCCTACGCTTTGGGAGCCAAGAAAGGCACAGATGACCTCCTCGGGTGGAATCTCAGCACCACAGGAGCACGTCTTGCACCCTTCATAGCTCACCTCACCCAGAGGGCCAAGTTTGCTCCCAATACAGTAGAGTGGTTACAAGCAGGAACGTTGGAAGAGACAGGTTACCTTGATTATACTCTGGGTACCATCATTTCCTGACACTATGACTTAAGTTCATTTACCTCTGTGCTTCAGTTCCACCATCTGTAAGCTGAGGGTGATGGCGTCTCCCTTTGAGTGCAACTGTGAGCCTCAGATAAATGAGTATGTGTAAAATACTTAACACATTTCCTGGCACACAGCAGAGCTCAGCAAGTAGGCACTATTTTAATTTATATTATTTATATGATTGCCCACAGGTGAAACCAGCAGAGAAGTACTTGGAAAGACAAGCCAGGGTGGGGTGGGATGGATTGCTCTTATAATCTTTTTTCATATTCTCCATGTAGGTCCCTGACATTTGTCAACCCTGACTTTCAGTAGAACAGAATGTGAGAGCAGTGCAGTTGCTTACTCCTCAACTTTCCAAGGCTTGTGGGCACATAAACCCATCAAGAAACCTCTTGTGGATGTGTGAATGCATACTTTTGAGCTTACGGCTCTGCTCTGCCTCCCAAGAGTTACGGGTCTAGCATAAAAAGCTTATAAACTGTGCTTGTTTCTCCATTTTTAAAATGCAAACCTTCCCCTGAACAAGTGCAATCTCATTTTGGGAATGGATCTTAGGGAAGTCATCTAACCAAAGATAGTTAGCTAGATACATGGAGATGGTCACTACAATATTATCTGTTTTACATATATTTTAAAAAGGCCACGTAAAACACAAAAACAAATTAAAAGAAAGAAAAAGTTATTACATTCATTCCATGGAGTATTATGTGGCCTTTAAAAGAGTAGCTGCAAAAAGGATGTGAAAATAAATAAAATATTTTGGTTTAATATTACATTTTTAAAAAGCTAAGTAAAAAACATTCAACAAAAGCTGAAGGACTGTACAAAAAATGAACAATTGTTTAAGTTAGAGAATTTATGCATCACAGTTTATTGTTTAAATTTTCTGCTAATATTTTTATACACAATGATGTGCACAGATAAACCAAAGGATTATTACAAAGCTCAAAATACCTAATATACATGTAAGTGCTATAAAATCTGGATTGACATTATTAGTGCCAACTGAGCTCTAATTCTAATCAAACAGAACTAGACACACTCTGGTTTTCCCTTTGAAAAGAGGGGGAAGTGGAAAACTATTAGCTGAAAGCCACCAGAACACAACATCTACCCTCAAAGACAGATGGCTTGTGGCTGTCTTGATAGTTCCAGGAGATAAGGCAGAAAACCCAAAGCATGAACAAGAGACGGTTATGTTGCAATAAGGACAGGAAGTCTATCTGTCCACTAGTCTCTGAGCCTAGCATATGTTCTTCTCCATTTCAAGTCTCATCTTTGACAAACCACAGCGGGAAACTCCAGACTATAACCTAGACCGAGTCTCACGACTTTTCATCACCAATGGAGCCGGAGCTGGCTGTGTAAAAGAGAGAAATCATATTCTCCTTAAGGTATGGTTATGATCCAAAGAAAGCTCAAAGGGCAATACTATGTTCACTTTACTCATCGAAAGTAAAAAGTCAAAACCTACCTCAGCTAATTGAAAAGAAAAACAAGAGCTGTATACAAATTTCAGCTGATTTCTAGAATTAACCTCTGCCCTTACATAAGATAGTTTATTCTGCTAGGCAATTATAATAATAAACTTTGAACCTGAAGAGATAATTCTGAAGTAGAAACAAAGAAAATATTGAAAATAACTTCACCAGTGAAGACTTAAAAAATATATAAGATAAAAACTACCCATTGTCATCATCACAGCCTCCACAAAAGGGATTCTGAAGAGTTAAAATCTGCTCAGCTTTGCCTCCACAGAAACCCAAATTCCACACAGATTCTGTGATGGGAACCTAATTCACTTTTTTCTTCAAAGAAGGCAGTTGTTACATTTTTCCATATAAGATGAGAGGAAAGAACAACAAAACAAATTCAAAAGAAGTCTCTAAAAGCAGGGGAAAAACCTCTCTGTTGTTATTTAGGGTACTCAAGCTGTAATTTTTCTTAAAAGCAGCTAGTTTAAAAAAAAAAAAAAAAAACACCAACACATGCTAGAAAACCCCACACACAGAAAAAAGCAGCGTCCAGCTTTTTAAAATTCTGCCTCTACACCTCCTTTCTCAATGACATCAGCTGGAGGCTCCCCACCTGCCCAGTTGCCATAGCAGTTACACAAAGACATACAATGACATCAGTTGGCATGATATCAGCTCTTTGAGTGCAAACAATACAAGAAGAACTACTTTGTTTAAGGCCTTTGGTGCAACTGTGTTCTGGGGAGCCAATGATGTAATGCTAACAGGTGGCATGGGCCTTCCATTTGCCTAATGGGGGGAAAAACCGGGGGGAGTGGGGGGAGGAGGGAATTTGAGACAGACATGCAGAATGCTCCAAATCACAGAGCATGCTTATGTGCAAAAGTATGTGTGTATTGTATGTTTAAGCCATGTAGGAACTCTGTTCATATACTATTTGGAGATGGGAGGGGTGGAGAGAAAAAGAAGATATTACAATTTAAACATATAAGGTAAACAAGGAAATTCTCCTTGAGGGGTCTGAAGAAATAGTCTCCTGTTCAACTGCCAGTATGCTAATCAACTCGGGCATCAGTTCTCCATAAGGCTTATGCACAGCTACGTATTGCAGTTAAAACTCTCTCTGTGGACGGTGCTTAAAGTAAAACAAACCAGTGGAAGCTCACAGTGGTGGCTTTTTCCAGAGAAGTCTGCAGGAAGGATTGTTTTCTTCTCTTGGGGAAGGGTTGAAATTGAAAGCTGGAGGGGAGGGGGAAGAGTACAGCTAATCTGGTTTTTCTTTTCCAGTTACTTTCCCCCGACCCTACCCCATCAAATATCACCAGAGGCCAAAGTGACTGATCACTTAATGAGGAACCTTGATGATGTTATATTTATTACTATTTAAGAATATTATAACATGATAATTAACAAACAAAGCAGAAGCAGTGTAGTATGGAGGTTAAGAGCAAAGGTCAGAGACAAACACACCTAGCTGCAGTTATGAT